>NW_027468719.1:7500-15000 GCF_046254945.1 Alosa pseudoharengus | reverse complement strand
GTCCTGACGTCATATGGATGCGACAGCTTTGCAATTCCGACATATTGATGACGTAAAGACGTCACGCGCTTTCTTCCTGTTTCTTCCGCCACTTCATCAACAGCAGTATTTAAAATTGGTCGCTACCTCCACATCGATACGCTGTGCCTCCACGAAACCGATGATGGCAGCCACTTCGATGTTCCAGAGAGTCAGGACAGGATCAAAGATCGGAGCGCAGTATGATCAAGAAGGCAACCTGATCCAGGTCGAGACGCGAGAGGACGAGGAGCAGAATGTCAAGCTCACAGAGATTCTTGAACTTCTGCTCGCAGCAGGTTACTTTAGAGCCCGCATTAAAGGTTTGTCTCCATTTGACAAGGTGGTTGGAGGGATGACCTGGTGCATCACAACATGCAACTTTGACATCGACGTTGACCTGCTCTTCCAGGAAAACTCAACCATTGGCCAGAAAATAGCCCTCACAGAAAAGATTGTGTCCGTGATGCCTAAAATGAAGTGCCCCTATCGCTTGGAGCCCCATCAGATCCAGGGCTTGGATTTCATCCACATCTTCCCAGTCGTGCAGTGGCTGGTGAAACGTGCCATCGAGACCCGCGAGGAGATGGGGGACTACGTGCGGGCGTACTCCGTCTCCCAGTTCCAGAAATCCCACAGCCTCCCCCAGGACGAGGCCTTCCGGCAGCGGCAGCCCAAAGCCGTCAAAACAGTCCAGGATGTGTCGGACGTGTACAAACCGCAGAGGCGGTACAAGAGGCAGCCGGTGACCGGAGAGCTGCTGGACGAGGAGTCCCAGGTACACTCCACCTTGTTGGAGTACGGCCGTCGCTACGGCTACAGCAAGCAAGCGCAGAACAAACAGGGCAAGGCGGCCGAGGGGGATGCTACCGATGGAGCCGCGGTCAAGTCCACACAGGCGGAGCTGACCGAGGAGGAGGACTTGCGGGTCGTGGAGGAGACGCGGATCCGAGCCCTGATGACCAGCATGGCCTCCATGACGACCGAGGAGGGGAGGCTGACGGCGAGCGCGGTGGGTCAGATCGTGGGCCTGAAGTCGGAGGAGATAAAGCAGATCGCCGGCGAATACGCTGAGAAAGCCGAGCGGCTGACCAGCGAAGACCAGTCACCGAAGTACGGGTCGGCGCAACAGCACCGCCGGACGGTGGCCTCGCTCAACAAGCAGATCCAGCTGAGGGCCAAGGAGCTGGAGGAGATGCAGGCGCGCCGCTCGGAGGTCCAGGGAGAATGCGAGGAAGCCAAAGGTCGGTTTTCGGAGGTGTCGAGGGGCACGGCCGAACTGCAGGCATCGCTGAGCAAACTCGACGACCTGGAGGCGAACGGCGATCCGGGCCTGCTGGAAAGCCTCCGCGAGCTGGTGGCCACGAACGAAGCGCTGAAGACCCAGGAGCAAGAGTTCCGCGCGCACTGCCGCCAGGAGATGGCCCAGCTGCAGCAGAAGATCGAGGACCTGAAGCAGGAGTCGGGCAGCGACACGGACAACGAGCGCGAACAGCGCCGCCTGGTGGAGATGCAGCACAAGGCGGACAAGGAGAAGCTGCAGAAGATCCGTCTACTGATGGCCCGGCGGAGCCGCGAGATCACAGTCCTCCAGCGCAAGATGGACGAGATCCCGAGCCGCGCCGAGCTGACCCAGTACCAGAAGAGATTCGTCGAGCTCTACAGCCAAGTGTCGGCAACGCACAAGGAAACCAAGCAGTTCTTCACACTCTACAACACCCTCGACGACAAGAAGGTCTACCTGGAGAAGGAGGTGAACCTGCTCAACTCCATCCACGACAACTTCCAGCAGGCCATGGCCTCGGCCGGCGCCCGCGAGCAGTTCCTAAGGCAGATGGAGCAGATCGTGGAAGGCATCAAGCAGAGCCGCATCAAGAACGAGAAGAAGAAACAGGAGAACAAGATGAGGAGGGACCAGCTCAACGACGAGTACCTGGAACTTCTCGACAAGCAGAGGCTCTACTTCAAAACCGTCAAGGACTTCAAAGAGGAGTGTCGCAAGAACGAAATGCTCCTCTCTAAGTTCAGAGCCAAAGGAGCGTCTTGACAGGAGTCTCCAAGTGATGTGCTGATATGCAGACACTTGATGAGGACTTGATGTGTTTATTTCATATTTAACAACTAACAAATCATCTATATATGTATATAGTATATCATCTAGAGTTCATGTGTCATTGTAGACTTGCAAGGTGACATCCAAATGCATGTCCATTGACTAGATTCCATCGACTCCAAGTACAATCACCCACAAAGGGGAACTCTTATCTGTGACACAGAATGTTGTTTTCTTAAATTTACATATAGTGGCTTACAAGACGATACATACAAATACATAAAAGGCCTGTTAGGTAAATGTTTTAATGTTGTTTACTAACAGGCATCAGTCTTAAAATGATCCCATTATCATTATCATAATAATAATAAATTACATCAAAAAATAAAAATCATTACATTATATCAGTGATGGTGTGGTGGTCTGTTGATGTTATACACAAGGCCTTATTTTCTAATCCTGTACCTGAATAAATTGATTGATCAATCCTAACTTCAAAACAGTTAAAGGGACACCAGGCAAGCTTGATGCTTTTTCTCTATGAAACTCCCCCTCGCTCGGTCTGAAGCTCTTTTCCTTTTCTTTACGTCTTCCGTCAAGGGTTTTCACTGCTTCTTCGCCGGCTCTGCCATTATACACACGTTTGCAACAATCTCTAGCGTTTCGTTAGCCTGCCTCTGTGCTGTAAACTGACCCTGCTTCGGTCGGCGGGTAGGATACACCGAACTTCCAAGTGGGATATTCTTCCTACAGGCAGTAGGGGCGGGCGAGAGAGCCTTCATTCACCCAGTAATGAGTCATTTAACCATATACCGATGATATGGTTAAAGATGATTAACACAAAAACGTTGCCTGGTGTCCCTTTAATGAAGTGATGAAGAATGCCAATTTATATGTACAGTGCATACAGAAAGTATGAAGACAGATCTGGGTAAGGATACGAGAACATTTCTGCAGTAAGTGTCCAAGATCACAGTAGCCTTAATCATTCTCAAATGGAATAGTTTGGAACAATCAATCATTCTCAAATTGAATAGTTTGGAACAATCAGTGCAGCTCAGTGTGTTTCTTCCATGTACACCGTTGGGAATTAGTTAGGAAATGGTTGTCTTTGTTTCATCAGACCAGATGATTTACTTCTCATGATCTGAGTCGTTCAGGTGCTTTTTTGACTCGCTCCGGACAAGAAATGGCTTCCATCTGGCCACGCTACCATAAAGGCCTGATTGGTGGAGTGCTGCACTGATGTTAGTCCTTCTTTACGCTTTTCTCATCCTCTCAAAGGAACTCTGGATCTCATTCATAGTTACCATTCGCCTTATTCACCCTGCGGCCAGAGCCAGAGTTTGCAAAACTGCCAAAAAAACTCACTGAAAAAGAGCAGGTGGACAACAGGCCAGCGAACCCTTCTTCTTTTTCGGTGAGCTTTTTTTTTGGGCAGTTTGCAAACGGAGTGCATTACCTCCACCATCTGCTGCACTGAGGTGTGATGGCAAGTGTACCCTGGAGTCTCATTCTGGCCACCAGGTGAAAAAGGGGAATTGGGTCCTTGGTTACCTGTCTGACCAAGGCCCTTCGAGGCCGTGGCCTACTGGTTAGCGCTTCGGACTTGTAACTGGAGGGTTGCCGGTTCGAACCCCGACCAGTAGGCACGGCTGAAGTGCCCTTGAGGAAGGCACCTAATCCCTCACTGCTCCCCGAGCGCCGCTGTTGTTGCAGGCAGCTCACTGCGCCGGGATTAGTGTGTGCTTCACCTCACTGTGTGTTCACTGTGTGCTGAGTGTGTTTCACTAATTCACGGGTTGGGATAAATGCAGAGACCAAATTTCCCTCACGGGATCAAAATAGTATATAGATAGATAGATAGATATACTTTATTGATCCCCAGGGGAAATTCAAGGTCACAGTAGCATACAGACAACACACACACACACACATTCACTAACAGCAGAAAAAGTAATTAAAAGTATATAATATAAAAAACACAACTAAGCAATAAGGACTGTAGAAGATAAATTATTCCTAATATATACTTTTTCTCTCACTGAGTACCGGTATATGTGCCTTCCCAAGTAGGCCTACAGGCATTGCACAGAGAGAGTATTTCTGTAAGTGTCTATAAGGTGTGTAAGCAAAGAAATCCTAACACGTCTGGGAAATAAACAAGACTCGATAATAAATGGAGACATTCTTTAATTGTGAGAATGCATTTATCATACAGCTGCAATAGAATACAGAAGAAAAAAAAAAGTGGAACATCTGTATGGAAAAAGAAATAAAACATAGTCAACAAATTAGCCTTTTCCATTCTTTACATTTTTACCTTAAATGTTCTTGGACACCAAAAAAAAAAAACACATTGAAAAGAACCAAGTTGCACTAAGAATGTTGAATGTCCACTGTATGCTGAAGCTGGAAGTATGATTGTTGACCAGGAATAAACCGTCTTCAAGAAAAAGAGTATATAAAAAAAATGTAATTGAAAACAGCGTCTTTTGAACATACAATCTTGTCCTTTACTATTATTTCCTATATATGTGATATTGGTGTGTGTGTGTGTGTGTGTGTGTGTGTGCATATTTGTTTTCCCCAAATACATGACCATGAGTGTGTAAAATCACACTCTCTCTTCCTTACTCACTAAAAATGAACGCACACACACACACACACACACACACACACACACGCACGCACACGCACACACAAAAAAGGTATGTACATCTGTGCCTTTGATAACCACGTGTAAGCGGTAGCAGTGAGGGAGGCCGTCACGTCACAAACAGGTCACACCCTTCTGCTCCTGCAGAGTCGATGACCTCCGACCTTTTGTTTTTGCACAGTCTCCTCTACGTCTCAAAGGCACAACACCATCAGTGGGGGGAAAAATATCTTGTAAAAAACAACACAAATAAAAAAGGAACCCCAAAAGCAAGTGAGAAATAAATAGTGGCGGCAGTGCGTTGCCCCGGGCGATCTGCTCTTCTTTCCGCGCGTGGCGACCCGAATGCGGCGGTGGCGGTGGCAAGGGTGGGGCCGGTTAGAAGTCAGAGGCCAGGTCAAGGGTCAAAGGTCAAAAGGTCAGTCGGCCTTGCCGCTGTCCAGGCTAACCACTCGCAGCTCTGTGAGGTTACTGCTGCCACCGCCCCCTGGCTGCTGCTGACCAATCAGCATCTAACAGGAAGGAAGTAGAGAGAAGCAGAGATGACTCTGAGTCCTTCCACACACAAGAAAATACTTGTCTTACATGTTTGTGTGTGTGTGTGTGTGTGTGTGTGTGTGTGTGTGTGTGTGTGTATGTGTGTATGTGTGTGTGTGAGTGCAAGTGAAGTTGTGAGGAGTGGAGTGAGTCTGAGTGCCAGTGGTGCATCTGAGTACGAAGAAGTGTTTGTTTTAGGGTTCACATGTGTATGTGTGTGTCTGTGTGTTTGTGTGTGTGTGTGTGTGTGTGTGTGTGTGTTTTCCTACCGAGTGCAATGGAACAGCATGGACTGTGCCCTGAGGACCAGTGAAGAACATCTGAGGAACCCCTCCTGAGAATACACACACACACACACACGTACGCACACACACACACACACACACACACACACACACACACACACACACACACACAGACACACACACACAGACACACACAGACACACACAGAGACACACACACACACACACACACACACACACACACACAGGTAAATGCAAACCCTAAACAACCAAAAAGAACATACAGCATGTAAGTATATACAGAGATGTTAACAAGCCCTGGTGCCTGCTTCCTCTCTGTGATTGGCTGACCTGTGTCCTGCGCCTGCGAATGGGAGTGCGGGGGGAAGGGGTTGAGCACGGTGAGGCCGCCGCCCCCCTCGGCGTGGGTGGGCGTGGCGTACATGACTGCGTGAGGGCTGGAGTACATCATGTGGCCCGTCGCCGCCACTGAGGAGGAGGAGGAGGAGGAAGTGATGATGGTGGTGGGGTGGGACGCTACGGAGAAAGGGAGAGAGATTTACATTTACTCATTTGGTAGATAGATACATAGTTAGATAGATAGATTTACATATACTCATTTGGTAGATAGAGATAGATAGATTTACATTTACTCATTTGGTAGATAGATATATAAATAGATAGATAGATTTACATTTACTCATTTGGTAGATAGATAGATAGATAGATAGATTTACATATACTCATTTGGTAGATAGATAGATATATAGATAGATAGATTTACATATACTCATTTGGTAGATAGAGATAGATAGATTTACATTTACTCATTTGGTAGATAGATATATAAATAGATAGATAGATTTACATTTACTCATTTGGTAGATAGATAGATAGATAGATTTACATATACTCATTTGGTAGATAGATAGATATATAGATAGATAGATTTACATATACTCATTTGGTAGATAGAGATAGATAGATTTACATTTACTCATTTGGTAGATAGATATATAAATAGATAGATAGATTTACATTTACTCATTTGGTAGATAGATAGATAGATTTACATATACTCATTTGGTAGGTTGGTAGGTAGATAGATAGATAGATAGATAGATAGATAGATAGATTTACATATACTCATTTGGTAGATAGATAGATAGATAGATAGATTTACATTTACTCATTTGGTAGATAGATAGATAGATTTACATATACTCATTTGGTAGGTAGATAGATAGATAGATAGATAGATAGATTTACATATACTCATTTGGTAGGTAGGTAGATAGATAGATAGATAGATAGATAGATAGATAGATAGATTTACATATACTCATTTGGTAGATAGATAGATAAATAGATAGATAGATAGATTTACTCATTAGAAAGATAGATAGATAGATAGATAGATAGATAGATAGATAGATATAGGGTGAGGATAAAAATAAAGGGAAAAAGGGATAAAGAGAGGAAGAGAAAAGAGGAGAAAGATGAGGCCAGGCCAGAATAGAAAGGTAGTAAGAAGGACAACTTACATTATATAATATACATTTAACACTTTGACAGTATGTGTGTGTTTGTGAACACCATCTCTCTCGCCAAAGGGCCTTTCAGACCATCATACAACCCCAACAGATGTCCGGTGCCATCCAGTGGTGGTAACTGCAGTGTTATTTTTTATCCTCTAGAGGGCAGTGTAGTTCTCTGTATAGAAGGACTGACGTCTCTGACGTTTGTAGACTATAACCCTCCACCTGATCTTTCTCAGTGTGTAATGCTTTAGCAGGCACCTTCAGCAAGGACCAACTAGAATATTGTAGAATGAACGTTCTAATGAATGTCCGAGTCCATTAATGTGAGTAAAATAATATTGTAGAATGAGCGTTCTAAAGAATGTCTGGGTACATCTTGTTTTTTTGTTTTTTGTTTTTGTATCAGACACATTCTTTTATCAGACTTTTCCTAACTCCCATGCTGAAG
>NW_027468718.1:47962097-48425576 GCF_046254945.1 Alosa pseudoharengus | reverse complement strand
GCCCTCTGCTCAGCGTCTTCCCGATCGCCCGCGACATCTTATGAAGCAGAGTTTGTAACTGTTTGCGTCCTGTTTCTTGTGCTTTTTTACTGAGGGCAATCATATGAATCATTGATATCCATTGCAACACCCAGAGGAGTAAAAAATAATTTTACAAAATAGGGGAATGCTGCGATCGGCGGACTTTGACCTGCACGCACCCACGCAGTAGCCGGCAGTCACGAGACTCTAATCATGTATAATGAGCACTGCACTAATCAGCATCTCCGTAGCACATATGGGAAAGGCAGCGCTGTGCTACATAGCACTTTAAGAATGGCATTGCAGGTTCGAATAAGGCCTGAAGCACCGTCCGGCCATTTCCGCGGTCTCGCGTTGTTTTACGCGACGTGCCCTCTGCTCAGCGTCTTCCCGATCGCCGGCGACATCTTATGAAGCAGAGAACCTGAGTGTTTGTAACTGATTGCATTCCTGTTTCTTGTGTTTTTTTACTGAGGGCAATCATATGAATCATTGATATCCATTGCAACACCCAGGAGAGTAAAAAATAATTTTACAAAATAGGGGAATGCTGCGATCGGCGGACTTTGACCTACACACGCACGCACGCAAGCAGTAGCCGGCAGTCACGAGACTCTAATCATGTATAATGAGCACTGCATTAATCGGTGTCTGCGTAGCACACATGGGAAAGGCAGCGCTGTGCTACATAGCACTTTAAGAATGTCATCGCAGGTTCGAATCCGGCCTGAAGCACCGTCCGGCAGTTTCCGCGGACTCACGTTGTTTTACGCGACGGTGCCCTCTGCTCAGCGTCTTCCCGATCGCCCGCGACATCTTATGAAGCAGAGTTTGTAACTGTTTGCGTCCTGTTTCTTGTGCTTTTTTACTGAGGGCAATCATATGAATCATTGATATCCATTGCAACACCCAGAGGAGTAAAAAATAATTTTACAAAATAGGGGAATGCTGCGATCGGCGGACTTTGACCTGCACGCACCCACGCAGTAGCCGGCAGTCACGAGACTCTAATCATGTATAATGAGCACTGCACTAATCAGCATCTCCGTAGCACATATGGGAAAGGCAGCGCTGTGCTACATAGCACTTTAAGAATGGCATTGCAGGTTCGAATAAGGCCTGAAGCACCGTCCGGCCATTTCCGCGGTCTCGCGTTGTTTTACGCGACGTGCCCTCTGCTCAGCGTCTTCCCAATCGCCGGCGACATCTTATGAAGCAGAGAACCTGAGTGTTTGTAACTGATTGCATTCCTGTTTCTTGTGTTTTTTTACTGAGGGCAATCATATGAATCATTGATATCCATTGCAACACCCAGGAGAGTAAAAAATAATTTTACAAAATAGGGGAATGCTGCGATCGGCGGACTTTGACCTACACACGCACGCACGCACGCAAGCAGTAGCCGGCAGTCACGAGACTCTAATCATGTATAATGAGCACTGCATTAATCGGTGTCACCGTAGCACACATGGGAAAGGCAGCGCTGTGCTACATAGCACTTTAAGAATGTCATCGCAGGTTCGAATCCGGCCTGAAGCACCGTCCGGCAGTTTCCGCGGACTCACGTTGTTTTACGCGACGGTGCCCTCTGCTCAGCGTCTTCCCGATCGCCCGCGACATCTTATGAAGCAGAGAACCTGAGTGTTTGTAACTGATTGCATTCCTGTTTCTTGTGTTTTTTTACTGAGGGCAATCATATGAATCATTGATATCCATTGCAACACCCAGGAGAGTAAAAAATAATTTTACAAAATAGGGGAATGCCGCGATCAGCGGACTTTGACCTATGCACGCACGCACGCAGTAGCCGGCAGTCACGAGACTCTAATCATGTATAATTCGCACTGCATTAATCAGCGTCTCCGTAGCACACATGGGAAAGGCAGCGCTGTGCTACATAGCACTTTAAGAATGTCATCGCAGGTTCGAATCCAGCCTGAAGCACAGTCCGGCTGTTTCCGCGGTCTCACGATGTTTTACGCGACGGTGCCCTCTGCTCAGCGTCTTCCCGATCGCCCGCGACATCTTATGAAGCAGAGTTTGTAACTGTTTGCGTCCTGTTTCTTGTGCTTTTTTACTGAGGGCAATCATATGAATCATTGATATCCATTGCAACACCCAGAGGAGTAAAAAATAATTTTACAAAATAGGGGAATGTTGCGATCGGCGGACTTTGACCTACACACGCACGCACGCACGCAGTAGCCGGCAGTCACGAGACTCTAATCATGTATAATTCGCACTGCATTAATCAGCGTCTCCGTAGCACACATGGGAAAGGCAGCGCTGTGCTACATAGCACTTTAAGAATGGCATCGCCGGTTCGAATCCGGCCTGAAGCACCGTCCGGCAGTTTCCGCGGACTCACGTTGTTTTACGCGACGGTGCCCTCTGCTCAGCGTCTTCCCGATCGCCGGCGACATCTTATGAAGCAGAGAACCTGAGTGTTTGTAACTGATTGCATTCCTGTTTCTTGTGTTTTTTTACTGAGGGCAATCATATGAATCATTGATATCCATTGCAACACCCAGGAGAGTAAAAAATAATTTTACAAAATAGGGGAATGCTGCGATCGGCGGACTTTGACCTACACACGCACGCACGCAAGCAGTAGCCGGCAGTCACGAGACTCTAATCATGTATAATGAGCACTGCATTAATCGGTGTCTCCATAGCACACATGGGAAAGGCAGCGCTGTGCTACATAGCACTTTAAGAATGTCATCGCAGGTTCGAATCCGGCCTGAAGCACCGTCCGGCAGTTTCCGCGGACTCACGTTGTTTTACGCGACGGTGCCCTCTGCTCAGCGTCTTCCCGATCGCCCGCGACATCTTATGAAGCAGAGTTTGTAACTGTTTGCGTCCTGTTTCTTGTGCTTTTTTACTGAGGGCAATCATATGAATCATTGATATCCATTGCAACACCCAGAGGAGTAAAAAATAATTTTACAAAATAGGGGAATGCTGCGATCGGCGGACTTTGACCTGCACGCACCCACGCAGTAGCCGGCAGTCACGAGACTCTAATCATGTATAATGAGCACTGCACTAATCAGCATCTCCGTAGCACATATGGGAAAGGCAGCGCTGTGCTACATAGCACTTTAAGAATGGCATTGCAGGTTCGAATAAGGCCTGAAGCACCGTCCGGCCATTTCCGCGGTCTCGCGTTGTTTTACGCGACGTGCCCTCTGCTCAGCGTCTTCCCAATCGCCGGCGACATCTTATGAAGCAGAGAACCTGAGTGTTTGTAACTGATTGCATTCCTGTTTCTTGTGTTTTTTTACTGAGGGCAATCATATGAATCATTGATATCCATTGCAACACCCAGGAGAGTAAAAAATAATTTTACAAAATAGGGGAATGCTGCGATCGGCGGACTTTGACCTACACACGCACGCACGCAAGCAGTAGCCGGCAGTCACGAGACTCTAATCATGTATAATGAGCACTGCATTAATCGGTGTCTCCATAGCACACATGGGAAAGGCAGCGCTGTGCTACATAGCACTTTAAGAATGTCATCGCAGGTTCGAATCCGGCCTGAAGCACCGTCCGGCAGTTTCCGCGGACTCACGTTGTTTTACGCGACGGTGCCCTCTGCTCAGCGTCTTCCCGATCGCCCGCGACATCTTATGAAGCAGAGTTTGTAACTGTTTGCGTCCTGTTTCTTGTGCTTTTTTACTGAGGGCAATCATATGAATCATTGATATCCATTGCAACACCCAGGAGAGTAAAAAATAATTTTACAAAATAGGGGAATGCTGCGATCGGCGGACTTTGACCTACACACGCACGCACGCACGCAAGCAGTAGCCGGCAGTCACGAGACTCTAATCATGTATAATGAGCACTGCATTAATCGGTGTCACCGTAGCACACATGGGAAAGGCAGCGCTGTGCTACATAGCACTTTAAGAATGTCATCGCAGGTTCGAATCCGGCCTGAAGCACCGTCCGGCAGTTTCCGCGGACTCACGTTGTTTTACGCGACGGTGCCCTCTGCTCAGCGTCTTCCCGATCGCCCGCGACATCTTATGAAGCAGAGAACCTGAGTGTTTGTAACTGATTGCATTCCTGTTTCTTGTGTTTTTTTACTGAGGGCAATCATATGAATCATTGATATCCATTGCAACACCCAGGAGAGTAAAAAATAATTTTACAAAATAGGGGAATGCCGCGATCAGCGGACTTTGACCTACGCACGCACGCACGCAGTAGCCGGCAGTCACGAGACTCTAATCATGTATAATTCGCACTGCATTAATCAGCGTCTCCGTAGCACACATGGGAAAGGCAGCGCTGTGCTACATAGCTCTTTAAGAATGGCATCGCCGGTTCGAATCCGGCCTGAAGCACCGTCCGGCAGTTTCCGCGGACTCACGTTGTTTTACGCGACGGTGCCCTCTGCTCAGCGTCTTCCCGATCGCCGGCGACATCTTATGAAGCAGAGAACCTGAGTGTTTGTAACTGATTGCATTCCTGTTTCTTGTGTTTTTTTACTGAGGGCAATCATATGAATCATTGATATCCATTGCAACACCCAGGAGAGTAAAAAATAATTTTACAAAATAGGGGAATGCTGCGATCGGCGGACTTTGACCTACACACGCACGCACGCACGCAAGCAGTAGCCGGCAGTCACGAGACTCTAATCATGTATAATGAGCACTGCATTAATCGGTGTCTGCGTAGCACACATGGGAAAGGCAGCGCTGTGCTACATAGCACTTTAAGAATGTCATCGCAGGTTCGAATCCGGCCTGAAGCACCGTCCGGCAGTTTCCGCGGACTCACGTTGTTTTACGCGACGGTGCCCTCTGCTCAGCGTCTTCCCGATCGCCCGCGACATCTTATGAAGCAGAGTTTGTAACTGTTTGCGTCCTGTTTCTTGTGCTTTTTTACTGAGGGCAATCATATGAATCATTGATATCCATTGCAACACCCAGAGGAGTAAAAAATAATTTTACAAAATAGGGGAATGCTGCGATCGGCGGACTTTGACCTGCACGCACCCACGCAGTAGCCGGCAGTCACGAGACTCTAATCATGTATAATGAGCACTGCACTAATCAGCATCTCCGTAGCACATATGGGAAAGGCAGCGCTGTGCTACATAGCACTTTAAGAATGGCATTGCAGGTTCGAATAAGGCCTGAAGCACCGTCCGGCCATTTCCGCGGTCTCGCGTTGTTTTACGCGACGTGCCCTCTGCTCAGCGTCTTCCCGATCGCCGGCGACATCTTATGAAGCAGAGAACCTGAGTGTTTGTAACTGATTGCATTCCTGTTTCTTGTGTTTTTTTACTGAGGGCAATCATATGAATCATTGATATCCATTGCAACACCCAGGAGAGTAAAAAATAATTTTACAAAATAGGGGAATGCTGCGATCGGCGGACTTTGACCTACACACGCACGCACGCACGCAAGCAGTAGCCGGCAGTCACGAGACTCTAATCATGTATAATGAGCACTGCATTAATCGGTGTCTCCGTAGCACACATGGGAAAGGCAGCGCTGTGCTACATAGCACTTTAAGAATGTCATCGCAGGTTCGAATCCGGCCTGAAGCACCGTCCGGCAGTTTCCGCGGACTCACGTTGTTTTACGCGACGGTGCCCTCTGCTCAGCGTCTTCCCGATCGCCCGCGACATCTTATGAAGTAGAGAACCTGAGTGTTTGTAACTGTTTGCGTCCTGTTTCTTGTGTTTTTTTACTGAGGGCAATCATATGAATCATTGATATCCATTGCAACACCCAGAGGAGTAAAAAATAATTTTACAAAATAGGGGAATGCCGCGATCAGCGGACTTTGACCTACGCACGCACGCACGCAGTAGCCGGCAGTCACGAGACTCTAATCATGTATAATTCGCACTGCATTAATCAGCGTCTCCGTAGCACACATGGGAAAGGCAGCGCTGTGCTACATAGCACTTTAAGAATGGCATCGCCGGTTCGAATCCGGCCTGAAGCACCGTCCGGCAGTTTCCGCGGACTGATCGCCCGCGACATCTTATGAAGCAGAGTTTGTAACTGTTTGCGTCCTGTTTCTTGTGCTTTTTTACTGAGGGCAATCATATGAATCATTGATATCCATTGCAACACCCAGAGGAGTAAAAAATAATTTTACAAAATAGGGGAATGCTGCGATCGGCGGACTTTGACCTGCACGCACCCACGCAGTAGCCGGCAGTCACGAGACTCTAATCATGTATAATGAGCACTGCACTAATCAGCATCTCCGTAGCACATATGGGAAAGGCAGCGCTGTGCTACATAGCACTTTAAGAATGGCATTGCAGGTTCGAATAAGGCCTGAAGCACCGTCCGGCCATTTCCGCGGTCTCGCGTTGTTTTACGCGACGTGCCCTCTGCTCAGCGTCTTCCCGATCGCCGGCGACATCTTATGAAGCAGAGAACCTGAGTGTTTGTAACTGATTGCATTCCTGTTTCTTGTGTTTTTTTACTGAGGGCAATCATATGAATCATTGATATCCATTGCAACACCCAGGAGAGTAAAAAATAATTTTACAAAATAGGGGAATGCTGCGATCGGCGGACTTTGACCTACACACGCACGCACGCAAGCAGTAGCCGGCAGTCACGAGACTCTAATCATGTATAATGAGCACTGCATTAATCGGTGTCTGCGTAGCACACATGGGAAAGGCAGCGCTGTGCTACATAGCACTTTAAGAATGTCATCGCAGGTTCGAATCCGGCCTGAAGCACCGTCCGGCAGTTTCCGCGGACTCACGTTGTTTTACGCGACGGTGCCCTCTGCTCAGCGTCTTCCCGATCGCCCGCGACATCTTATGAAGCAGAGTTTGTAACTGTTTGCGTCCTGTTTCTTGTGCTTTTTTACTGAGGGCAATCATATGAATCATTGATATCCATTGCAACACCCAGAGGAGTAAAAAATAATTTTACAAAATAGGGGAATGCTGCGATCGGCGGACTTTGACCTGCACGCACCCACGCAGTAGCCGGCAGTCACGAGACTCTAATCATGTATAATGAGCACTGCACTAATCAGCATCTCCGTAGCACATATGGGAAAGGCAGCGCTGTGCTACATAGCACTTTAAGAATGGCATTGCAGGTTCGAATAAGGCCTGAAGCACCGTCCGGCCATTTCCGCGGTCTCGCGTTGTTTTACGCGACGTGCCCTCTGCTCAGCGTCTTCCCAATCGCCGGCGACATCTTATGAAGCAGAGAACCTGAGTGTTTGTAACTGATTGCATTCCTGTTTCTTGTGTTTTTTTACTGAGGGCAATCATATGAATCATTGATATCCATTGCAACACCCAGGAGAGTAAAAAATAATTTTACAAAATAGGGGAATGCTGCGATCGGCGGACTTTGACCTACACACGCACGCACGCACGCAAGCAGTAGCCGGCAGTCACGAGACTCTAATCATGTATAATGAGCACTGCATTAATCGGTGTCACCGTAGCACACATGGGAAAGGCAGCGCTGTGCTACATAGCACTTTAAGAATGTCATCGCAGGTTCGAATCCGGCCTGAAGCACCGTCCGGCAGTTTCCGCGGACTCACGTTGTTTTACGCGACGGTGCCCTCTGCTCAGCGTCTTCCCGATCGCCCGCGACATCTTATGAAGCAGAGAACCTGAGTGTTTGTAACTGATTGCATTCCTGTTTCTTGTGTTTTTTTACTGAGGGCAATCATATGAATCATTGATATCCATTGCAACACCCAGGAGAGTAAAAAATAATTTTACAAAATAGGGGAATGCCGCGATCAGCGGACTTTGACCTATGCACGCACGCACGCAGTAGCCGGCAGTCACGAGACTCTAATCATGTATAATTCGCACTGCATTAATCAGCGTCTCCGTAGCACACATGGGAAAGGCAGCGCTGTGCTACATAGCACTTTAAGAATGTCATCGCAGGTTCGAATCCAGCCTGAAGCACAGTCCGGCTGTTTCCGCGGTCTCACGATGTTTTACGCGACGGTGCCCTCTGCTCAGCGTCTTCCCGATCGCCCGCGACATCTTATGAAGCAGAGTTTGTAACTGTTTGCGTCCTGTTTCTTGTGCTTTTTTACTGAGGGCAATCATATGAATCATTGATATCCATTGCAACACCCAGAGGAGTAAAAAATAATTTTACAAAATAGGGGAATGTTGCGATCGGCGGACTTTGACCTACACACGCACGCACGCACGCAGTAGCCGGCAGTCACGAGACTCTAATCATGTATAATTCGCACTGCATTAATCAGCGTCTCCGTAGCACACATGGGAAAGGCAGCGCTGTGCTACATAGCACTTTAAGAATGGCATCGCCGGTTCGAATCCGGCCTGAAGCACCGTCCGGCAGTTTCCGCGGACTCACGTTGTTTTACGCGACGGTGCCCTCTGCTCAGCGTCTTCCCGATCGCCGGCGACATCTTATGAAGCAGAGAACCTGAGTGTTTGTAACTGATTGCATTCCTGTTTCTTGTGTTTTTTTACTGAGGGCAATCATATGAATCATTGATATCCATTGCAACACCCAGGAGAGTAAAAAATAATTTTACAAAATAGGGGAATGCTGCGATCGGCGGACTTTGACCTACACACGCACGCACGCAAGCAGTAGCCGGCAGTCACGAGACTCTAATCATGTATAATGAGCACTGCATTAATCGGTGTCTCCATAGCACACATGGGAAAGGCAGCGCTGTGCTACATAGCACTTTAAGAATGTCATCGCAGGTTCGAATCCGGCCTGAAGCACCGTCCGGCAGTTTCCGCGGACTCACGTTGTTTTACGCGACGGTGCCCTCTGCTCAGCGTCTTCCCGATCGCCCGCGACATCTTATGAAGCAGAGTTTGTAACTGTTTGCGTCCTGTTTCTTGTGCTTTTTTACTGAGGGCAATCATATGAATCATTGATATCCATTGCAACACCCAGAGGAGTAAAAAATAATTTTACAAAATAGGGGAATGCTGCGATCGGCGGACTTTGACCTGCACGCACCCACGCAGTAGCCGGCAGTCACGAGACTCTAATCATGTATAATGAGCACTGCACTAATCAGCATCTCCGTAGCACATATGGGAAAGGCAGCGCTGTGCTACATAGCACTTTAAGAATGGCATTGCAGGTTCGAATAAGGCCTGAAGCACCGTCCGGCCATTTCCGCGGTCTCGCGTTGTTTTACGCGACGTGCCCTCTGCTCAGCGTCTTCCCAATCGCCGGCGACATCTTATGAAGCAGAGAACCTGAGTGTTTGTAACTGATTGCATTCCTGTTTCTTGTGTTTTTTTACTGAGGGCAATCATATGAATCATTGATATCCATTGCAACACCCAGGAGAGTAAAAAATAATTTTACAAAATAGGGGAATGCTGCGATCGGCGGACTTTGACCTACACACGCACGCACGCAAGCAGTAGCCGGCAGTCACGAGACTCTAATCATGTATAATGAGCACTGCATTAATCGGTGTCTCCATAGCACACATGGGAAAGGCAGCGCTGTGCTACATAGCACTTTAAGAATGTCATCGCAGGTTCGAATCCGGCCTGAAGCACCGTCCGGCAGTTTCCGCGGACTCACGTTGTTTTACGCGACGGTGCCCTCTGCTCAGCGTCTTCCCGATCGCCCGCGACATCTTATGAAGCAGAGTTTGTAACTGTTTGCGTCCTGTTTCTTGTGCTTTTTTACTGAGGGCAATCATATGAATCATTGATATCCATTGCAACACCCAGGAGAGTAAAAAATAATTTTACAAAATAGGGGAATGCTGCGATCGGCGGACTTTGACCTACACACGCACGCACGCACGCAAGCAGTAGCCGGCAGTCACGAGACTCTAATCATGTATAATGAGCACTGCATTAATCGGTGTCACCGTAGCACACATGGGAAAGGCAGCGCTGTGCTACATAGCACTTTAAGAATGTCATCGCAGGTTCGAATCCGGCCTGAAGCACCGTCCGGCAGTTTCCGCGGACTCACGTTGTTTTACGCGACGGTGCCCTCTGCTCAGCGTCTTCCCGATCGCCCGCGACATCTTATGAAGCAGAGAACCTGAGTGTTTGTAACTGATTGCATTCCTGTTTCTTGTGTTTTTTTACTGAGGGCAATCATATGAATCATTGATATCCATTGCAACACCCAGGAGAGTAAAAAATAATTTTACAAAATAGGGGAATGCCGCGATCAGCGGACTTTGACCTACGCACGCACGCACGCAGTAGCCGGCAGTCACGAGACTCTAATCATGTATAATTCGCACTGCATTAATCAGCGTCTCCGTAGCACACATGGGAAAGGCAGCGCTGTGCTACATAGCTCTTTAAGAATGGCATCGCCGGTTCGAATCCGGCCTGAAGCACCGTCCGGCAGTTTCCGCGGACTCACGTTGTTTTACGCGACGGTGCCCTCTGCTCAGCGTCTTCCCGATCGCCGGCGACATCTTATGAAGCAGAGAACCTGAGTGTTTGTAACTGATTGCATTCCTGTTTCTTGTGTTTTTTTACTGAGGGCAATCATATGAATCATTGATATCCATTGCAACACCCAGGAGAGTAAAAAATAATTTTACAAAATAGGGGAATGCTGCGATCGGCGGACTTTGACCTACACACGCACGCACGCACGCAAGCAGTAGCCGGCAGTCACGAGACTCTAATCATGTATAATGAGCACTGCATTAATCGGTGTCTGCGTAGCACACATGGGAAAGGCAGCGCTGTGCTACATAGCACTTTAAGAATGTCATCGCAGGTTCGAATCCGGCCTGAAGCACCGTCCGGCAGTTTCCGCGGACTCACGTTGTTTTACGCGACGGTGCCCTCTGCTCAGCGTCTTCCCGATCGCCCGCGACATCTTATGAAGCAGAGTTTGTAACTGTTTGCGTCCTGTTTCTTGTGCTTTTTTACTGAGGGCAATCATATGAATCATTGATATCCATTGCAACACCCAGAGGAGTAAAAAATAATTTTACAAAATAGGGGAATGCTGCGATCGGCGGACTTTGACCTGCACGCACCCACGCAGTAGCCGGCAGTCACGAGACTCTAATCATGTATAATGAGCACTGCACTAATCAGCATCTCCGTAGCACATATGGGAAAGGCAGCGCTGTGCTACATAGCACTTTAAGAATGGCATTGCAGGTTCGAATAAGGCCTGAAGCACCGTCCGGCCATTTCCGCGGTCTCGCGTTGTTTTACGCGACGTGCCCTCTGCTCAGCGTCTTCCCGATCGCCGGCGACATCTTATGAAGCAGAGAACCTGAGTGTTTGTAACTGATTGCATTCCTGTTTCTTGTGTTTTTTTACTGAGGGCAATCATATGAATCATTGATATCCATTGCAACACCCAGGAGAGTAAAAAATAATTTTACAAAATAGGGGAATGCTGCGATCGGCGGACTTTGACCTACACACGCACGCACGCACGCAAGCAGTAGCCGGCAGTCACGAGACTCTAATCATGTATAATGAGCACTGCATTAATCGGTGTCTCCGTAGCACACATGGGAAAGGCAGCGCTGTGCTACATAGCACTTTAAGAATGTCATCGCAGGTTCGAATCCGGCCTGAAGCACCGTCCGGCAGTTTCCGCGGACTCACGTTGTTTTACGCGACGGTGCCCTCTGCTCAGCGTCTTCCCGATCGCCCGCGACATCTTATGAAGTAGAGAACCTGAGTGTTTGTAACTGTTTGCGTCCTGTTTCTTGTGTTTTTTTACTGAGGGCAATCATATGAATCATTGATATCCATTGCAACACCCAGAGGAGTAAAAAATAATTTTACAAAATAGGGGAATGCCCCGATCAGCGGACTTTGACCTACGCACGCACGCACAGTAGCCGGCAGTCACGAGACTCTAATCATGTATAATTCGCACTGCATTAATCAGCGTCTCCGTAGCACACATGGGAAAGGCAGCGCTGTGCTACATAGCACTTTAAGAATGGCATCGCCGGTTCGAATCCGGCCTGAAGCACCGTCCGGCAGTTTCCGCGGACTCACGTTGTTTTACGCGACGGTGCCCTCTGCTCAGCGTCTTCCCGATCGCCCGCGACATCTTATGAAGCAGAGTTTGTAACTGTTTGCGTCCTGTTTCTTGTGCTTTTTTACTGAGGGCAATCATATGAATCATTGATATCCATTGCAACACCCAGAGGAGTAAAAAATAATTTTACAAAATAGGGGAATGCTGCGATCGGCGGACTTTGACCTGCACGCACCCACGCAGTAGCCGGCAGTCACGAGACTCTAATCATGTATAATGAGCACTGCACTAATCAGCATCTCCGTAGCACATATGGGAAAGGCAGCGCTGTGCTACATAGCACTTTAAGAATGGCATTGCAGGTTCGAATAAGGCCTGAAGCACCGTCCGGCCATTTCCGCGGTCTCGCGTTGTTTTACGCGACGTGCCCTCTGCTCAGCGTCTTCCCGATCGCCGGCGACATCTTATGAAGCAGAGAACCTGAGTGTTTGTAACTGATTGCATTCCTGTTTCTTGTGTTTTTTTACTGAGGGCAATCATATGAATCATTGATATCCATTGCAACACCCAGGAGAGTAAAAAATAATTTTACAAAATAGGGGAATGCTGCGATCGGCGGACTTTGACCTACACACGCACGCACGCAAGCAGTAGCCGGCAGTCACGAGACTCTAATCATGTATAATGAGCACTGCATTAATCGGTGTCTGCGTAGCACACATGGGAAAGGCAGCGCTGTGCTACATAGCACTTTAAGAATGTCATCGCAGGTTCGAATCCGGCCTGAAGCACCGTCCGGCAGTTTCCGCGGACTCACGTTGTTTTACGCGACGGTGCCCTCTGCTCAGCGTCTTCCCGATCGCCCGCGACATCTTATGAAGCAGAGTTTGTAACTGTTTGCGTCCTGTTTCTTGTGCTTTTTTACTGAGGGCAATCATATGAATCATTGATATCCATTGCAACACCCAGAGGAGTAAAAAATAATTTTACAAAATAGGGGAATGCTGCGATCGGCGGACTTTGACCTGCACGCACCCACGCAGTAGCCGGCAGTCACGAGACTCTAATCATGTATAATGAGCACTGCACTAATCAGCATCTCCGTAGCACATATGGGAAAGGCAGCGCTGTGCTACATAGCACTTTAAGAATGGCATTGCAGGTTCGAATAAGGCCTGAAGCACCGTCCGGCCATTTCCGCGGTCTCGCGTTGTTTTACGCGACGTGCCCTCTGCTCAGCGTCTTCCCAATCGCCGGCGACATCTTATGAAGCAGAGAACCTGAGTGTTTGTAACTGATTGCATTCCTGTTTCTTGTGTTTTTTTACTGAGGGCAATCATATGAATCATTGATATCCATTGCAACACCCAGGAGAGTAAAAAATAATTTTACAAAATAGGGGAATGCTGCGATCGGCGGACTTTGACCTACACACGCACGCACGCACGCAAGCAGTAGCCGGCAGTCACGAGACTCTAATCATGTATAATGAGCACTGCATTAATCGGTGTCACCGTAGCACACATGGGAAAGGCAGCGCTGTGCTACATAGCACTTTAAGAATGTCATCGCAGGTTCGAATCCGGCCTGAAGCACCGTCCGGCAGTTTCCGCGGACTCACGTTGTTTTACGCGACGGTGCCCTCTGCTCAGCGTCTTCCCGATCGCCCGCGACATCTTATGAAGCAGAGAACCTGAGTGTTTGTAACTGATTGCATTCCTGTTTCTTGTGTTTTTTTACTGAGGGCAATCATATGAATCATTGATATCCATTGCAACACCCAGGAGAGTAAAAAATAATTTTACAAAATAGGGGAATGCCGCGATCAGCGGACTTTGACCTATGCACGCACGCACGCAGTAGCCGGCAGTCACGAGACTCTAATCATGTATAATTCGCACTGCATTAATCAGCGTCTCCGTAGCACACATGGGAAAGGCAGCGCTGTGCTACATAGCACTTTAAGAATGTCATCGCAGGTTCGAATCCAGCCTGAAGCACAGTCCGGCTGTTTCCGCGGTCTCACGATGTTTTACGCGACGGTGCCCTCTGCTCAGCGTCTTCCCGATCGCCCGCGACATCTTATGAAGCAGAGTTTGTAACTGTTTGCGTCCTGTTTCTTGTGCTTTTTTACTGAGGGCAATCATATGAATCATTGATATCCATTGCAACACCCAGAGGAGTAAAAAATAATTTTACAAAATAGGGGAATGTTGCGATCGGCGGACTTTGACCTACACACGCACGCACGCACGCAGTAGCCGGCAGTCACGAGACTCTAATCATGTATAATTCGCACTGCATTAATCAGCGTCTCCGTAGCACACATGGGAAAGGCAGCGCTGTGCTACATAGCACTTTAAGAATGGCATCGCCGGTTCGAATCCGGCCTGAAGCACCGTCCGGCAGTTTCCGCGGACTCACGTTGTTTTACGCGACGGTGCCCTCTGCTCAGCGTCTTCCCGATCGCCGGCGACATCTTATGAAGCAGAGAACCTGAGTGTTTGTAACTGATTGCATTCCTGTTTCTTGTGTTTTTTTACTGAGGGCAATCATATGAATCATTGATATCCATTGCAACACCCAGGAGAGTAAAAAATAATTTTACAAAATAGGGGAATGCTGCGATCGGCGGACTTTGACCTACACACGCACGCACGCAAGCAGTAGCCGGCAGTCACGAGACTCTAATCATGTATAATGAGCACTGCATTAATCGGTGTCTCCATAGCACACATGGGAAAGGCAGCGCTGTGCTACATAGCACTTTAAGAATGTCATCGCAGGTTCGAATCCGGCCTGAAGCACCGTCCGGCAGTTTCCGCGGACTCACGTTGTTTTACGCGACGGTGCCCTCTGCTCAGCGTCTTCCCGATCGCCCGCGACATCTTATGAAGTAGAGAACCTGAGTGTTTGTAACTGTTTGCGTCCTGTTTCTTGTGTTTTTTTACTGAGGGCAATCATATGAATCATTGATATCCATTGCAACACCCAGAGGAGTAAAAAATAATTTTACAAAATAGGGGAATGCCGCGATCAGCGGACTTTGACCTATGCACGCACGCACGCAGTAGCCGGCAGTCACGAGACTCTAATCATGTATAATTCGCACTGCATTAATCAGCGTCTCCGTAGCACACATGGGAAAGGCAGCGCTGTGCTACATAGCACTTTAAGAATGTCATCGCAGGTTCGAATCCAGCCTGAAGCACAGTCCGGCTGTTTCCGCGGTCTCACGATGTTTTACGCGACGGTGCCCTCTGCTCAGCGTCTTCCCGATCGCCCGCGACATCTTATGAAGCAGAGTTTGTAACTGTTTGCGTCCTGTTTCTTGTGCTTTTTTACTGAGGGCAATCATATGAATCATTGATATCCATTGCAACACCCAGAGGAGTAAAAAATAATTTTACAAAATAGGGGAATGCTGCGATCGGCGGACTTTGACCTACACACGCACGCACGCACGCAGTAGCCGGCAGTCACGAGACTCTAATCATGTATAATTCGCACTGCATTAATCAGCGTCTCCGTAGCACACATGGGAAAGGCAGCGCTGTGCTACATAGCACTTTAAGAATGGCATCGCCGGTTCGAATCCGGCCTGAAGCACCGTCCGGCAGTTTCCGCGGACTCACGTTGTTTTACGCGACGGTGCCCTCTGCTCAGCGTCTTCCCGATCGCCCGCGACATCTTATGAAGCAGAGTTTGTAACTGTTTGCGTCCTGTTTCTTGTGCTTTTTTACTGAGGGCAATCATATGAATCATTGATATCCATTGCAACACCCAGAGGAGTAAAAAATAATTTTACAAAATAGGGGAATGCTGCGATCGGCGGACTTTGACCTACACACGCACGCACGCACGCAGTAGCCGGCAGTCACGAGACTCTAATCATGTATAATTCGCACTGCATTAATCAGCGTCTCCGTAGCACACATGGGAAAGGCAGCGCTGTGCTACATAGCACTTTAAGAATGGCATCGCCGGTTCGAATCCGGCCTGAAGCACCGTCCGGCAGTTTCCGCGGACTCACGTTGTTTTACGCGACGGTGCCCTCTGCTCAGCGTCTTCCCTATCGCCCGCGACATCTTATGAAGTAGAGAACCTGAGTGTTTGTAACTGTTTGCGTCCTTTTTCTTGTGTTTTTTTACTGAGGGCAATCATATGAATCATTGATATCCATTGCAACACCCAGAGGAGTAAAAAATAATTTTACAAAATAGGGGAATGCCGCGATCAGCGGACTTTGACCTACTCACGCACGCACGCAGTAGCCGGCAGTCACGAGACTCTAATCATGTATAATTCGCACTGCATTAATCAGCGTCTCCGTAGCACACATGGGAAAGGCAGCGCTGTGCTACATAGCACTTTAAGAATGGCATCGCCGGTTCGAATCCGGCCTGAAGCACCGTCCGGCAGTTTCCGCGGACTCACGTTGTTTTACGCGACGGTGCCCTCTGCTCAGCGTCTTCCCGATCGCCGGCGACATCTTATGAAGCAGAGAACCTGAGTGTTTGTAACTGTTTGCGTCCTGTTTCTTGTGTTTTTTTACTGAGGGCAATCATATGAATCATTGATATCCATTGCAACACCCAGAGGAGTAAAAAATAATTTTACAAAATAGGGGAATGCCGCGATCAGCGGACTTTGACCTATGCACGCACGCACGCAGTAGCCGGCAGTCACGAGACTCTAATCATGTATAATTCGCACTGCATTAATCAGCGTCTCCGTAGCACACATGGGAAAGGCAGCGCTGTGCTACATAGCACTTTAAGAATGTCATCGCAGGTTCGAATCCAGCCTGAAGCACAGTCCGGCTGTTTCCGCGGTCTCACGATGTTTTACGCGACGGTGCCCTCTGCTCAGCGTCTTCCCGATCGCCCGCGACATCTTATGAAGCAGAGTTTGTAACTGTTTGCGTCCTGTTTCTTGTGCTTTTTTACTGAGGGCAATCATATGAATCATTGATATCCATTGCAACACCCAGAGGAGTAAAAAATAATTTTACAAAATAGGGGAATGCTGCGATCGGCGGACTTTGACCTACACACGCACGCACGCACGCAGTAGCCGGCAGTCACGAGACTCTAATCATGTATAATTCGCACTGCATTAATCAGCGTCTCCGTAGCACACATGGGAAAGGCAGCGCTGTGCTACATAGCACTTTAAGAATGGCATCGCCGGTTCGAATCCGGCCTGAAGCACCGTCCGGCAGTTTCCGCGGGCTCACGTTGTTTTACGCGACGGTGCCCTCTGCTCAGCGTCTTCCCGATCGCCCGCGACATCTTATGAAGTAGAGAACCTGAGTTTTTGTAACTGTTTGCGTCCTGTTTCTTGTGTTTTTTTACTGAGGGCAATCATATGAATCATTGATATCCATTGCAACACCCAGAGGAGTAAAAAATAATTTTACAAAATAGGGGAATGCCGCGATCAGCGGACTTTGACCTACGCACGCACGCACGCAGTAGCCGGCAGTCACGAGACTCTAATCATGTATAATTCGCACTGCATTAATCAGCGTCTCCGTAGCACACATGGGAAAGGCAGCGCTGTGCTACATATCACTTTAAGAATGGCATCGCCGGTTCGAATCCGGCCTGAAGCACCGTCCGGCAGTTTCCGCGGACTCACGTTGTTTTACGCGACGGTGCCCTCTGCTCAGCGTCTTCCCGATCGCCGGCGACATCTTATGAAGCAGAGAACCTGAGTGTTTGTAACTGATTGCATTCCTGTTTCTTGTGTTTTTTTACTGAGGGCAATCATATGAATCATTGATATCCATTGCAACACCCAGGAGAGTAAAAAATAATTTTACA
The DNA here is from genome assembly GCF_046254945.1 of Alosa pseudoharengus. NCBI lineage: Eukaryota > Metazoa > Chordata > Actinopteri > Clupeiformes > Clupeidae > Alosa > Alosa pseudoharengus. Next base: position 48,407,740 of record NW_027468718.1, on the reverse strand, counting down.
AAATAGGGGAATGCCGCGATCAGCGGACTTTGACCTACGCACGCACGCACGCAGTAGCCGGCAGTCACGAGACTCTAATCATGTATAATTCGCACTGCATTAATCAGCGTCTCCGTAGCACACATGGGAAAGGCAGCGCTGTGCTACATAGCACTTTAAGAATGGCATCGCCGTTTCGAATCCGGCCTGAAGCACCGTCCGGCAGTTTCCGCGGACTCACGTTGTTTTACGCGACGGTGCCCTCTGCTCAGCGTCTTCCCGATCGCCGGCGACATCTTATGAAGCAGAGAACCTGAGTGTTTGTAACTGATTGCATTCCTGTTTCTTGTGTTTTTTTACTGAGGGCAATCATATGAATCATTGATATCCATTGCAACACCCAGGAGAGTAAAAAATAATTTTACAAAATAGGGGAATGCTGCGATCGGCGGACTTTGACCTACACACGCACGCACGCACGCAGTAGCCGGCAGTCACGAGACTCTAATCATGTATAATGAGCACCATTAATGGTGTCTCCGTAGCACACATGGGAAAGGCAGCGCTGTGCTACATAGCACTTTAAGAATGTCATCGCAGGTTCGAATCCGGCCTGAAGCACCGTCCGGCAGTTTCCGCGGACTAACGTTGTTTTACGCGACGGTGCCCTCTGCTCAGCGTCTTCCCGATCGCCCGCGACATCTTATGATGTAGAGAACCTGAGTGTTTGTAACTGTTTGCGTCCTGTTTCTTGTGTTTTTTTACTGAGGGCAATCATATGAATCATTGATATCCATTGCAACACCCAGAGGAGTAAAAAATAATTTTACAAAATAGGGGAATGCCGCGATCAGCGGACTTTGACCTACGCACGCACGCACGCAGTAGCCGGCAGTCACGAGACTCTAATCATGTATAATTCGCACTGCATTAATCAGCGTCTCCGTAGCACACATGGGAAAGGCAGCGCTGTGCTACATAGCACTTTAAGAATGGCATCGCCGGTTCGAATCCGGCCTGAAGCACCGTCCGGCAGTTTCCGCGGACTCACGTTGTTTTACGCGACGGTGCCCTCTGCTCAGCGTCTTCCCGATCGCCGGCGACATCTTATGAAGCAGAGAACCTGAGTGTTTGTAACTGATTGCATTCCTGTTTCTTGTGTTTTTTTACTGAGGGCAATCATATGAATCATTGATATCCATTGCAACACCCAGGAGAGTAAAAAATAATTTTACAAAATAGGGGAATGCCGCGATCAGCGGACTTTGACCTACGCACGCACGCACGCAGTAGCCGGCAGTCACGAGACTCTAATCATGTATAATTCGCACTGCATTAATCAGCGTCTCCGTAGCACACATGGGAAAGGCAGCGCTGTGCTACATAGCACTTTAAGAATGGCATCGCCGGTTCGAATCCGGCCTGAAGCACCGTCCGGCAGTTTCCGCGGACTCACGTTGTTTTACGCGACGGTGCCCTCTGCTCAGCGTCTTCCCGATCGCCGGCGACATCTTATGAAGCAGAGAACCTGAGTGTTTGTAACTGATTGCATTCCTGTTTCTTGTGTTTTTTTACTGAGGGCAATCATATGAATCATTGATATCCATTGCAACACCCAGGAGAGTAAAAAATAATTTTACAAAATAGGGGAATGCTGCGATCGGCGGACTTTGACCTACACACGCACGCACGCAAGCAGTAGCCGGCAGTCACGAGACTCTAATCATGTATAATGAGCACTGCATTAATCGGTGTCTCCATAGCACACATGGGAAAGGCAGCGCTGTGCTACATAGCACTTTAAGAATGTCATCGCAGGTTCGAATCCGGCCTGAAGCACCGTCCGGCAGTTTCCGCGGACTCACGTTGTTTTACGCGACGGTGCCCTCTGCTCAGCGTCTTCCCGATCGCCCGCGACATCTTATGAAGTAGAGAACCTGAGTGTTTGTAACTGTTTGCGTCCTGTTTCTTGTGTTTTTTTACTGAGGGCAATCATATGAATCATTGATATCCATTGCAACACCCAGAGGAGTAAAAAATAATTTTACAAAATAGGGGAATGCCGCGATCAGCGGACTTTGACCTATGCACGCACGCACGCAGTAGCCGGCAGTCACGAGACTCTAATCATGTATAATTCGCACTGCATTAATCAACGTCTCCGTAGCACACATGGGAAAGGCAGCGCTGTGCTACATAGCACTTTAAGAATGTCATCGCAGGTTCGAATCCAGCCTGAAGCACAGTCCGGCTGTTTCCGCGGTCTCACGATGTTTTACGCGAAGGTGCCCTCTGCTCAGCGTCTTCCCGATCGCCCGCGACATCTTATGAAGCAGAGTTTGTAACTGTTTGCGTCCTGTTTCTTGTGCTTTTTTACTGAGGGCAATCATATGAATCATTGATATCCATTGCAACACCCAGAGGAGTAAAAAATAATTTTACAAAATAGGGGAATGCTGCGATCGGCGGACTTTGACCTACACACGCACGCACGCACGCACGCAGTAGCCGGCAGTCACGAGACTCTAATCATGTATAATTCGCACTGCATTAATCAGCGTCTCCGTAGCACACATGGGAAAGGCAGCGCTGTGCTACATAGCACTTTAAGAATGGCATCGCCGGTTCGAATCCGGCCTGAAGCACCGTCCGGCAGTTTCCGCGGACTCACGTTGTTTTACGCGACGGTGCCCTCTGCTCAGCGTCTTCCCGATCGCCCGCGACATCTTATGAAGTAGAGAACCTGAGTGTTTGTAACTGTTTGCGTCCTGTTTCTTGTGTTTTTTTACTGAGGGCAATCATATGAATCATTGATATCCATTGCAACACCCAGAGGAGTAAAAAATAATTTTACAAAATAGGGGAATGCCGCGATCAGCGGACTTTGACCTACGCACGCACGCACGCAGTAGCCGGCAGTCACGAGACTCTAATCATGTATAATTCGCACTGCATTAATCAGCGTCTCCGTAGCACACATGGGAAAGGCAGCGCTGTGCTACATAGCACTTTAAGAATGGCATCGCCGGTTCGAATCCGGCCTGAAGCACCGTCCGGCAGTTTCCGCGGACTCACGTTGTTTTACGCGACGGTGCCCTCTGCTCAGCGTCTTCCCGATCGCCGGCGACATCTTATGAAGCAGAGAACCTGAGTGTTTGTAACTGATTGCATTCCTGTTTCTTGTGTTTTTTTACTGAGGGCAATCATATGAATCATTGATATCCATTGCAACACCCAGGAGAGTAAAAAATAATTTTACAAAATAGGGGAATGCCGCGATCAGCGGACTTTGACCTACGCACACACGCACGCAGTAGCCGGCAGTCACGAGACTCTAATCATGTATAATTCGCACTGCATTAATCAGCGTCTCCGTAGCACACATGGGAAAGGCAGCGCTGTGCTACATAGCACTTTAAGAATGGCATCGCCGGTTCGAATCCGGCCTGAAGCACCGTCCGGCAGTTTCCGCGGACTCACGTTGTTTTACACGACGGTGCCCTCTGCTCAGCGTCTTCCCGATCGCCGGCGACATCTTATGAAGCAGAGAACCTGAGTGTTTGTAACTGATTGCATTCCTGTTTCTTGTGTTTTTTTACTGAGGGCAATCATATGAATCATTGATATCCATTGCAACACCCAGGAGAGTAAAAAATAATTTTACAAAATAGGGGAATGCTGCGATCGGCGGACTTTGACCTACACACGCACGCACGCAAGCAGTAGCCGGCAGTCACGAGACTCTAATCATGTATAATGAGCACTGCATTAATCGGTGTCTCCATAGCACACATGGGAAAGGCAGCGCTGTGCTACATAGCACTTTAAGAATGTCATCGCAGGTTCGAATCCGGCCTGAAGCACCGTCCGGCAGTTTCCGCGGACTCACGTTGTTTTACGCGACGGTGCCCTCTGCTCAGCGTCTTCCCGATCGCCCGCGACATCTTATGAAGTAGAGCACCTGAGTGTTTGTAACTGTTTGCGTCCTGTTTCTTGTGTTTTTTTACTGAGGGCAATCATATGAATCATTGATATCCATTGCAACACCCAGAGGAGTAAAAAATAATTTTACAAAATAGGGGAATGCCGCGATCAGCGGACTTTGACCTATGCACGCACGCACGCAGTAGCCGGCAGTCACGAGACTCTAATCATGTATAATTCGCACTGCATTAATCAGCGTCTCCGTAGCACACATGGGAAAGGCAGCGCTGTGCTACATAGCACTTTAAGAATGTCATCGCAGGTTCGAATCCAACCTGAAGCACAGTCCGGCTGTTTCCGCGGTCTCACGATGTTTTACGCGACGGTGCCCTCTGCTCAGCGTCTTCCCGATCGCCCGCGACATCTTATGAAGCAGAGTTTGTAACTGTTTGCGTCCTGTTTCTTGTGCTTTTTTACTGAGGGCAATCATATGAATCATTGATATCCATTGCAACACCCAGAGGAGTAAAAAATAATTTTACAAAATAGGGGAATGCTGCGATCGGCGGACTTTGACCTACACACGCACGCACGCACGCAGTAGCCGGCAGTCACGAGACTCTAATCATGTATAATTCGCACTGCATTAATCAGCGTCTCCGTAGCACACATGGGAAAGGCAGCGCTGTGCTACATAGCACTTTAAGAATGGCATCGCCGGTTCGAATCCGGCCTGAAGCACCGTCCGGCAGTTTCCGCGGACTCACGTTGTTTTACGCGACGGTGCCCTCTGCTCAGCGTCTTCCCGATCGCCCGCGACATCTTATGAAGTAGAGAACCTGAGTGTTTGTAACTGTTTGCGTCCTGTTTCTTGTGTTTTTTTACTGAGGGCAATCATATGAATCATTGATATCCATTGCAACACCCAGAGGAGTAAAAAATAATTTTACAAAATAGGGGAATGCCGCGATCAGCGGACTTTGACCTACGTACGCACGCACGCAGTAGCCGGCAGTCACGAGACTCTAATCATGTATAATTCGCACTGCATTAATCAGCGTCTCCGTAGCACACATGGGAAAGGCAGCGCTGTGCTACATATCACTTTAAGAATGGCATCGCCGGTTCGAATCCGGCCTGAAGCACCGTCCGGCAGTTTCCGCGGACTCACGTTGTTTTACGCGACGGTGCCCTCTGCTCAGCGTCTTCCCGATCGCCGGCGACATCTTATGAAGCAGAGAACCTGAGTGTTTGTAACTGATTGCATTCCTGTTTCTTGTGTTTTTTTACTGAGGGCAATCATATGAATCATTGATATCCATTGCAACACCCAGGAGAGTAAAAAATAATTTTACAAAATAGGGGAATGCCGCGATCAGCGGACTTTGACCTACGCACGCACGCACGCAGTAGCCGGCAGTCACGAGACTCTAATCATGTATAATTCGCACTGCATTAATCAGCGTCTCCGTAGCACACATGGGAAAGGCAGCGCTGTGCTACATAGCACTTTAAGAATGGCATCGCCGGTTCGAATCCGGCCTGAAGCACCGTCCGGCAGTTTCCGCGGACTCACGTTGTTTTACGCGACGGTGCCCTCTGCTCAGCGTCTTCCCGATCGCCGGCGACATCTTATGAAGCAGAGAACCTGAGTGTTTGTAACTGTTTGCGTCCTGTTTCTTGTGTTTTTTTACTGAGGGCAATCATATGAATCATTGATATCCATTGCAACACCCAGAGGAGTAAAAAATAATTTGACAAAATAGGGGAATGCTGCGATCGGCGGACTTTGACCTACGCACGCACCCACGCAGTAGCCGGCAGTCACGAGACTCTAATCATGTATAATGAGCACTGCATTAATCAGCTTCTCCGTAGCACATATGGGAAAGGCAGCGCTGTGCTACATAGCACTTTAAGAATGGCATTGCAGGTTCGAATAAGGCCTGAAGCACCGTCCGGCCATTTCCGCGGTCTCGCGTTGTTTTACGCGACGTGCCCTCTGCTCAGCGTCTTCCCGATCGCCGGCGACATCTTATGAAGCAGAGAACCTGAGTGTTTGTAACTGTTTGCGTCCTGTTTCTTGTGTTTTTTTACTGAGGGCAATCATATGAATCATTGATATCCATTGCAACACCCAGAGGAGTAAAAAATTATTTTACAAAAAAGGGGAATGCCGCGATCAGCGGACTTTGACCTACGCACGCACGCACGCAGTAGCCGGCAGTCACGAGACTCTAATCATGTATAATGAGCACTGCACTAATCAGCATCTCCGTAGCACATATGGGAAAGGCAGCGCTGTGCTACATAGCACTTTAACAATGTCAACGCAGGTTCGAATCCGGCCTGAAGCACCTTCTGGCCCTTTCCGCGGTCTCACGTTGTTTTACGCGACGGTGCCCTCTGCTCAGCGTCTTCCCGATCGCCCGCGACATCTTATGAAGCAGAGAACCTGGGTGTTTGTAACTGTTTGCGTCCTGTTTCTTGTGTTTTTTTACTGAGGGCAATCATATGAATCATTGATATCCATTGCAACACCCAGAGGAGTAAAACATAATTTTACAAAATAGGGGAATGCCGCGATCAGCGGACTTTGACCTACGCACGCACGCACGCAGTAGCCGGCAGTCACGAGACTCTAATCACGTATAATGAGCACTGCATTAATCAGCGTCTCCGTAGCACACATGGGAAAGGCAGCGCTGTGCTACATAGCACTTTAAGAATGGCATCGCAGGTTCGAATCCGGCCTGAAGCACCGTCCGGCAGTTTCTGCGGACTCACGTTGTTTTACGCGAAGGTGCCCTCTGCTCATCGTCTTCCCGATCGCCCGCGACATGTTATGAAGCAGAGAACCTGAGTGTTTGTAACTGTTTGCTCCTGTTTCTTGTGTTTTTTTACTGAGGGCAATCATATGAATCATTGATATCCATTGCAACACCCAGAGGAGTAAAAAATAATTTTACAAAATAGGGGAATGCCGTGATCAGCGGACTTTGACCTACGCACGCACGCACGCAGTAGCCGGCAGTCACGAGACTCTAATCATGTATAATGAGCACTGCATTAATGGTGTCTCAGTAGCACACATGGGAAAGGCAGCGCTGTGCTACATAGCACTTTAAGAATGTCATCGCAGGTTCGAATCCAGCCTGAAGCACCGTCCGGCCGTTTCCGCGGTCTCACGATGTTTTACGCGACGGTGCCCTCTGCTCAGCGTCTTCCCGATCGCCCGCGACATCTTATGAAGCAGAGTTTGTAACTGTTTGCGTCCTGTTTCTTGTGCTTTTTTACTGAGGGCAATTATATGAATCATTGATATCCATTGCAACACCCAGAGGAGTAAAAAATAATTTTACAAAATAGGGGAATGCTGCGATCGGCGGACTTTGACCTACGCACGCACGCACACAGTAGCCGGCAGTCACGAGACTCTAATGAGCTCTGCATTAATCAGCGTCTCCATAGCACACATGGGAAAGGCAGCGCTGTGCTACATAGCACTTTAACCATGTCATCGCAGGTTCGAATCCGGCCCTTAAGCACCGTCCGGCAGTTTCCGCGGACTCACGTTGTTTTACGCGACGGTGCCCTCTGCTCAGCGTCTTCCCGATCGCCGGCGACATCTTATGAAGCAGAGAACCTGAGTGTTTGTAACTGTTTGCGTCCTGTTTCTTGTGTTTTTTTACTGAGGGCAATCATATGAATCATTGATATCCATTGCAACACCCAGAGGAGTAAAAAATTATTTTACAAAATAGGGGAATGCCGCGATCAGCGGACTTTGACCTACGCACGCACGCACGCAGTAGCCGGCAGTCACGAGACTCTAATCATGTATAATGAGCACTGCACTAATCAGCATCTCCGTAGCACATATGGGAAAGGCAGCGCTGTGCTACATAGCACTTTAACAATGTCAACGCAGGTTCGAATCCGGCCTGAAGCACCTTCTGGCCCTTTCCGCGGTCTCACGTTGTTTTACGCGACGGTGCCCTCTGCTCAGCGTCTTCCCGATCGCCCGCGACATCTTATGAAGCAGAGAACCTGGGTGTTTGTAACTGTTTGCGTCCTGTTTCTTGTGTTTTTTTACTGAGGGCAATCATATGAATCATTGATATCCATTGCAACACCCAGAGGAGTAAAACATAATTTTACAAAATAGGGGAATGCCGCGATCAGCGGACTTTGACCTACGCACGCACGCACGCAGTAGCCGGCAGTCACGAGACTCTAATCATGTATAATGAGCACTGCATTAATCAGCGTCTCCGTAGCACACATGGGAAAGGCAGCGCTGTGCTACATAGCACTTTAAGAATGGCATCGCCGGTTCGAATCCGGCCTGAAGCACCGTCCGGCAGTTTCCGCGGACTCACGTTGTTTTACGCGACGGTGCCCTCTGCTCAGCGTCTTCCCGATCGCCCGCGACATCTTATGAAGTAGAGAACCTGAGTGTTTGTAACTGTTTGCGTCCTGTTTCTTGTGTTTTTTTACTGAGGGCAATCATATGAATCATTGATATCCATTGCAACACCCAGAGGAGTAAAAAATAATTTTACAAAATAGGGGAATGCCGCGATCAGCGGACTTTGACCTACGCACGCACGCACGCAGTAGCCGGCAGTCACGAGACTCTAATCATGTATAATTCGCACTGCATTAATCAGCGTCTCCGTAGCACACATGGGAAAGGCAGCGCTGTGCTACATATCACTTTAAGAATGGCATCGCCGGTTCGAATCCGGCCTGAAGCACCGTCCGGCAGTTTCCGCGGACTCACGTACTTTTACGCGACGGTGCCCTCTGCTCAGCGTCTTCCCGATCGCCGGCGACATCTTATGAAGCAGAGAACCTGAGTGTTTGTAACTGATTGCATTCCTGTTTCTTGTGTTTTTTTACTGAGGGCAATCATATGAATCATTGATATCCATTGCAACACCCAGGAGAGTAAAAAATAATTTTACAAAATAGGGGAATGCTGCGATCGGCGGACTTTGACCTACACACGCACGCACGCAAGCAGTAGCCGGCAGTCACGAGACTCTAATCATGTATAATGAGCACTGCATTAATCGGTGTCTCCGTAGCACACATGGGAAAGGCAGCGCTGTGCTACATAGCACTTTAAGAATGTCATCGCAGGTTCGAATCCGGCCTGAAGCACCGTCCGGCAGTTTCCGCGGACTCACGTTGTTTTACGCGACGGTGCCCTCTGCTCAGCGTCTTCCCGATCGCCCGCGACATCTTATGAAGTAGAGAACCTGAGTGTTTGTAACTGTTTGCGTCCTGTTTCTTGTGTTTTTTTACTGAGGGCAATCATATGAATCATTGATATCCATTGCAACACCCAGAGGAGTAAAAAATAATTTTACAAAATAGGGGAATGCCGCGATCAGCGGACTTTGACCTACGCACGCACGCACGCAGTAGCCGGCAGTCACGAGACTCTAATCATGTATAATTCGCACTGCATTAATCAGCGTCTCCGTAGCACACATGGGAAAGGCAGCGCTGTGCTACATAGCACTTTAAGAATGGCATCGCCGGTTCGAATCCGGCCTGAAGCACCGTCCGGCAGTTTCCGCGGACTCACGTTGTTTTACGCGACGGTGCCCTCTGCTCAGCGTCTTCCCGATCGCCGGCGACATCTTATGAAGCAGAGAACCTGAGTGTTTGTAACTGATTGCATTCCTGTTTCTTGTGTTTTTTTACTGAGGGCAATCATATGAATCATTGATATCCATTGCAACACCCAGGAGAGTAAAAAATAATTTTACAAAATAGGGGAATGCCGCGATCAGCGGACTTTGACCTACGCACACACGCACGCAGTAGCCGGCAGTCACGAGACTCTAATCATGTATAATTCGCACTGCATTAATCAGCGTCTCCGTAGCACACATGGGAAAGGCAGCGCTGTGCTACATAGCACTTTAAGAATGGCATCGCCGGTTCGAATCCGGCCTGAAGCACCGTCCGGCAGTTTCCGCGGACTCACGTTGTTTTACACGACGGTGCCCTCTGCTCAGCGTCTTCCCGATCGCCGGCGACATCTTATGAAGCAGAGAACCTGAGTGTTTGTAACTGATTGCATTCCTGTTTCTTGTGTTTTTTTACTGAGGGCAATCATATGAATCATTGATATCCATTGCAACACCCAGGAGAGTAAAAAATAATTTTACAAAATAGGGGAATGCTGCGATCGGCGGACTTTGACCTACACACGCACGCACGCAAGCAGTAGCCGGCAGTCACGAGACTCTAATCATGTATAATGAGCACTGCATTAATCGGTGTCTCCATAGCACACATGGGAAAGGCAGCGCTGTGCTACATAGCACTTTAAGAATGTCATCGCAGGTTCGAATCCGGCCTGAAGCACCGTCCGGCAGTTTCCGCGGACTCACGTTGTTTTACGCGACGGTGCCCTCTGCTCAGCGTCTTCCCGATCGCCCGCGACATCTTATGAAGTAGAGAACCTGAGTGTTTGTAACTGTTTGCGTCCTGTTTCTTGTGTTTTTTTACTGAGGGCAATCATATGAATCATTGATATCCATTGCAACACCCAGAGGAGTAAAAAATAATTTTACAAAATAGGGGAATGCCGCGATCAGCGGACTTTGACCTATGCACGCACGCACGCAGTAGCCGGCAGTCACGAGACTCTAATCATGTATAATTCGCACTGCATTAATCAGCGTCTCCGTAGCACACATGGGAAAGGCAGCGCTGTGCTACATAGCACTTTAAGAATGTCATCGCAGGTTCGAATCCAACCTGAAGCACAGTCCGGCTGTTTCCGCGGTCTCACGATGTTTTACGCGACGGTGCCCTCTGCTCAGCGTCTTCCCGATCGCCCGCGACATCTTATGAAGCAGAGTTTGTAACTGTTTGCGTCCTGTTTCTTGTGCTTTTTTACTGAGGGCAATCATATGAATCATTGATATCCATTGCAACACCCAGAGGAGTAAAAAATAATTTTACAAAATAGGGGAATGCTGCGATCGGCGGACTTTGACCTACACACGCACGCACGCACGCAGTAGCCGGCAGTCACGAGACTCTAATCATGTATAATTCGCACTGCATTAATCAGCGTCTCCGTAGCACACATGGGAAAGGCAGCGCTGTGCTACATAGCACTTTAAGAATGGCATCGCCGGTTCGAATCCGGCCTGAAGCACCGTCCGGCAGTTTCCGCGGACTCACGTTGTTTTACGCGACGGTGCCCTCTGCTCAGCGTCTTCCCGATCGCCCGCGACATCTTATGAAGTAGAGAACCTGAGTGTTTGTAACTGTTTGCGTCCTGTTTCTTGTGTTTTTTTACTGAGGGCAATCATATGAATCATTGATATCCATTGCAACACCCAGAGGAGTAAAAAATAATTTTACAAAATAGGGGAATGCCGCGATCAGCGGACTTTGACCTACGCACGCACGCACGCAGTAGCCGGCAGTCACGAGACTCTAATCATGTATAATTCGCACTGCATTAATCAGCGTCTCCGTAGCACACATGGGAAAGGCAGCGCTGTGCTACATATCACTTTAAGAATGGCATCGCCGGTTCGAATCCGGCCTGAAGCACCGTCCGGCAGTTTCCGCGGACTCACGTTGTTTTACGCGACGGTGCCCTCTGCTCAGCGTCTTCCCGATCGCCGGCGACATCTTATGAAGCAGAGAACCTGAGTGTTTGTAACTGATTGCATTCCTGTTTCTTGTGTTTTTTTACTGAGGGCAATCATATGAATCATTGATATCCATTGCAACACCCAGGAGAGTAAAAAATAATTTTACAAAATAGGGGAATGCCGCGATCAGCGGACTTTGACCTACGCACGCACGCACGCAGTAGCCGGCAGTCACGAGACTCTAATCATGTATAATTCGCACTGCATTAATCAGCGTCTCCGTAGCACACATGGGAAAGGCAGCGCTGTGCTACATAGCTCTTTAAGAATGGCATCGCCGGTTCGAATCCGGCCTGAAGCACCGTCCGGCAGTTTCCGCGGACTCACGTTGTTTTACGCGACGGTGCCCTCTGCTCAGCGTCTTCCCGATCGATCGCCGGCGACATCTTATGAAGCAGAGAACCTGAGTGTTTGTAACTGTTTGCGTCCTGTTTCTTGTGCTTTTTTACTGAGGGCAATCATATGAATCATTGATATCCATTGCAACACCCAGAGGAGTAAAAAATAATTTGACAAAATAGGGGAATGCTGCGATCGGCGGACTTTGACCTACGCACGCACCCACGCAGTAGCCGGCAGTCACGAGACTCTAATCATGTATAATGAGCACTGCATTAATCAGCTTCTCCGTAGCACATATGGGAAAGGCAGCGCTGTGCTACATAGCACTTTAAGAATGGCATTGCAGGTTCGAATAAGGCCTGAAGCACCGTCCGGCCATTTCCGCGGTCTCGCGTTGTTTTACGCGACGTGCCCTCTGCTCAGCGTCTTCCCGATCGCCGGCGACATCTTATGAAGCAGAGAACCTGAGTGTTTGTAACTGTTTGCGTCCTGTTTCTTGTGTTTTTTTACTGAGGGCAATCATATGAATCATTGATATCCATTGCAACACCCAGAGGAGTAAAAAATTATTTTACAAAAAAGGGGAATGCCGCGATCAGCGGACTTTGACCTACGCACGCACGCACGCAGTAGCCGGCAGTCACGAGACTCTAATCATGTATAATGAGCACTGCACTAATCAGCATCTCCGTAGCACATATGGGAAAGGCAGCGCTGTGCTACATAGCACTTTAACAATGTCAACGCAGGTTCGAATCCGGCCTGAAGCACCTTCTGGCCCTTTCCGCGGTCTCACGTTGTTTTACGCGACGGTGCCCTCTGCTCAGCGTCTTCCCGATCGCCCGCGACATCTTATGAAGCAGAGAACCTGGGTGTTTGTAACTGTTTGCGTCCTGTTTCTTGTGTTTTTTTACTGAGGGCAATCATATGAATCATTGATATCCATTGCAACACCCAGAGGAGTAAAACATAATTTTACAAAATAGGGGAATGCCGCGATCAGCGGACTTTGACCTACGCACGCACGCACGCAGTAGCCGGCAGTCACGAGACTCTAATCACGTATAATGAGCACTGCATTAATCAGCGTCTCCGTAGCACACATGGGAAAGGCAGCGCTGTGCTACATAGCACTTTAAGAATGGCATCGCAGGTTCGAATCCGGCCTGAAGCACCGTCCGGCAGTTTCTGCGGACTCACGTTGTTTTACGCGAAGGTGCCCTCTGCTCATCGTCTTCCCGATCGCCCGCGACATGTTATGAAGCAGAGAACCTGAGTGTTTGTAACTGTTTGCTCCTGTTTCTTGTGTTTTTTTACTGAGGGCAATCATATGAATCATTGATATCCATTGCAACACCCAGAGGAGTAAAAAATAATTTTACAAAATAGGGGAATGCCGTGATCAGCGGACTTTGACCTACGCACGCACGCACGCAGTAGCCGGCAGTCACGAGACTCTAATCATGTATAATGAGCACTGCATTAATGGTGTCTCAGTAGCACACATGGGAAAGGCAGCGCTGTGCTACATAGCACTTTAAGAATGTCATCGCAGGTTCGAATCCAGCCTGAAGCACCGTCCGGCCGTTTCCGCGGTCTCACGATGTTTTACGCGACGGTGCCCTCTGCTCAGCGTCTTCCCGATCGCCCGCGACATCTTATGAAGCAGAGTTTGTAACTGTTTGCGTCCTGTTTCTTGTGCTTTTTTACTGAGGGCAATTATATGAATCATTGATATCCATTGCAACACCCAGAGGAGTAAAAAATAATTTTACAAAATAGGGGAATGCTGCGATCGGCGGACTTTGACCTACGCACGCACGCACACAGTAGCCGGCAGTCACGAGACTCTAATGAGCTCTGCATTAATCAGCGTCTCCATAGCACACATGGGAAAGGCAGCGCTGTGCTACATAGCACTTTAACCATGTCATCGCAGGTTCGAATCCGGCCCTTAAGCACCGTCCGGCAGTTTCCGCGGACTCACGTTGTTTTACGCGACGGTGCCCTCTGCTCAGCGTCTTCCCGATCGCCGGCGACATCTTATGAAGCAGAGAACCTGAGTGTTTGTAACTGTTTGCGTCCTGTTTCTTGTGTTTTTTTACTGAGGGCAATCATATGAATCATTGATATCCATTGCAACACCCAGAGGAGTAAAAAATTATTTTACAAAATAGGGGAATGCCGCGATCAGCGGACTTTGACCTACGCACGCACGCACGCAGTAGCCGGCAGTCACGAGACTCTAATCATGTATAATGAGCACTGCACTAATCAGCATCTCCGTAGCACATATGGGAAAGGCAGCGCTGTGCTACATAGCACTTTAACAATGTCAACGCAGGTTCGAATCCGGCCTGAAGCACCTTCTGGCCCTTTCCGCGGTCTCACGTTGTTTTACGCGACGGTGCCCTCTGCTCAGCGTCTTCCCGATCGCCCGCGACATCTTATGAAGCAGAGAACCTGGGTGTTTGTAACTGTTTGCGTCCTGTTTCTTGTGTTTTTTTACTGAGGGCAATCATATGAATCATTGATATCCATTGCAACACCCAGAGGAGTAAAACATAATTTTACAAAATAGGGGAATGCCGCGATCAGCGGACTTTGACCTACGCACGCACGCACGCAGTAGCCGGCAGTCACGAGACTCTAATCATGTATAATGAGCACTGCATTAATCAGCGTCTCCGTGGCACACATGGGAAAGGCAGCGCTGTGCTACATAGCACTTTAAGAATGGCATCGCCGGTTCGAATCCGGCCTGAAGCACCGTCCGGCAGTTTCCGCGGACTCACGTTGTTTTACGCGACGGTGCCCTCTGCTCAGCGTCTTCCCGATCGCCCGCGACATCTTATGAAGTAGAGAACCTGAGTGTTTGTAACTGTTTGCGTCCTGTTTCTTGTGTTTTTTTACTGAGGGCAATCATATGAATCATTGATATCCATTGCAACACCCAGAGGAGTAAAAAATAATTTTACAAAATAGGGGAATGCCGCGATCAGCGGACTTTGACCTACGCACGCACGCACGCAGTAGCCGGCAGTCACGAGACTCTAATCATGTATAATTCGCACTGCATTAATCAGCGTCTCCGTAGCACACATGGGAAAGGCAGCGCTGTGCTACATATCACTTTAAGAATGGCATCGCCGGTTCGAATCCGGCCTGAAGCACCGTCCGGCAGTTTCCGCGGACTCACGTAGTTTTACGCGACGGTGCCCTCTGCTCAGCGTCTTCCCGATCGCCGGCGACATCTTATGAAGCAGAGAACCTGAGTGTTTGTAACTGATTGCATTCCTGTTTCTTGTGTTTTTTTACTGAGGGCAATCATATGAATCATTGATATCCATTGCAACACCCAGGAGAGTAAAAAATAATTTTACAAAATAGGGGAATGCTGCGATCGGCGGACTTTGACCTACACACGCACGCACGCAAGCAGTAGCCGGCAGTCACGAGACTCTAATCATGTATAATGAGCACTGCATTAATCGGTGTCTCCGTAGCACACATGGGAAAGGCAGCGCTGTGCTACATAGCACTTTAAGAATGTCATCGCAGGTTCGAATCCGGCCTGAAGCACCGTCCGGCAGTTTCCGTGGACTCACGTTGTTTTACGCGACGGTGCCCTCTGCTCAGCGTCTTCCCGATCGCCCGCGACATCTTATGAAGTAGAGAACCTGAGTGTTTGTAACTGTTTGCGTCCTGTTTCTTGTGTTTTTTTACTGAGGGCAATCATATGAATCATTGATATCCATTGCAACACCCAGAGGAGTAAAAAATAATTTTACAAAATAGGGGAATGCCGCGATCAGCGGACTTTGACCTACGCACGCACGCACGCAGTAGCCGGCAGTCACGAGACTCTAATCATGTATAATTCGCACTGCATTAATCAGCGTCTCCGTAGCACACATGGGAAAGGCAGCGCTGTGCTACATAGCACTTTAAGAATGGCATCGCCGGTTCAAATCCGGCCTGAAGCACCGTCCGGCAGTTTCCGCGGACTCACGTTGTTTTACGCGACGGTGCCCTCTGCTCAGCGTCTTCCCGATCGCCCGCGACATCTTATGAAGTAGAGAACCTGAGTGTTTGTAACTGTTTGCGTCCTGTTTCTTGTGTTTTTTTACTGAGGGCAATCATATGAATCATTGATATCCATTGCAACACCCAGAGGAGTAAAAAATAATTTTACAAAATAGGGGAATGCCGCGATCAGCGGACTTTGACCTACGCACGCACGCACGCAGTAGCCGGCAGTCACGAGACTCTAATCATGTATAATTCGCACTGCATTAATCAGCGTCTCCGTAGCACACATGGGAAAGGCAGCGCTGTGCTACATATCACTTTAAGAATGGCATCGCCGGTTCGAATCCGGCCTGAAGCACCGTCCGGCAGTTTCCGCGGACTCACGTTGTTTTACGCGACGGTGCCCTCTGCTCAGCGTCTTCCCGATCGCCGGCGACATCTTATGAAGCAGAGAACCTGAGTGTTTGTAACTGATTGCATTCCTGTTTCTTGTGTTTTTTTACTGAGGGCAATCATATGAATCATTGATATCCATTGCAACACCCAGGAGAGTAAAAAATAATTTTACAAAATAGGGGAATGCCGCGATCAGCGGACTTTGACCTACGCACGCACGCACGCAGTAGCCGGCAGTCACGAGACTCTAATCATGTATAATTCGCACTGCATTAATCAGCGTCTCCGTAGCACACATGGGAAAGGCAGCGCTGTGCTACATAGCACTTTAAGAATGGCATCGCCGGTTCGAATCCGGCCTGAAGCACCGTCCGGCAGTTTCCGCGGACTCACGTTGTTTTACGCGACGGTGCCCTCTGCTCAGCGTCTTCCCGATCGCCGGCGACATCTTATGAAGCAGAGAACCTGAGTGTTTGTAACTGATTGCATTCCTGTTTCTTGTGTTTTTTTACTGAGGGCAATCATATGAATCATTGATATCCATTGCAACACCCAGGAGAGTAAAAAATAATTTTACAAAATAGGGGAATGCTGCGATCGGCGGACTTTGACCTACACACGCACGCACGCAAGCAGTAGCCGGCAGTCACGAGACTCTAATCATGTATAATGAGCACTGCATTAATCGGTGTCTCCATAGCACACATGGGAAAGGCAGCGCTGTGCTACATAGCACTTTAAGAATGTCATCGCAGGTTCGAATCCGGCCTGAAGCACCGTCCGGCAGTTTCCGCGGACTCACGTTGTTTTACGCGACGGTGCCCTCTGCTCAGCGTCTTCCCGATCGCCCGCGACATCTTATGAAGTAGAGAACCTGAGTGTTTGTAACTGTTTGCGTCCTGTTTCTTGTGTTTTTTTACTGAGGGCAATCATATGAATCATTGATATCCATTGCAACACCCAGAGGAGTAAAAAATAATTTTACAAAATAGGGGAATGCCGCGATCAGCGGACTTTGACCTACGCACGCACGCACGCAGTAGCCGGCAGTCACGAGACTCTAATCATGTATAATTCGCACTGCATTAATCAGCGTCTCCGTAGCACACATGGGAAAGGCAGCGCTGTGCTACATAGCACTTTAAGAATGGCATCGCCGTTTCGAATCCGGCCTGAAGCACCGTCCGGCAGTTTCCGCGGACTCACGTTGTTTTACGCGACGGTGCCCTCTGCTCAGCGTCTTCCCGATCGCCGGCGACATCTTATGAAGCAGAGAACCTGAGTGTTTGTAACTGATTGCATTCCTGTTTCTTGTGTTTTTTTACTGAGGGCAATCATATGAATCATTGATATCCATTGCAACACCCAGGAGAGTAAAAAATAATTTTACAAAATAGGGGAATGCTGCGATCGGCGGACTTTGACCTACACACGCACGCACGCACGCAGTAGCCGGCAGTCACGAGACTCTAATCATGTATAATGAGCACCATTAATGGTGTCTCCGTAGCACACATGGGAAAGGCAGCGCTGTGCTACATAGCACTTTAAGAATGTCATCGCAGGTTCGAATCCGGCCTGAAGCACCGTCCGGCAGTTTCCGCGGACTCACGTTGTTTTACGCGACGGTGCCCTCTGCTCAGCGTCTTCCCGATCGCCCGCGACATCTTATGAAGTAGAGAACCTGAGTGTTTGTAACTGTTTGCGTCCTGTTTCTTGTGTTTTTTTACTGAGGGCAATCATATGAATCATTGATATCCATTGCAACACCCAGAGGAGTAAAAAATAATTTTACAAAATAGGGGAATGCCGCGATCAGCGGACTTTGACCTACGCACGCACGCACGCAGTAGCCGGCAGTCACGAGACTCTAATCATGTATAATTCGCACTGCATTAATCAGCGTCTCCGTAGCACACATGGGAAAGGCAGCGCTGTGCTACATAGCACTTTAAGAATGGCATCGCCGTTTCGAATCCGGCCTGAAGCACCGTCCGGCAGTTTCCGCGGACTCACGTTGTTTTACGCGACGGTGCCCTCTGCTCAGCGTCTTCCCGATCGCCGGCGACATCTTATGAAGCAGAGAACCTGAGTGTTTGTAACTGATTGCATTCCTGTTTCTTGTGTTTTTTTACTGAGGGCAATCATATGAATCATTGATATCCATTGCAACACCCAGGAGAGTAAAAAATAATTTTACAAAATAGGGGAATGCTGCGATCGGCGGACTTTGACCTACACACGCACGCACGCACGCAGTAGCCGGCAGTCACGAGACTCTAATCATGTATAATGAGCACCATTAATGGTGTCTCCGTAGCACACATGGGAAAGGCAGCGCTGTGCTACATAGCACTTTAAGAATGTCATCGCAGGTTCGAATCCGGCCTGAAGCACCGTCCGGCAGTTTCCGCGGACTAACGTTGTTTTACGCGACGGTGCCCTCTGCTCAGCGTCTTCCCGATCGCCCGCGACATCTTATGAAGCAGAGTTTGTAACTGTTTGCGTCCTGTTTCTTGTGCTTTTTTACTGAGGGCAATCATATGAATCATTGATATCCATTGCAACACCCAGAGGAGTAAAAAATAATTTTACAAAATAGGGGAATGCTGCGATCGGCGGACTTTGACCTACACACGCACGCACGCAAGCAGTAGCCGGCAGTCACGAGACTCTAATCATGTATAATTCGCACTGCATTAATCAGCGTCTCCGTAGCACACATGGGAAAGGCAGCGCTGTGCTACATAGCACTTTAAGAATGGCATCGCCGGTTCGAATCCGGCCTGAAGCACCGTCTGGCAGTTTCCGCGGACTCACGTTGTTTTACGCGACGGTGCCCTCTGCTCAGCGTCTTCCCGATCGCCGGCGACATCTTATGAAGCAGAGAACCTGAGTGTTTGTAACTGATTGCATTCCTGTTTCTTGTGTTTTTTTACTGAGGGCAATCATATGAATCATTGATATCCATTGCAACACCCAGGAGAGTAAAAAATAATTTTACAAAATAGGGGAATGCTGCGATCGGCGGACTTTGACCTACACACGCACGCACGCAAGCAGTAGCCGGCAGTCACGAGACTCTAATCATGTATAATGAGCACTGCATTAATCGGTGTCTCCGTAGCACACATGGGAAAGGCAGCGCTGTGCTACATAGCACTTTAAGAATGTCATCGCAGGTTCGAATCCGGCCTGAAGCACCGTCCGGCAGTTTCCGCGGACTCACGTTGTTTTACGCGACGGTGCCCTCTGCTCAGCGTCTTCCCGATCGCCCGCGACATCTTATGAAGTAGAGAACCTGAGTGTTTGTAACTGTTTGCGTCCTGTTTCTTGTGTTTTTTTACTGAGGGCAATCATATGAATCATTGATATCCATTGCAACACCCAGAGGAGTAAAAAATAATTTTACAAAATAGGGGAATGCCGCGATCAGCGGACTTTGACCTACGCACGCACGCACGCAGTAGCCGGCAGTCACGAGACTCTAATCATGTATAATTCGCACTGCATTAATCAGCGTCTCCGTAGCACACATGGGAAAGGCAGCGCTGTGCTACATAGCACTTTAAGAATGGCATCGCCGGTTCAAATCCGGCCTGAAGCACCGTCCGGCAGTTTCCGCGGACTCACGTTGTTTTACGCGACGGTGCCCTCTGCTCAGCGTCTTCCCGATCGCCCGCGACATCTTATGAAGTAGAGAACCTGAGTGTTTGTAACTGTTTGCGTCCTGTTTCTTGTGTTTTTTTACTGAGGGCAATCATATGAATCATTGATATCCATTGCAACACCCAGAGGAGTAAAAAATAATTTTACAAAATAGGGGAATGCCGCGATCAGCGGACTTTGACCTACGCACGCACGCACGCAGTAGCCGGCAGTCACGAGACTCTAATCATGTATAATTCGCACTGCATTAATCAGCGTCTCCGTAGCACACATGGGAAAGGCAGCGCTGTGCTACATATCACTTTAAGAATGGCATCGCCGGTTCGAATCCGGCCTGAAGCACCGTCCGGCAGTTTCCGCGGACTCACGTTGTTTTACGCGACGGTGCCCTCTGCTCAGCGTCTTCCCGATCGCCGGCGACATCTTATGAAGCAGAGAACCTGAGTGTTTGTAACTGATTGCATTCCTGTTTCTTGTGTTTTTTTACTGAGGGCAATCATATGAATCATTGATATCCATTGCAACACCCAGGAGAGTAAAAAATAATTTTACAAAATAGGGGAATGCTGCGATCAGCGGACTTTGACCTACGCACGCACGCACGCAGTAGCCGGCAGTCACGAGACTCTAATCATGTATAATTCGCACTGCATTAATCAGCGTCTCCGTAGCACACATGGGAAAGGCAGCGCTGTGCTACATAGCACTTTAAGAATGGCATCGCCGGTTCGAATCGGGCCTGAAGCACCGTCCGGCAGTTTCCGCGGACTCACGTTGTTTTACGCGACGGTGCCCTCTGCTCAGCGTCTTCCCGATCGCCGGCGACATCTTATGAAGCAGAGAACCTGAGTGTTTGTAACTGATTGCATTCCTGTTTCTTGTGTTTTTTTACTGAGGGCAATCATATGAATCATTGATATCCATTGCAACACCCAGGAGAGTAAAAAATAATTTTACAAAATAGGGGAATGCTGCGATCGGCGGACTTTGACCTACACACGCACGCACGCAAGCAGTAGCCGGCAGTCACGAGACTCTAATCATGTATAATGAGCACTGCATTAATCGGTGTCTCCATAGCACACATGGGAAAGGCAGCGCTGTGCTACATAGCACTTTAAGAATGTCATCGCAGGTTCGAATCCGGCCTGAAGCACCGTCCGGCAGTTTCCGCGGACTCACGTTGTTTTACGCGACGGTGCCCTCTGCTCAGCGTCTTCCCGATCGCCCGCGACATCTTATGAAGTAGAGAACCTGAGTGTTTGTAACTGTTTGCGTCCTGTTTCTTGTGTTTTTTTACTGAGGGCAATCATATGAATCATTGATATCCATTGCAACACCCAGAGGAGTAAAAAATAATTTTACAAAATAGGGGAATGCCGCGATCAGCGGACTTTGACCTACGCACGCACGCACGCAGTAGCCGGCAGTCACGAGACTCTAATCATGTATAATTCGCACTGCATTAATCAGCGTCTCCGTAGCACACATGGGAAAGGCAGCGCTGTGCTACATAGCACTTTAAGAATGGCATCGCCGGTTCGAATCCGGCCTGAAGCACCGTCCGGCAGTTTCCGCGGACTCACGTTGTTTTACGCGACGGTGCCCTCTGCTCAGCGTCTTCCCGATCGCCGGCGACATCTTATGAAGCAGAGAACCTGAGTGTTTGTAACTGATTGCATTCCTGTTTCTTGTGTTTTTTTACTGAGGGCAATCATATGAATCATTGATATCCATTGCAACACCCAGGAGAGTAAAAAATAATTTTACAAAATAGGGGAATGCTGCGATCGGCGGACTTTGACCTACACACGCACGCACGCAAGCAGTAGCCGGCAGTCACGAGACTCTAATCATGTATAATGAGCACTGCATTAATCGGTGTCTCGATAGCACACATGGGAAAGGCAGCGCTGTGCTACATAGCACTTTAAGAATGTCATCGCAGGTTCGAATCCGGCCTGAAGCACCGTCCGGCAGTTTCCGCGGACTCACGTTGTTTTACGCGACGGTGCCCTCTGCTCAGCGTCTTCCCGATCGCCCGCGACATCTTATGAAGTAGAGAACCTGAGTGTTTGTAACTGTTTGCGTCCTGTTTCTTGTGTTTTTTTACTGAGGGCAATCATATGAATCATTGATATCCATTGCAACACCCAGAGGAGTAAAAAATAATTTTACAAAATAGGGGAATGCCGCGATCAGCGGACTTTGACCTACGCACGCACGCACGCAGTAGCCGGCAGTCACGAGACTCTAATCATGTATAATTCGCACTGCATTAATCAGCGTCTCCGTAGCACACATGGGAAAGGCAGCGCTGTGCTACATAGCACTTTAAGAATGGCATCGCCGTTTCGAATCCGGCCTGAAGCACCGTCCGGCAGTTTCCGCGGACTCACGTTGTTTTACGCGACGGTGCCCTCTGCTCAGCGTCTTCCCGATCGCCGGCGACATCTTATGAAGCAGAGAACCTGAGTGTTTGTAACTGATTGCATTCCTGTTTCTTGTGTTTTTTTACTGAGGGCAATCATATGAATCATTGATATCCATTGCAACACCCAGGAGAGTAAAAAATAATTTTACAAAATAGGGGAATGCTGCGATCGGCGGACTTTGACCTACACACGCACGCACGCACGCAGTAGCCGGCAGTCACGAGACTCTAATCATGTATAATGAGCACCATTAATGGTGTCTCCGTAGCACACATGGGAAAGGCAGCGCTGTGCTACATAGCACTTTAAGAATGTCATCGCAGGTTCGAATCCGGCCTGAAGCACCGTCCGGCAGTTTCCGCGGACTAACGTTGTTTTACGCGACGGTGCCCTCTGCTCAGCGTCTTCCCGATCGCCCGCGACATCTTATGAAGCAGAGTTTGTAACTGTTTGCGTCCTGTTTCTTGTGCTTTTTTACTGAGGGCAATCATATGAATCATTGATATCCATTGCAACACCCAGAGGAGTAAAAAATAATTTTACAAAATAGGGGAATGCTGCGATCGGCGGACTTTGACCTACACACGCACGCACGCAAGCAGTAGCCGGCAGTCACGAGACTCTAATCATGTATAATTCGCACTGCATTAATCAGCGTCTCCGTAGCACACATGGGAAAGGCAGCGCTGTGCTACATAGCACTTTAAGAATGTCATCGCAGGTTCGAATCCGGCCTGAAGCACCGTCCGGCAGTTTCCGCGGACTCACGTTGTTTTACGCGACGGTGCCCTCTGCTCAGCGTCTTCCCGATCGCCCGCGACATCTTATGAAGTAGAGAACCTGAGTGTTTGTAACTGTTTGCGTCCTGTTTCTTGTGTTTTTTTACTGAGGGCAATCATATGAATCATTGATATCCATTGCAACACCCAGAGGAGTAAAAAATAATTTTACAAAATAGGGGAATGCCGCGATCAGCGGACTTTGACCTACGCACGCACGCACGCAGTAGCCGGCAGTCACGAGACTCTAATCATGTATAATTCGCACTGCATTAATCAGCGTCTCCGTAGCACACATGGGAAAGGCAGCGCTGTGCTACATAGCACTTTAAGAATGGCATCGCCGGTTCAAATCCGGCCTGAAGCACCGTCCGGCAGTTTCCGCGGACTCACGTTGTTTTACGCGACGGTGCCCTCTGCTCAGCGTCTTCCCGATCGCCCGCGACATCTTATGAAGTAGAGAACCTGAGTGTTTGTAACTGTTTGCGTCCTGTTTCTTGTGTTTTTTTACTGAGGGCAATCATATGAATCATTGATATCCATTGCAACACCCAGAGGAGTAAAAAATAATTTTACAAAATAGGGGAATGCCGCGATCAGCGGACTTTGACCTACGCACGCACGCACGCAGTAGCCGGCAGTCACGAGACTCTAATCATGTATAATTCGCACTGCATTAATCAGCGTCTCCGTAGCACACATGGGAAAGGCAGCGCTGTGCTACATATCACTTTAAGAATGGCATCGCCGGTTCGAATCCGGCCTGAAGCACCGTCCGGCAGTTTCCGCGGACTCACGTTGTTTTACGCGACGGTGCCCTCTGCTCAGCGTCTTCCCGATCGCCGGCGACATCTTATGAAGCAGAGAACCTGAGTGTTTGTAACTGATTGCATTCCTGTTTCTTGTGTTTTTTTACTGAGGGCAATCATATGAATCATTGATATCCATTGCAACACCCAGGAGAGTAAAAAATAATTTTACAAAATAGGGGAATGCCGCGATCAGCGGACTTTGACCTACGCACGCACGCACGCAGTAGCCGGCAGTCACGAGACTCTAATCATGTATAATTCGCACTGCATTAATCAGCGTCTCCGTAGCACACATGGGAAAGGCAGCGCTGTGCTACATAGCACTTTAAGAATGGCATCGCCGGTTCGAATCCGGCCTGAAGCACCGTCCGGCAGTTTCCGCGGACTCACGTTGTTTTACGCGACGGTGCCCTCTGCTCAGCGTCTTCCCGATCGCCGGCGACATCTTATGAAGCAGAGAACCTGAGTGTTTGTAACTGATTGCATTCCTGTTTCTTGTGTTTTTTTACTGAGGGCAATCATATGAATCATTGATATCCATTGCAACACCCAGGAGAGTAAAAAATAATTTTACAAAATAGGGGAATGCTGCGATCGGCGGACTTTGACCTACACACGCACGCACGCAAGCAGTAGCCGGCAGTCACGAGACTCTAATCATGTATAATGAGCACTGCATTAATCGGTGTCTCCATAGCACACATGGGAAAGGCAGCGCTGTGCTACATAGCACTTTAAGAATGTCATCGCAGGTTCGAATCCGGCCTGAAGCACCGTCCGGCAGTTTCCGCGGACTCACGTTGTTTTACGCGACGGTGCCCTCTGCTCAGCGTCTTCCCGATCGCCCGCGACATCTTATGAAGTAGAGAACCTGAGTGTTTGTAACTGTTTGCGTCCTGTTTCTTGTGTTTTTTTACTGAGGGCAATCATATGAATCATTGATATCCATTGCAACACCCAGAGGAGTAAAAAATAATTTTACAAAATAGGGGAATGCCGCGATCAGCGGACTTTGACCTACGCACGCACGCACGCAGTAGCCGGCAGTCACGAGACTCTAATCATGTATAATTCGCACTGCATTAATCAGCGTCTCCGTAGCACACATGGGAAAGGCAGCGCTGTGCTACATAGCACTTTAAGAATGGCATCGCCGGTTCGAATCCGGCCTGAAGCACCGTCCGGCAGTTTCCGCGGACTCACGTTGTTTTACGCGACGGTGCCCTCTGCTCAGCGTCTTCCCGATCGCCGGCGACATCTTATGAAGCAGAGAACCTGAGTGTTTGTAACTGATTGCATTCCTGTTTCTTGTGTTTTTTTACTGAGGGCAATCATATGAATCATTGATATCCATTGCAACACCCAGGAGAGTAAAAAATAATTTTACAAAATAGGGGAATGCTGCGATCGGCGGACTTTGACCTACACACGCACGCACGCAAGCAGTAGCCGGCAGTCACGAGACTCTAATCATGTATAATGAGCACTGCATTAATCGGTGTCTCGATAGCACACATGGGAAAGGCAGCGCTGTGCTACATAGCACTTTAAGAATGTC
Source organism: Alosa pseudoharengus (assembly GCF_046254945.1). NCBI lineage: Eukaryota > Metazoa > Chordata > Actinopteri > Clupeiformes > Clupeidae > Alosa > Alosa pseudoharengus. The sequence goes on along the minus strand of NW_027468718.1, from coordinate 48,382,117 downwards.
ATCGCAGGTTCGAATCCGGCCTGAAGCACCGTCCGGCAGTTTCCGCGGACTCACGTTGTTTTACGCGACGGTGCCCTCTGCTCAGCGTCTTCCCGATCGCCCGCGACATCTTATGAAGTAGAGAACCTGAGTGTTTGTAACTGTTTGCGTCCTGTTTCTTGTGTTTTTTTACTGAGGGCAATCATATGAATCATTGATATCCATTGCAACACCCAGAGGAGTAAAAAATAATTTTACAAAATAGGGGAATGCCGCGATCAGCGGACTTTGACCTACGCACGCACGCACGCAGTAGCCGGCAGTCACGAGACTCTAATCATGTATAATTCGCACTGCATTAATCAGCGTCTCCGTAGCACACATGGGAAAGGCAGCGCTGTGCTACATAGCACTTTAAGAATGGCATCGCCGTTTCGAATCCGGCCTGAAGCACCGTCCGGCAGTTTCCGCGGACTCACGTTGTTTTACGCGACGGTGCCCTCTGCTCAGCGTCTTCCCGATCGCCGGCGACATCTTATGAAGCAGAGAACCTGAGTGTTTGTAACTGATTGCATTCCTGTTTCTTGTGTTTTTTTACTGAGGGCAATCATATGAATCATTGATATCCATTGCAACACCCAGGAGAGTAAAAAATAATTTTACAAAATAGGGGAATGCTGCGATCGGCGGACTTTGACCTACACACGCACGCACGCACGCAGTAGCCGGCAGTCACGAGACTCTAATCATGTATAATGAGCACCATTAATGGTGTCTCCGTAGCACACATGGGAAAGGCAGCGCTGTGCTACATAGCACTTTAAGAATGTCATCGCAGGTTCGAATCCGGCCTGAAGCACCGTCCGGCAGTTTCCGCGGACTAACGTTGTTTTACGCGACGGTGCCCTCTGCTCAGCGTCTTCCCGATCGCCCGCGACATCTTATGAAGCAGAGTTTGTAACTGTTTGCGTCCTGTTTCTTGTGCTTTTTTACTGAGGGCAATTATATGAATCATTGATATCCATTGCAACACCCAGAGGAGTAAAAAATAATTTTACAAAATAGGGGAATGCTGCGATCGGCGGACTTTGACCTACACACGCACGCACGCAAGCAGTAGCCGGCAGTCACGAGACTCTAATCATGTATAATTCGCACTGCATTAATCAGCGTCTCCGTAGCACACATGGGAAAGGCAGCGCTGTGCTACATAGCACTTTAAGAATGGCATCGCCGGTTCGAATCCGGCCTGAAGCACCGTCCGGCAGTTTCCGCGGACTCACGTTGTTTTACGCGACGGTGCCCTCTGCTCAGCGTCTTCCCGATCGCCGGCGACATCTTATGAAGCAGAGAACCTGAGTGTTTGTAACTGATTGCATTCCTGTTTCTTGTGTTTTTTTACTGAGGGCAATCATATGAATCATTGATATCCATTGCAACACCCAGGAGAGTAAAAAATAATTTTACAAAATAGGGGAATGCCGCGATCAGCGGACTTTGACCTACGCACGCACGCACGCAGTAGCCGGCAGTCACGAGACTCTAATCATGTATAATTCGCACTGCATTAATCAGCGTCTCCGTAGCACACATGGGAAAGGCAGCGCTGTGCTACATAGCTCTTTAAGAATGGCATCGCCGGTTCGAATCCGGCCTGAAGCACCGTCCGGCAGTTTCCGCGGACTCACGTTGTTTTACGCGACGGTGCCCTCTGCTCAGCGTCTTCCCGATCGCCGGCGACATCTTATGAAGCAGAGAACCTGAGTGTTTGTAACTGATTGCATTCCTGTTTCTTGTGTTTTTTTACTGAGGGCAATCATATGAATCATTGATATCCATTGCAACACCCAGGAGAGTAAAAAATAATTTTACAAAATAGGGGAATGCCGCGATCAGCGGACTTTGACCTACGCACGCACGCACGCAGTAGCCGGCAGTCACGAGACTCTAATCATGTATAATTCGCACTGCATTAATCAGCGTCTCCGTAGCACACATGGGAAAGGCAGCGCTGTGCTACATAGCTCTTTAAGAATGGCATCGCCGGTTCGAATCCGGCCTGAAGCACCGTCCGGCAGTTTCCGCGGACTCACGTTGTTTTACGCGACGGTGCCCTCTGCTCAGCGTCTTCCCGATCGCCGGCGACATCTTATGAAGCAGAGAACCTGAGTGTTTGTAACTGATTGCATTCCTGTTTCTTGTGTTTTTTTACTGAGGGCAATCATATGAATCATTGATATCCATTGCAACACCCAGGAGAGTAAAAAATAATTTTACAAAATAGGGGAATGCTGCGATCGGCGGACTTTGACCTACACACGCACGCACGCAAGCAGTAGCCGGCAGTCACGAGACTCTAATCATGTATAATGAGCACTGCATTAATCGGTGTCTGCGTAGCACACATGGGAAAGGCAGCGCTGTGCTACATAGCACTTTAAGAATGTCATCGCAGGTTCGAATCCGGCCTGAAGCACCGTCCGGCAGTTTCCGCGGACTAACGTTGTTTTACGCGACGGTGCCCTCTGCTCAGCGTCTTCCCGATCGCCCGCGACATCTTATGAAGCAGAGTTTGTAACTGTTTGCGTCCTGTTTCTTGTGCTTTTTTACTGAGGGCAATCATATGAATCATTGATATCCATTGCAACACCCAGAGGAGTAAAAAATAATTTTACAAAATAGGGGAATGCCGCGATCAGCGGACTTTGACCTACGCACACACGCACGCAGTAGCCGGCAGTCACGAGACTCTAATCATGTATAATTCGCACTGCATTAATCAGCGTCTCCGTAGCACACATGGGAAAGGCAGCGCTGTGCTACATAGCACTTTAAGAATGGCATCGCCGGTTCGAATCCGGCCTGAAGCACCGTCCGGCAGTTTCCGCGGACTCACGTTGTTTTACGCGACGGTGCCCTCTGCTCAGCGTCTTCCCGATCGCCGGCGACATCTTATGAAGCAGAGAACCTGAGTGTTTGTAACTGATTGCATTCCTGTTTCTTGTGTTTTTTTACTGAGGGCAATCATATGAATCATTGATATCCATTGCAACACCCAGGAGAGTAAAAAATAATTTTACAAAATAGGGGAATGCTGCGATCGGCGGACTTTGACCTACACACGCATGCACGCAAGCAGTAGCCGGCAGTCACGAGACTCTAATCATGTATAATGAGCACTGCATTAATCGGCGTCTCCGTAGCACACATGGGAAAGGCAGCGCTGTGCTACATAGCACTTTAAGAATGTCATCGCAGGTTCGAATCCAGCCTGAAGCACCGTCCGGCCATTTCCGCGGTCTCGCGTTGTTTTACGCGACGGTGCCCTCTGCTCAGCGTCTTCCCGATCGCCCGCGACATCTTATGAAGCAGAGAACCTGAGTGTTTGTAACTGTTTGCGTCCTGTTTCTTGTCTTTTTTTACTGAGGGCAATCATATGAATCATTGATATCCATTGCAACACCCAGAGGAGTAAAAAATAATTTTACAAAATAGGGGAATGCCGCGATCAGCGGACTTTGACCTACGCACGCACGCACGCAGTAGCCGGCAGTCACGAGACTCTAATCATGTATAATGAGCACTGCATTAATCGGTGTCTCCGTAGCACACATGGGAAAGGCAGCGCTGTGCTACATAGCACTTTAAGAATGTCATCGCAGGTTCGAATCCGGCCTGAAGCACCGTCCGGCAGTTTCCGCGGACTCACGTTGTTTTACGCGACGGTGCCCTCTGCTCAGCGTCTTCCCGATCGCCCGCGACATCTTATGAAGTAGAGAACCTGAGTGTTTGTAACTGTTTGCGTCCTGTTTCTTGTGTTTTTTTACTGAGGGCAATCATATGAATCATTGATATCCATTGCAACACCCAGAGGAGTAAAAAATAATTTTACAAAATAGGGGAATGCCGCGATCAGCGGACTTTGACCTACGCACGCACACACGCAGTAGCCGGCAGTCACGAGACTCTAATCATGTATAATTCGCACTGCATTAATCAGCGTCTCCGTAGCACACATGGGAAAGGCAGCGCTGTGCTACATAGCACTTTAAGAATGGCATCGCCGGTTCGAATCCGGCCTGAAGCACCGTCCGGCAGTTTCCGCGGACTCACGTTGTTTTACGCGACGGTGCCCTCTGCTCAGCGTCTTCCCGATCGCCCGCGACATCTTATGAAGTAGAGAACCTGAGTGTTTGTAACTGTTTGCGTCCTGTTTCTTGTGTTTTTTTACTGAGGGCAATCATATGAATCATTGATATCCATTGCAACACCCAGAGGAGTAAAAAATAATTTTACAAAATAGGGGAATGCCGCGATCAGCGGACTTTGACCTACGCACGCACGCACGCAGTAGCCGGCAGTCACGAGACTCTAATCATGTATAATTCGCACTGCATTAATCAGCGTCTCCGTAGCACACATGGGAAAGGCAGCGCTGTGCTACATAGCACTTTAAGAATGGCATCGCCGGTTCGAATCCGGCCTGAAGCACCGTCCGGCAGTTTCCGCGGACTCACGTTGTTTTACGCGACGGTGCCCTCTGCTCAGCGTCTTCCCGATCGCCGGCGACATCTTATGAAGCAGAGAACCTGAGTGTTTGTAACTGATTGCATTCCTGTTTCTTGTGTTTTTTTACTGAGGGCAATCATATGAATCATTGATATCCATTGCAACACCCAGGAGAGTAAAAAATAATTTTACAAAATAGGGGAATGCTGCGATCGGCGGACTTTGACCTACACACGCACGCACGCAAGCAGTAGCCGGCAGTCACGAGACTCTAATCATGTATAATGAGCACTGCATTAATCGGTGTCTCCATAGCACACATGGGAAAGGCAGCGCTGTGCTACATAGCACTTTAAGAATGTCATCGCAGGTTCGAATCCGGCCTGAAGCACCGTCCGGCAGTTTCCGCGGACTCACGTTGTTTTACGCGACGGTGCCCTCTGCTCAGCGTCTTCCCGATCGCCAGCGACATCTTATGAAGTAGAGAACCTGAGTGTTTGTAACTGTTTGCGTCCTGTTTCTTGTGTTTTTTTACTGAGGGCAATCATATGAATCATTGATATCCATTGCAACACCCAGAGGAGTAAAAAATAATTTTACAAAATAGGGGAATGCCGCGATCAGCGGACTTTGACCTACGCACGCACGCACGCAGTAGCCGGCAGTCACGAGACTACTCTAATCATGTATAATTCGCACTGCATTAATCAGCGTCTCCGTAGCACACATGGGAAAGGCAGCGCTGTGCTACATAGCACTTTAAGAATGGCATCGCCGTTTCGAATCCGGCCTGAAGCACCGTCCGGCAGTTTCCGCGGACTCACGTTGTTTTACGCGACGGTGCCCTCTGCTCAGCGTCTTCCCGATCGCCGGCGACATCTTATGAAGCAGAGAACCTGAGTGTTTGTAACTGATTGCATTCCTGTTTCTTGTGTTTTTTTACTGAGGGCAATCATATGAATCATTGATATCCATTGCAACACCCAGGAGAGTAAAACATAATTTTACAAAATAGGGGAATGCTGCGATCGGCGGACTTTGACCTACACACGCACGCACGCACGCAGTAGCCGGCAGTCACGAGACTCTAATCATGTATAATGAGCACCATTAATGGTGTCTCCGTAGCACACATGGGAAAGGCAGCGCTGTGCTACATAGCACTTTAAGAATGTCATCGCAGGTTCGAATCCAGCCTGAAGCACCGTCCGGCAGTTTCCGCGGACTCACGTTGTTTTACGCGACGGTGCCCTCTGCTCAGCGTCTTCCCGATCGCCCGCGACATCTTATGAAGTAGAGAACCTGAGTCTTTGTAACTGTTTGCGTCCTGTTTCTTGTGTTTTTTTACTGAGGGCAATCATATGAATCATTGATATCCATTGCAACACCCAGAGGAGTAAAAAATAATTTTACAAAATAGGGGAATGCCGCGATCAGCGGACTTTGACCTACGCACGCACGCACGCAGTAGCCGGCAGTCACGAGACTCTAATCATGTATAATTCGCACTGCATTAATCAGCGTCTCCGTAGCACACATGGGAAAGGCAGCGCTGTGCTACATAGCACTTTAAGAATGGCATCGCCGTTTCGAATCCGGCCTGAAGCACCGTCCGGCAGTTTCCGCGGACTCACGTTGTTTTACGCGACGGTGCCCTCTGCTCAGCGTCTTCCCGATCGCCGGCGACATCTTATGAAGCAGAGAACCTGAGTGTTTGTAACTGATTGCATTCCTGTTTCTTGTGTTTTTTTACTGAGGGCAATCATATGAATCATTGATATCCATTGCAACACCCAGGAGAGTAAAAAATAATTTTACAAAATAGGGGAATGCTGCGATCGGCGGACTTTGACCTACACACGCACGCACGCACGCAGTAGCCGGCAGTCACGAGACTCTAATCATGTATAATGAGCACTATTAATGGTGTCTCCGTAGCACACATGGGAAAGGCAGCGCTGTGCTACATAGCACTTTAAGAATGTCATCGCAGGTTCGAATCCGGCCTGAAGCACCGTCCGGCAGTTTCCGCGGACTAACGTTGTTTTACGCGACGGTGCCCTCTGCTCAGCGTCTTCCCGATCGCCCGCGACATCTTATGAAGCAGAGTTTGTAACTGTTTGCGTCCTGTTTCTTGTGCTTTTTTACTGAGGGCAATCATATGAATCATTGATATCCATTGCAACACCCAGGAGAGTAAAAAATAATTTTACAAAATAGGGGAATGCTGCGATCGGCGGACTTTGACCTACACGCACGCACGCAAGCAGTAGCCGGCAGTCACGAGACTCTAATCATGTATAATGAGCCCTGCATTAATCGGCGTCTCCGTAGCACACATGGGAAAGGCAGCGCTGTGCTACATAGCACTTTAAGAATGTCATCGCAGGTTCGAATCCGGCCTGAAGCACCGTCCGGCAGTTTCCGCGGACTCACGTTGTTTTACGCGACGGTGCCCTCTGCTCAGCGTCTTCCCGATCGCCCGCGACATCTTATGAAGTAGAGAACCTGAGTGTTTGTAACTGTTTGCGTCCTGTTTCTTGTGTTTTTTTACTGAGGGCAATCATATGAATCATTGATATCCATTGCAACACCCAGGAGAGTAAAAAATAATTTTACAAAATAGGGGAATGCCGCGATCAGCGGACTTTGACCTACGCACGCACGCACGCAGTAGCCGGCAGTCACGAGACTCTAATCATGTATAATTCGCACTGCATTAATCAGCGTCTCCGTAGCACACATGGGAAAGGCAGCGCTGTGCTACATAGCTCTTTAAGAATGGCATCGCCGGTTGGAATCCGGCCTGAAGCACCGTCCGGCAGTTTCCGCGGACTCACGTTGTTTTACGCGACGGTGCCCTCTGCTCAGCGTCTTCCCGATCGCCGGCGACATCTTATGAAGCAGAGAACCTGAGTGTTTGTAACTGATTGCATTCCTGTTTCTTGTGTTTTTTTACTGAGGGCAATCATATGAATCATTGATATCCATTGCAACACCCAGGAGAGTAAAAAATAATTTTACAAAATAGGGGAATGCCGCGATCAGCGGACTTTGACCTACGCACGCACGCACGCAGTAGCCGGCAGTCACGAGACTCTAATCATGTATAATTCGCACTGCATTAATCAGCGTCTCCGTAGCACACATGGGAAAGGCAGCGCTGTGCTACATAGCTCTTTAAGAATGGCATCGCCGATTCGAATCCGGCCTGAAGCACCGTCCGGCAGTTTCCGCGGACTCACGTTGTTTTACGCGACGGTGCCCTCTGCTCAGCGTCTTCCCGATCGCCGGCGACATCTTATGAAGCAGAGAACCTGAGTGTTTGTAACTGATTGCATTCCTGTTTCTTGTGTTTTTTTACTGAGGGCAATCATATGAATCATTGATATCCATTGCAACACCCAGGAGAGTAAAAAATAATTTTACAAAATAGGGGAATGCCGCGATCAGCGGACTTTGACCTACGCACGCACGCACGCAGTAGCCGGCAGTCACGAGACTCTAATCATGTATAATTCGCACTGCATTAATCAGCGTCTCCGTAGCACACATGGGAAAGGCAGCGCTGTGCTACATAGCTCTTTAAGAATGGCATCGCCGGTTCGAATCCGGCCTGAAGCACCGTCCGGCAGTTTCCGCGGACTCACGTTGTTTTACGCGACGGTGCCCTCTGCTCAGCGTCTTCCCGATCGCCGGCGACATCTTATGAAGCAGAGAACCTGAGTGTTTGTAACTGATTGCATTCCTGTTTCTTGTGTTTTTTTACTGAGGGCAATCATATGAATCATTGATATCCATTGCAACACCCAGGAGAGTAAAAAATAATTTTACAAAATAGGGGAATGCTGCGATCGGCGGACTTTGACCTACACACGCACGCACGCAAGCAGTAGCCGGCAGTCACGAGACTCTAATCATGTATAATGAGCACTGCATTAATCGGTGTCTGCGTAGCACACATGGGAAAGGCAGCGCTGTGCTACATAGCACTTTAAGAATGTCATCGCAGGTTCGAATCCGGCCTGAAGCACCGTCCGGCAGTTTCCGCGGACTAACGTTGTTTTACGCGACGGTGCCCTCTGCTCAGCGTCTTCCCGATCGCCCGCGACATCTTATGAAGCAGAGTTTGTAACTGTTTGCGTCCTGTTTCTTGTGTTTTTTTACTGAGGGCAATCATATGAATCATTGATATCCATTGCAACACCCAGGAGAGTAAAAAATAATTTTACAAAATAGGGGAATGCTGCGATCGGCGGACTTTGACCTACACGCACGCACGCAAGCAGTAGCCGGCAGTCACGAGACTCTAATCATGTATAATGAGCCCTGCATTAATCGGCGTCTCCGTAGCACACATGGGAAAGGCAGCGCTGTGCTACATAGCACTTTAAGAATGTCATCGCAGGTTCGAATCCGGCCTGAAGCACCGTCCGGCAGTTTCCGCGGACTCACGTTGTTTTACGCGACGGTGCCCTCTGCTCAGCGTCTTCCCGATCGCCCGCGACATCTTATGAAGTAGAGAACCTGAGTGTTTGTAACTGTTTGCGTCCTGTTTCTTGTGTTTTTTTACTGAGGGCAATCATATGAATAATCATTGATATCCATTGCAACACCCAGGAGAGTAAAAAATAATTTTACAAAATAGGGGAATGCCGCGATCAGCGGACTTTGACCTACGCACGCACGCACGCAGTAGCCGGCAGTCACGAGACTCTAATCATGTATAATTCGCACTGCATTAATCAGCGTCTCCGTAGCACACATGGGAAAGGCAGCGCTGTGCTACATAGCTCTTTAAGAATGGCATCGCCGGTTGGAATCCGGCCTGAAGCACCGTCCGGCAGTTTCCGCGGACTCACGTTGTTTTACGCGACGGTGCCCTCTGCTCAGCGTCTTCCCGATCGCCCGCGACATCTTATGAAGTAGAGAACCTGAGTGTTTGTAACTGTTTGCGTCCTGTTTCTTGTGTTTTTTTACTGAGGGCAATCATATGAATCATTGATATCCATTGCAACACCCAGAGGAGTAAAAAATATTTTTACAAAATAGGGGAATGCCGCGATCAGCGGACTTTGACCTACGCACGCACGCACGCAGTAGCCGGCAGTCACGAGACTCTAATCATGTATAATTCGCACTGCATTAATCAGCGTCTCCGTAGCACACATGGGAAAGGCAGCGCTGTGCTACATAGCACTTTAAGAATGGCATCGCCGGTTCGAATCCGGCCTGAAGCACCGTCCGGCAGTTTCCGCGGACTCACGTTGTTTTACGCGACGGTGCCCTCTGCTCAGCGTCTTCCCGATCGCCCGCGACATCTTATGAAGTAGAGAACCTGAGTGTTTGTAACTGTTTGCGTCCTGTTTCTTGTGTTTTTTTACTGAGGGCAATCATATGAATCATTGATATCCATTGCAACACCCAGAGGAGTAAAAAATAATTTTACAAAATAGGGGAATGCCGCGATCAGCGGACTTTGACCTACGCACGCACGCACGCAGTAGCCGGCAGTCACGACACTCTAATCATGTATAATGAGCACTGCATTAATCGGTGTCTCCGTAGCACACATGGGAAAGGCAGCGCTGTGCTACATAGCACTTTAAGAATGTCATCGCAGGTTCGATTCCGGCCTGAAGCACCGTCCGGCAGTTTCCGCGGACTCACGTTGTTTTACGCGACGGTGCCCTCTGCTCAGCGTCTTCCCGATCGCCCGCGACATCTTATGAAGTAGAGAACCTGAGTGTTTGTAACTGATTGCATTCCTGTTTCTTGTGTTTTTTTACTGAGGGCAATCATATGAATCATTGATATCCATTGCAACACCCAGGAGAGTAAAAAATAATTTTACAAAATAGGGGAATGCTGCGATCGGCGGACTTTGACCTACACGCACGCACGCAAGCAGTAGCCGGCAGTCACGAGACTCTAATCATGTATAATGAGCCCTGCATTAATCGGCGTCTCCGTAGCACACATGGGAAAGGCAGCGCTGTGCTACATAGCTCTTTAAGAATGGCATCGCCGGTTGGAATCCGGCCTGAAGCACCGTCCGGCAGTTTCCGCGGACTCACGTTGTTTTACGCGACGGTGCCCTCTGCTCAGCGTCTTCCCGATCGCCCGCGACATCTTATGAAGTAGAGAACCTGAGTGTTTGTAACTGTTTGCGTCCTGTTTCTTGTGTTTTTTTACTGAGGGCAATCATATGAATCATTGATATCCATTGCAACACCCAGAGGAGTAAAAAATATTTTTACAAAATAGGGGAATGCCGCGATCAGCGGACTTTGACCTACGCACGCACGCACGCAGTAGCCGGCAGTCACGAGACTCTAATCATGTATAATTCGCACTGCATTAATCAGCGTCTCCGTAGCACACATGGGAAAGGCAGCGCTGTGCTACATAGCACTTTAAGAATGGCATCGCCGGTTCGAATCCGGCCTGAAGCACCGTCCGGCAGTTTCCGCGGACTCACGTTGTTTTACGCGACGGTGCCCTCTGCTCAGCGTCTTCCCGATCGCCGGCGACATCTTATGAAGCAGAGAACCTGAGTGTTTGTAACTGATTGCATTCCTGTTTCTTGTGTTTTTTTACTGAGGGCAATCATATGAATCATTGATATCCATTGCAACACCCAGGAGAGTAAAAAATAATTTTACAAAATAGGGGAATGCTGCGATCGGCGGACTTTGACCTACACGCACGCACGCAAGCAGTAGCCGGCAGTCACGAGACTCTAATCATGTATAATGAGCACTGCATTAATCGGCGTCTCCGTAGCACACATGGGAAAGGCAGCGCTGTGCTACATAGCACTTTAAGAATGTCATCGCAGGTTCGAATCCGGCCTGAAGCACCGTCCGGCAGTTTCCGCGGACTCACGTTGTTTTACGCGACGGTGCCCTCTGCTCAGCGTCTTCCCGATCGCCCGCGACATCTTATGAAGTAGAGAACCTGAGTGTTTGTAACTGTTTGCGTCCTGTTTCTTGTGTTTTTTTACTGAGGGCAATCATATGAATCATTGATATCCATTGCAACACCCAGAGGAGTAAAAAATAATTTTACAAAATAGGGGAATGCCGCGATCAGCGGACTTTGACCTACGCACGCACGCACGCAGTAGCCGGCAGTCACGACACTCTAATCATGTATAATGAGCACTGCATTAATCGGTGTCTCCGTAGCACACATGGGAAAGGCAGCGCTGTGCTACATAGCACTTTAAGAATGTCATCGCAGGTTCGATTCCGGCCTGAAGCACCGTCCGGCAGTTTCCGCGGACTCACGTTGTTTTACGCGACGGTGCCCTCTGCTCAGCGTCTTCCCGATCGCCCGCGACATCTTATGAAGTAGAGAACCTGAGTGTTTGTAACTGATTGCATTCCTGTTTCTTGTGTTTTTTTACTGAGGGCAATCATATGAATCATTGATATCCATTGCAACACCCAGGAGAGTAAAAAATAATTTTACAAAATAGGGGAATGCTGCGATCGGCGGACTTTGACCTACACGCACGCACGCAAGCAGTAGCCGGCAGTCACGAGACTCTAATCATGTATAATGAGCACTGCATTAATCGGCGTCTCCGTAGCACACATGGGAAAGGCAGCGCTGTGCTACATAGCACTTTAAGAATGTCATCGCAGGTTCGAATCCGGCCTGAAGCACCGTCCGGCAGTTTCCGCGGACTCACGTTGTTTTACGCGACGGTGCCCTCTGCTCAGCGTCTTCCCGATCGCCCGCGACATCTTATGAAGTAGAGAACCTGAGTGTTTGTAACTGTTTGCGTCCTGTTTCTTGTGTTTTTTTACTGAGGGCAATCATATGAATCATTGATATCCATTGCAACACCCAGAGGAGTAAAAAATAATTTTACAAAATAGGGGAATGCCGCGATCAGCAGACTTTGACCTACGCACGCACGCACGCAGTAGCCGGCAGTCACGACACTCTAATCATGTATAATGAGCACTGCATTAATCGGTGTCTCCGTAGCACACATGGGAAAGGCAGCGCTGTGCTACATAGCACTTTAAGAATGTCATCGCAGGTTCGATTCCGGCCTGAAGCACCGTCCGGCAGTTTCCGCGGACTCACGTTGTTTTACGCGACGGTGCCCTCTGCTCAGCGTCTTCCCGATCGCCCGCGACATCTTATGAAGTAGAGAACCTGAGTGTTTGTAACTGTTTGCGTCCTGTTTCTTGTGTTTTTTTACTGAGGGCAATCATATGAATCATTGATATCCATTGCAACACCCAGAGGAGTAAAAAATAATTTTACAAAATAGGGGAATGCCGCGATCAGCGGACTTTGACCTACGCACGCACGCACGCAGTAGCCGGCAGTCACGAGACTCTAATCATGTATAATTCGCACTGCATTAATCAGCGTCTCCGTAGCACACATGGGAAAGGCAGCGCTGTGCTACATAGCACTTTAAGAATGGCATCGCCGGTTCGAATCCGGCCTGAAGCACCGTCCGGCAGTTTCCGCGGACTCACGTTGTTTTACGCGACGGTGCCCTCTGCTCAGCGTCTTCCCGATCGCCGGCGACATCTTATGAAGCAGAGAACCTGAGTGTTTGTAACTGATTGCATTCCTGTTTCTTGTGTTTTTTTACTGAGGGCAATCATATGAATCATTGATATCCATTTCAACACCCAGAGGAGTAAAAAATAATTTTACAAAATAGGGGAATGCCGCGATCAGCGGACTTTGACCTACGCACGCACGCACGCAGTAGCCGGCAGTCACGAGACTCTAATCATGTATAATTCGCACTGCATTAATCAGCGTCTCCGTAGCACACATGGGAAAGGCAGCGCTGTGCTACATAGCACTTTAAGAATGGCATCGCCGGTTCGAATCCGGCCTGAAGCACCGTCCGGCAGTTTCCGCGGACTCACGTTGTTTTACGCGACGGTGCCCTCTGCTCAGCGTCTTCCCGATCGCCGGCGACATCTTATGAAGCAGAGAACCTGAGTGTTTGTAACTGATTGCATTCCTGTTTCTTGTGTTTTTTTACTGAGGGCAATCATATGAATCATTGATATCCATTGCAACACCCAGGAGAGTAAAAAATAATTTTACAAAATAGGGGAATGCTGCGATCGGCGGACTTTGACCTACACACGCACGCACGCAAGCAGTAGCCGGCAGTCACGAGACTCTAATCATGTATAATGAGCACTGCATTAATCAGCGTCTCCGTAGCACACATGGGAAAGGCAGCGCTGTGCTACATATCACTTTAAGAATGGCATCGCCGGTTCGAATCCGGCCTGAAGCACCGTCCGGCAGTTTCCGCGGACTCACGTTGTTTTACGCGACGGTGCCCTCTGCTCAGCGTCTTCCCGATCGCCGGCGACATCTTATGAAGCAGAGAACCTGAGTGTTTGTAACTGATTGCATTCCTGTTTCTTGTGTTTTTTTACTGAGGGCAATCATATGAATCATTGATATCCATTGCAACACCCAGGAGAGTAAAAAATAATTTTACAAAATAGGGGAATGCCGCGATCAGCGGACTTTGACCTACGCACGCACACACGCAGTAGCCGGCAGTCACGAGACTCTAATCATGTATAATTCGCACTGCATTAATCAGCGTCTCCGTAGCACACATGGGAAAGGCAGCGCTGTGCTACATAGCACTTTAAGAATGGCATCGCCGGTTCGAATCCGGCCTGAAGCACCGTCCGGCAGTTTCCGCGGACTCACGTTGTTTTACGCGACGGTGCCCTCTGCTCAGCGTCTTCCCGATCGCCCGCGACATCTTATGAAGTAGAGAACCTGAGTGTTTGTAACTGTTTGCGTCCTGTTTCTTGTGTTTTTTTACTGAGGGCAATCATATGAATCATTGATATCCATTGCAACACCCAGAGGAGTAAAAAATAATTTTACAAAATAGGGGAATGCCGCGATCAGCGGACTTTGACCTACGCACGCACGCACGCAGTAGCCGGCAGTCACGAGACTCTAATCATGTATAATTCGCACTGCATTAATCAGCGTCTCCGTAGCACACATGGGAAAGGCAGCGCTGTGCTACATAGCTCTTTAAGAATGGCATCGCCGGTTGGAATCCGGCCTGAAGCACCGTCCGGCAGTTTCCGCGGACTCACGTTGTTTTACGCGACGGTGCCCTCTGCTCAGCGTCTTCCCGATCGCCCGCGACATCTTATGAAGTAGAGAACCTGAGTGTTTGTAACTGTTTGCGTCCTGTTTCTTGTGTTTTTTTACTGAGGGCAATCATATGAATCATTGATATCCATTGCAACACCCAGAGGAGTAAAAAATATTTTTACAAAATAGGGGAATGCCGCGATCAGCGGACTTTGACCTACGCACGCACGCACGCAGTAGCCGGCAGTCACGAGACTCTAATCATGTATAATTCGCACTGCATTAATCAGCGTCTCCGTAGCACACATGGGAAAGGCAGCGCTGTGCTACATAGCACTTTAAGAATGGCATCGCCGGTTCGAATCCGGCCTGAAGCACCGTCCGGCAGTTTCCGCGGACTCACGTTGTTTTACGCGACGGTGCCCTCTGCTCAGCGTCTTCCCGATCGCCGGCGACATCTTATGAAGCAGAGAACCTGAGTGTTTGTAACTGATTGCATTCCTGTTTCTTGTGTTTTTTTACTGAGGGCAATCATATGAATCATTGATATCCATTGCAACACCCAGGAGAGTAAAAAATAATTTTACAAAATAGGGGAATGCTGCGATCGGCGGACTTTGACCTACACGCACGCACGCAAGCAGTAGCCGGCAGTCACGAGACTCTAATCATGTATAATGAGCCCTGCATTAATCGGCGTCTCCGTAGCACACATGGGAAAGGCAGCGCTGTGCTACATAGCACTTTAAGAATGTCATCGCAGGTTCGAATCCGGCCTGAAGCACCGTCCGGCAGTTTCCGCGGACTCACGTTGTTTTACGCGACGGTGCCCTCTGCTCAGCGTCTTCCCGATCGCCCGCGACATCTTATGAAGCAGAGAACCTGAGTGTTTGTAACTGTTTGCGTCCTGTTTCTTGTGTTTTTTTACTGAGGGCAATCATATGAATCATTGATATCCATTGCAACACCCAGGAGAGTAAAAAATAATTTTACAAAATAGGGGAATGCCGCGATCAGCGGACTTTGACCTATGCACGCACGCACGCAGTAGCCGGCAGTCACGAGACTCTAATCATGTATAATTCGCACTGCATTAATCAGCGTCTCCGTAGCACACATGGGAAAGGCAGCGCTGTGCTACATAGCTCTTTAAGAATGGCATCGCCGGTTGGAATCCGGCCTGAAGCACCGTCCGGCAGTTTCCGCGGACTCACGTTGTTTTACGCGACGGTGCCCTCTGCTCAGCGTCTTCCCGATCGCCCGCGACATCTTATGAAGTAGAGAACCTGAGTGTTTGTAACTGTTTGCGTCCTGTTTCTTGTGTTTTTTTGCTGAGGGCAATCATATGAATCATTGATATCCATTGCAACACCCAGAGGAGTAAAAAATATTTTTACAAAATAGGGGAATGCCGCGATCAGCGGACTTTGACCTACGCACGCACGCACGCAGTAGCCGGCAGTCACGAGACTCTAATCATGTATAATTCGCACTGCATTAATCAGCGTCTCCGTAGCACACATGGGAAAGGCAGCGCTGTGCTACATAGCACTTTAAGAATGGCATCGCCGGTTCGAATCCGGCCTGAAGCACCGTCCGGCAGTTTCCGCGGACTCACGTTGTTTTACGCGACGGTGCCCTCTGCTCAGCGTCTTCCCGATCGCCGGCGACATCTTATGAAGCAGAGAACCTGAGTGTTTGTAACTGATTGCATTCCTGTTTCTTGTGTTTTTTTACTGAGGGCAATCATATGAATCATTGATATCCATTGCAACACCCAGGAGAGTAAAAAATAATTTTACAAAATAGGGGAATGCTGCGATCGGCGGACTTTGACCTACACGCACGCACGCAAGCAGTAGCCGGCAGTCACGAGACTCTAATCATGTATAATGAGCACTGCATTAATCGGCGTCTCCGTAGCACACATGGGAAAGGCAGCGCTGTGCTACATAGCACTTTAAGAATGTCATCGCAGGTTCGAATCCGGCCTGAAGCACCGTCCGGCAGTTTCCGCGGACTCACGTTGTTTTACGCGACGGTGCCCTCTGCTCAGCGTCTTCCCGATCGCCCGCGACATCTTATGAAGTAGAGAACCTGAGTATTTGTAACTGTTTGCGTCCTGTTTCTTGTGTTTTTTTACTGAGGGCAATCATATGAATCATTGATATCCATTGCAACACCCAGAGGAGTAAAAAATAATTTTACAAAATAGGGGAATGCCGCGATCAGCGGACTTTGACCTACGCACGCACGCACGCAGTAGCCGGCAGTCACGACACTCTAATCATGTATAATGAGCACTGCATTAATCGGTGTCTCCGTAGCACACATGGGAAAGGCAGCGCTGTGCTACATAGCACTTTAAGAATGTCATCGCAGGTTCGATTCCGGCCTGAAGCACCGTCCGGCAGTTTCCGCGGACTCACGTTGTTTTACGCGACGGTGCCCTCTGCTCAGCGTCTTCCCGATCGCCCGCGACATCTTATGAAGTAGAGAACCTGAGTGTTTGTAACTGTTTGCGTCCTGTTTCTTGTGTTTTTTTACTGAGGGCAATCATATGAATCATTGATATACATTGCAACACCCAGAGGAGTAAAAAATAATTTTACAAAATAGGGGAATGCCGCGATCAGCGGACTTTGACCTACGCACGCACGCACGCAGTAGCCGGCAGTCACGAGACTCTAATCATGTATAATTCGCACTGCATTAATCAGCGTCTCCGTAGCACACATGGGAAAGGCAGCGCTGTGCTACATAGCACTTTAAGAATGGCATCGCTGGTTCGAATCCGGCCTGAAGCACCGTCCGGCAGTTTCCGCGGACTCACGTTGTTTTACGCGACGGTGCCCTCTGCTCAGCGTCTTCCCGATCGCCGGCGACATCTTATGAAGCAGAGAACCTGAGTGTTTGTAACTGATTGCATTCCTGTTTCTTGTGTTTTTTTACTGAGGGCAATCATATGAATCATTGATATCCATTTCAACACCCAGAGGAGTAAAAAATAATTTTACAAAATAGGGGAATGCCGCGATCAGCGGACTTTGACCTACGCACGCACGCACGCAGTAGCCGGCAGTCACGAGACTCTAATCATGTATAATTCGCACTGCATTAATCAGCGTCTCCGTAGCACACATGGGAAAGGCAGCGCTGTGCTACATAGCACTTTAAGAATGGCATCGCCGGTTCGAATCCGGCCTGAAGCACCGTCCGGCAGTTTCCGCGGACTCACGTTGTTTTACGCGACGGTGCCCTCTGCTCAGCGTCTTCCCGATCGCCGGCGACATCTTATGAAGCAGAGAACCTGAGTGTTTGTAACTGATTGCATTCCTGTTTCTTGTGTTTTTTTACTGAGGGCAATCATATGAATCATTGATATCCATTGCAACACCCAGGAGAGTAAAAAATAATTTTACAAAATAGGGGAATGCTGCGATCGGCGGACTTTGACCTACACACGCACGCACGCAAGCAGTAGCCGGCAGTCACGAGACTCTAATCATGTATAATGAGCACTGCATTAATCAGCGTCTCCGTAGCACACATGGGAAAGGCAGCGCTGTGCTACATATCACTTTAAGAATGGCATCGCCGGTTCGAATCCGGCCTGAAGCACCGTCCGGCAGTTTCCGCGGACTCACGTTGTTTTACGCGACGGTGCCCTCTGCTCAGCGTCTTCCCGATCGATCGCCGGCGACATCTTATGAAGCAGAGAACCTGAGTGTTTGTAACTGATTGCATTCCTGTTTCTTGTGTTTTTTTACTGAGGGCAATCATATGAATCATTGATATCCATTGCAACACCCAGGAGAGTAAAAAATAATTTTACAAAATAGGGGAATGCCGCGATCAGCGGACTTTGACCTACGCACGCACGCACGCAGTAGCCGGCAGTCACGAGACTCTAATCATGTATAATTCGCACTGCATTAATCAGCGTCTCCGTAGCACACATGGGAAAGGCAGCGCTGTGCTACATAGCTCTTTAAGAATGGCATCGCCGGTTCGAATCCGGCCTGAAGCACCGTCCGGCAGTTTCCGCGGACTCACGTTGTTTTACGCGACGGTGCCCTCTGCTCAGCGTCTTCCCGATCGCCGGCGACATCTTATGAAGCAGAGAACCTGAGTGTTTGTAACTGATTGCATTCCTGTTTCTTGTGTTTTTTTACTGAGGGCAATCATATGAATCATTGATATCCATTGCAACACCCAGGAGAGTAAAAAATAATTTTACAAAATAGGGGAATGCTGCGATCGGCGGACTTTGACCTACACACGCACGCACGCAAGCAGTAGCCGGCAGTCACGAGACTCTAATCATGTATAATGAGCACTGCATTAATCGGCGTCTCCGTAGCACACATGGGAAAGGCAGCGCTGTGCTGCATAGCACTTTAAGAATGTCATCGCAGGTTCGAATCCGGCCTGAAGCACCGTCCGGCAGTTTCCGCGGACTCACGTTGTTTTACGCGACGGTGCCCTCTGCTCAGCGTCTTCCCGATCGCCCGCGACATCTTATGAAGTAGAGAACCTGAGTGTTTGTAACTGTTTGCGTCCTGTTTCTTGTGTTTTTTTACTGAGGGCAATCATATGAATCATTGATATCCATTGCAACACCCAGAGGAGTAAAAAATAATTTTACAAAATAGGGGAATGCCGCGATCAGCGGACTTTGACCTACGCACGCACGCACGCAGTAGCCGGCAGTCACGAGACTCTAATCATGTATAATGAGCACTGCATTAATCGGTGTCTCCGTAGCACACATGGGAAAGGCAGCGCTGTGCTACATAGCACTTTAAGAATGTCATCGCAGGTTCGAATCCGGCCTGAAGCACCGGCCGGCAGTTTCCGCGGACTCACGTTGTTTTACCGACGGTGCCCTCTGCTCAGCGTCTTCCCGATCGATCGCCCGCGACATCTTATGAAGTAGAGAACCTGAGTGTTTGTAACTGTTTGCGTCCTGTTTCTTGTGTTTTTTTACTGAGGGCAATCATATGAATCATTGATATCCATTGCAACACCCAGAGGAGTAAAAAATAATTTTACAAAATAGGGCAATGCCGCGATCAGCGGACTTTGACCTACGCACGCACGCACGCAGTAGCCGGCAGTCACGAGACTCTAATCATGTATAATGAGCACTGCACTAATCGGTGTCTCCGTAGCACACATGGGAAAGGCAGCGCTGTGCTACATAGCACTTTAAGAATGTCATCGCAGGTTCGATTCCGGCCTGAAGCACCGTCCGGCAGTTTCCGCGGACTCACGTTGTTTTACGCGACGGTGCCCTCTGCTCAGCGTCTTCCCGATCGCCCGCGACATCTTATGAAGTAGAGAACCTGAGTGTTTGTAACTGTTTGCGTCCTGTTTCTTGTGTTTTTTTACTGAGGGCAATCATATGAATCATTGATATCCATTGCAACACCCAGAGGAGTAAAAAATAATTTTACAAAATAGGGGAATGCCGCGATCAGCGGACTTTGACCTACGCACGCACGCACGCAGTAGCCGGCAGTCACGAGACTCTAATCATGTATAATTCGCACTGCATTAATCAGCGTCTCCGTAGCACACATGGGAAAGGCAGCGCTGTGCTACATAGCACTTTAAGAATGGCATCGCCGGTTCGAATCCGGCCTGAAGCACCGTCCGGCAGTTTCCGCGGACTCACGTTGTTTTACGCGACGGTGCCCTCTGCTCAGCGTCTTCCCGATCGCCGGCGACATCTTATGAAGCAGAGAACCTGAGTGTTTGTAACTGATTGCATTCCTGTTTCTTGTGTTTTTTTACTGAGGGCAATCATATGAATCATTGATATCCATTGCAACACCCAGGAGAGTAAAAAATAATTTTACAAAATAGGGGAATGCTGCGATCGGCGGACTTTGACCTACACACGCACGCACGCAAGCAGTAGCCGGCAGTCACGAGACTCTAATCATGTATAATGAGCACTGCATTAATCGGCGTCTCCGTAGCACACATGGGAAAGGCAGCGCTGTGCTACATAGCACTTTAAGAATGTCATCGCAGGTTCGAATCCGGCCTGAAGCACCGTCCGGCAGTTTCCGCGGACTCACGTTGTTTTACGCGATGGTGCCCTCTGCTCAGCGTCTTCCCGATCGCCCGCGACATCTTATGAAGTAGAGAACCTGAGTGTTTGTAACTGTTTGCGTCCTGTTTCTTGTGTTTTTTTACTGAGGGCAATCATATGAATCATTGATATCCATTGCAACACCCAGAGGAGTAAAAAATAATTTTACAAAATAGGGGAATGCCGCGATCAGCGGACTTTGACCTACGCACGCACGCATGCACGCAGTAGCCGGCAGTCACGAGACTCTAATCATGTATAATTCGCACTGCATTAATCAGCGTCTCCGTAGCACACATGGGAAAGGCAGCGCTGTGCTACATAGCTCTTTAAGAATGGCATCGCCGGTTCGAATCCGGCCTGAAGCACCGTCCGGCAGTTTCCGCGGACTCACGTTGTTTTACGCGACGGTGCCCTCTGCTCAGCGTCTTCCCGATCGCCGGCGACATCTTATGAAGCAGAGAACCTGAGTGTTTGTAACTGATTGCATTCCTGTTTCTTGTGTTTTTTTACTGAGGGCAATCATATGAATCATTGATATCCATTGCAACACCCAGGAGAGTAAAAAATAAT
Organism: Alosa pseudoharengus; assembly: GCF_046254945.1. Lineage (NCBI taxonomy): Eukaryota > Metazoa > Chordata > Actinopteri > Clupeiformes > Clupeidae > Alosa > Alosa pseudoharengus. The sequence continues at coordinate 48,360,822 of NW_027468718.1, read as the reverse complement.
TTTACAAAATAGGGGAATGCTGCGATCGGCGGACTTTGACCTACACACGCACGCACGCAAGCAGTAGCCGGCAGTCACGAGACTCTAATCATGTATAATGAGCACTGCATTAATCGGTGTCTGCGTAGCACACATGGGAAAGGCAGCGCTGTGCTACATAGCACTTTAAGAATGTCATCGCAGGTTCAAATCCGGCCTGAAGCACCGTCCGGCAGTTTCCGCGGACTAAAGTTGTTTTACGCGACGGTGCCCTCTGCTCAGCGTCTTCCCGATCGCCCGCGACATCTTATGAAGCAGAGTTTGTAACTGTTTGCGTCCTGTTTCTTGTGCTTTTTTACTGAGGGCAATCATATGAATCATTGATATCCATTGCAACACCCAGAGGAGTAAAAAATAATTTTACAAAATAGGGGAATGCCGCGATCAGCGGACTTTGACCTACGCACGCACGCACGCAGTAGCCGGCAGTCACGAGACTCTAATCATGTATAATGAGCACTGCATTAATCAGCGTCTCCGTAGCACACATGGGAAAGGCAGCGCTGTGCTACATAGCACTTTAAGAATGGCATCGCCGGTTCGAATCCGGCCTGAAGCACCGTCCGGCAGTTTCCGCGGACTCACGTTGTTTTACGCGACGGTGCCCTCTGCTCAGCGTCTTCCCGATCGCCGGCGACATCTTATGAAGCAGAGAACCTGAGTGTTTGTAACTGATTGCATTCCTGTTTCTTGTGTTTTTTTACTGAGGGCAATCATATGAATCATTGATATCCATTGCAACACCCAGGAGAGTAAAAAATAATTTTACAAAATAGGGGAATGCTGCGATCGGCGGACTTTGACCTACACACGCACGCACGCAAGCAGTAGCCGGCAGTCACGAGACTCTAATCATGTATAATGAGCACTGCATTAATCGGCGTCTCCGTAGCACACATGGGAAAGGCAGCGCTGTGCTACATAGCACTTTAAGAATGTCATCGCAGGTTCGAATCCGGCCTGAAGCACCGTCCGGCAGTTTCCGCGGACTCACGTTGTTTTACGCGATGGTGCCCTCTGCTCAGCGTCTTCCCGATCGCCCGCGACATCTTATGAAGTAGAGAACCTGAGTGTTTGTAACTGTTTGCGTCCTGTTTCTTGTGTTTTTTTACTGAGGGCAATCATATGAATCATTGATATCCATTGCAACACCCAGAGGAGTAAAAAATAATTTTACAAAATAGGGGAATGCCGCGATCAGCGGACTTTGACCTACGCACGCACGCATGCACGCAGTAGCCGGCAGTCACGAGACTCTAATCATGTATAATTCGCACTGCATTAATCAGCGTCTCCGTAGCACACATGGGAAAGGCAGCGCTGTGCTACATAGCTCTTTAAGAATGGCATCGCCGGTTCGAATCCGGCCTGAAGCACCGTCCGGCAGTTTCCGCGGACTCACGTTGTTTTACGCGACGGTGCCCTCTGCTCAGCGTCTTCCCGATCGCCGGCGACATCTTATGAAGCAGAGAACCTGAGTGTTTGTAACTGATTGCATTCCTGTTTCTTGTGTTTTTTTACTGAGGGCAATCATATGAATCATTGATATCCATTGCAACACCCAGGAGAGTAAAAAATAATTTTACAAAATAGGGGAATGCTGCGATCGGCGGACTTTGACCTACACACGCACGCACGCAAGCAGTAGCCGGCAGTCACGAGACTCTAATCATGTATAATGAGCACTGCATTAATCGGTGTCTGCGTAGCACACATGGGAAAGGCAGCGCTGTGCTACATAGCACTTTAAGAATGTCATCGCAGGTTCAAATCCGGCCTGAAGCACCGTCCGGCAGTTTCCGCGGACTAAAGTTGTTTTACGCGACGGTGCCCTCTGCTCAGCGTCTTCCCGATCGCCCGCGACATCTTATGAAGCAGAGTTTGTAACTGTTTGCGTCCTGTTTCTTGTGCTTTTTTACTGAGGGCAATCATATGAATCATTGATATCCATTGCAACACCCAGAGGAGTAAAAAATAATTTTACAAAATAGGGGAATGCCGCGATCAGCGGACTTTGACCTACGCACGCACGCACGCAGTAGCCGGCAGTCACGAGACTCTAATCATGTATAATGAGCACTGCATTAATCAGCGTCTCCGTAGCACACATGGGAAAGGCAGCGCTGTGCTACATAGCACTTTAAGAATGGCATCGCCGGTTCGAATCCGGCCTGAAGCACCGTCCGGCAGTTTCCGCGGACTCACGTTGTTTTACGCGACGGTGCCCTCTGCTCAGCGTCTTCCCGATCGCCGGCGACATCTTATGAAGCAGAGAACCTGAGTGTTTGTAACTGATTGCATTCCTGTTTCTTGTGTTTTTTTACTGAGGGCAATCATATGAATCATTGATATCCATTGCAACACCCAGGAGAGTAAAAAATAATTTTACAAAATAGGGGAATGCTGCGATCGGCGGACTTTGACCTACACACGCACGCACGCAAGCAGTAGCCGGCAGTCACGAGACTCTAATCATGTATAATGAGCACTGCATTAATCGGCGTCTCCGTAGCACACATGGGAAAGGCAGCGCTGTGCTACATAGCACTTTAAGAATGTCATCGCAGGTTCGAATCCAGCCTGAAGCACCGTCCGGCCATTTCCGCGGTCTCGCGTTGTTTTACGCGACGGTGCCCTCTGCTCAGCGTCTTCCCGATCGCCCGCGACATCTTATGAAGCAGAGAACCTGAGTGTTTGTAACTGTTTGCGTCCTGTTTCTTGTCTTTTTTTACTGAGGGCAATCATATGAATCATTGATATCCATTGCAACACCCAGAGGAGTAAAAAATAATTTTACAAAATAGGGGAATGCCGCGATCAGCGGACTTTGACCTACGCACGCACGCACGCAGTAGCCGGCAGTCACGAGACTCTAATCATGTATAATGAGCACTGCATTAATCGGTGTCTCCGTAGCACACATGGGAAAGGCAGCGCTGTGCTACATAGCACTTTAAGAATGTCATCGCAGGTTCGAATCCGGCCTGAAGCACCGTCCGGCAGTTTCCGCGGACTCACGTTGTTTTACGCGACGGTGCCCTCTGCTCAGCGTCTTCCCGATCGCCCGCGACATCTTATGAAGTAGAGAACCTGAGTGTTTGTAACTGTTTGCGTCCTGTTTCTTGTGTTTTTTTACTGAGGGCAATCATATGAATCATTTATATCCATTGCAACACCCAGAGGAGTAAAAAATAATTTTACAAAATAGGGGAATGCCGCGATCAGCGGACTTTGACCTACGCACGCACACACGCAGTAGCCGGCAGTCACGAGACTCTAATCATGTATAATTCGCACTGCATTAATCAGCGTCTCCGTAGCACACATGGGAAAGGCAGCGCTGTGCTACATAGCACTTTAAGAATGGCATCGCCGGTTCGAATCCGGCCTGAAGCACCGTCCGGCAGTTTCCGCGGACTCACGTTGTTTTACGCGACGGTGCCCTCTGCTCAGCGTCTTCCCGATCGCCCGCGACATCTTATGAAGTAGAGAACCTGAGTGTTTGTAACTGTTTGCGTCCTGTTTCTTGTGTTTTTTTACTGAGGGCAATCATATGAATCATTGATATCCATTGCAACACCCAGAGGAGTAAAAAATAATTTTACAAAATAGGGGAATGCCGCGATCAGCGGACTTTGACCTACGCACGCACGCACGCAGTAGCCGGCAGTCACGAGACTCTAATCATGTATAATTCGCACTGCATTAATCAGCGTCTCCGTAGCACACATGGGAAAGGCAGCGCTGTGCTACATATCACTTTAAGAATGGCATCGCCGGTTCGAATCCGGCCTGAAGCACCGTCCGGCAGTTTCCGCGGACTCACGTTGTTTTACGCGACGGTGCCCTCTGCTCAGCGTCTTCCCGATCGCCGGCGACATCTTATGAAGCAGAGAACCTGAGTGTTTGTAACTGATTGCATTCCTGTTTCTTGTGTTTTTTTACTGAGGGCAATCATATGAATCATTGATATCCATTGCAACACCCAGGAGAGTAAAAAATAATTTTACAAAATAGGGGAATGCTGCGATTGGCGGACTTTGACCTACACACGCACGCACGCAAGCAGTAGCCGGCAGTCACGAGACTCTAATCATGTATAATTCGCACTGCATTAATCAGCGTCTCCGTAGCACACATGGGAAAGGCAGCGCTGTGCTACATAGCTCTTTAAGAATGGCATCGCCGGTTCGAATCCGGCCTGAAGCACCGTCCGGCAGTTTCCGCGGACTCACGTTGTTTTACGCGACGGTGCCCTCTGCTCAGCGTCTTCCCGATCGCCCGCGACATCTTATGAAGTAGAGAACCTGAGTGTTTGTAACTGTTTGCGTCCTGTTTCTTGTGTTTTTTTACTGAGGGCAATCATATGAATCATTGATATCCATTGCAACACCCAGAGGAGTAAAAAATATTTTTACAAAATAGGGGAATGCCGCGATCAGCGGACTTTGACCTACGCACGCACGCACGCAGTAGCCGGCAGTCACGAGACTCTAATCATGTATAATTCGCACTGCATTAATCAGCGTCTCCGTAGCACACATGGGAAAGGCAGCGCTGTGCTACATAGCTCTTTAAGAATGGCATCGCCGGTTCGAATCCGGCCTGAAGCACCGTCCGGCAGTTTCCGCGGACTCACGTTGTTTTACGCGACGGTGCCCTCTGCTCAGCGTCTTCCCGATCTCCGGCGACATCTTATGAAGCAGAGAACCTGAGTGTTTGTAACTGATTGCATTCCTGTTTCTTGTGTTTTTTTACTGAGGGCAATCATATGAATCATTGATATCCATTGCAACACCCAGGAGAGTAAAAAATAATTTTACAAAATAGGGGAATGCTGCGATCGGCGGACTTTGACCTACACACGCACGCACGCAAGCAGTAGCCGGCAGTCACGAGACTCTAATCATGTATAATGAGCACTGCATTAATCGGTGTCTGCGTAGCACACATGGGAAAGGCAGCGCTGTGCTACATAGCACTTTAAGAATGTCATCGCAGGTTCAAATCCGGCCTGAAGCACCGTCCGGCAGTTTCCGCGGACTAAAGTTGTTTTACGCGACGGTGCCCTCTGCTCAGCGTCTTCCCGATCGCCCGCGACATCTTATGAAGCAGAGTTTGTAACTGTTTGCGTCCTGTTTCTTGTGTTTTTTTACTGAGGGCAATCATATGAATCATTGATATTCATTGCAACACCCAGAGGAGTAAAAAATAATTTTACAAAATAGGGGAATGCCGCGATCAGCGGACTTTGACCTACGCACGCACGCACGCAGTAGCCGGCAGTCACGAGACTCTAATCATGTATAATTCGCACTGCATTAATCAGCGTCTCCGTAGCACACATGGGAAAGGCAGCGCTGTGCTACATAGCACTTTAAGAATGGCATCGCCGGTTCGAATCCGGCCTGAAGCACCGTCCGGCAGTTTCCGCGGACTCACGTTGTTTTACGCGACGGTGCCCTCTGCTCAGCGTCTTCCCGATCGCCGGCGACATCTTATGAAGCAGAGAACCTGAGTGTTTGTAACTGATTGCATTCCTGTTTCTTGTGTTTTTTTACTGAGGGCAATCATATGAATCATTGATATCCATTGCAACACCCAGGAGAGTAAAAAATAATTTTACAAAATAGGGGAATGCTGCGATCGGCGGACTTTGACCTACACACGCACGCACGCAAGCAGTAGCCGGCAGTCACGAGACTCTAATCATGTATAATGAGCACTGCATTAATCGGCGTCTCCGTAGCACACATGGGAAAGGCAGCGCTGTGCTACATAGCACTTTAAGAATGTCATCGCAGGTTCGAATCCAGCCTGAAGCACCGTCCGGCCATTTCCGCGGTCTCGCGTTGTTTTACGCGACGGTGCCCTCTGCTCAGCGTCTTCCCGATCGCCCGCGACATCTTATGAAGCAGAGAACCTGAGTGTTTGTAACTGTTTGCGTCCTGTTTCTTGTCTTTTTTTACTGAGGGCAATCATATGAATCATTGATATCCATTGCAACACCCAGAGGAGTAAAAAATAATTTTACAAAATAGGGGAATGCCGCGATCAGCGGACTTTGACCTACGCACGCACGCACGCAGTAGCCGGCAGTCACGAGACTCTAATCATGTATAATGAGCACTGCATTAATCGGTGTCTCCGTAGCACACATGGGAAAGGCAGCGCTGTGCTACATAGCACTTTAAGAATGTCATCGCAGGTTCGAATCCGGCCTGAAGCACCGTCCGGCAGTTTCCGCGGACTCACGTTGTTTTACGCGACGGTGCCCTCTGCTCAGCGTCTTCCCGATCGCCCGCGACATCTTATGAAGTAGAGAACCTGAGTGTTTGTAACTGTTTGCGTCCTGTTTCTTGTGTTTTTTTACTGAGGGCAATCATATGAATCATTGATATCCATTGCAACACCCAGAGGAGTAAAAAATAATTTTACAAAATAGGGGAATGCCGCGATCAGCGGACTTTGACCTACGCACGCACACACGCAGTAGCCGGCAGTCACGAGACTCTAATCATGTATAATTCGCACTGCATTAATCAGCGTCTCCGTAGCACACATGGGAAAGGCAGCGCTGTGCTACATAGCACTTTAAGAATGGCATCGCCGGTTCGAATCCGGCCTGAAGCACCGTCCGGCAGTTTCCGCGGACTCACGTTGTTTTACGCGACGGTGCCCTCTGCTCAGCGTCTTCCCGATCGCCCGCGACATCTTATGAAGTAGAGAACCTGAGTGTTTGTAACTGTTTGCGTCCTGTTTCTTGTGTTTTTTTACTGAGGGCAATCATATGAATCATTGATATCCATTGCAACACCCAGAGGAGTAAAAAATAATTTTACAAAATAGGGGAATGCCGCGATCAGCGGACTTTGACCTACGCACGCACGCACGCAGTAGCCGGCAGTCACGAGACTCTAATCATGTATAATTCGCACTGCATTAATCAGCGTCTCCGTAGCACACATGGGAAAGGCAGCGCTGTGCTACATATCACTTTAAGAATGGCATCGCCGGTTCGAATCCGGCCTGAAGCACCGTCCGGCAGTTTCCGCGGACTCACGTTGTTTTACGCGACGGTGCCCTCTGCTCAGCGTCTTCCCGATCGCCGGCGACATCTTATGAAGCAGAGAACCTGAGTGTTTGTAACTGATTGCATTCCTGTTTCTTGTGTTTTTTTACTGAGGGCAATCATATGAATCATTGATATCCATTGCAACACCCAGGAGAGTAAAAAATATTTTTACAAAATAGGGGAATTCCGCGATCAGCGGACTTTGACCTACGCACGCACGCACGCAGTAGCCGGCAGTCACGAGACTCTAATCATGTATAATTCGCACTGCATTAATCAGCGTCTCCGTAGCACACATGGGAAAGGCAGCGCTGTGCTACATAGCTCTTTAAGAATGGCATCGCCGGTTCGAATCCGGCCTGAAGCACCGTCCGGCAGTTTCCGCGGACTCACGTTGTTTTACGCGACGGTGCCCTCTGCTCAGCGTCTTCCCAATCGCCGGCGACATCTTATGAAGCAGAGAACCTGAGTGTTTGTAACTGATTGCATTCCTGTTTCTTGTGTTTTTTTACTGAGGGCAATCATATGAATCATTGATATCCATTGCAACACCCAGGAGAGTAAAAAATAATTTTACAAAATAGGGGAATGCTGCGATTGGCGGACTTTGACCTACACACGCACGCACGCAAGCAGTAGCCGGCAGTCACGAGACTCTAATCATGTATAATGAGCACTGCATTAATCGGTGTCTCCGTAGCACACATGGGAAAGGCAGCGCTGTGCTACATAGCACTTTAAGAATGTCATCGCAGGTTCGAATCCGGCCTGAAGCACCGTCCGGCAGTTTCCGCGGACTCACGTTGTTTTACGCGACGGTGTCCTCTGCTCAGCGTCTTCCCGATCGCCCGCGACATCTTATGAAGTAGAGAACCTGAGTGTTTGTAACTGTTTGCGTCCTGTTTCTTGTGTTTTTTTACTGAGGGCAATCATATGAATCATTGATATCCATTGCAACACCCAGGAGAGTAAAAAATAATTTTACAAAATAGGGGAATGCCGCGATCAGCGGACTTTGACCTACGCACGCACGCACGCAGTAGCCGGCAGTCACGAGACTCTAATCATGTATAATTCGCACTGCATTAATCAGCGTCTCCGTAGCACACATGGGAAAGGCAGCGCTGTGCTACATAGCTCTTTAAGAATGGCATCGCCGGTTCGAATCCGGCCTGAAGCACCGTCCGGCAGTTTCCGCGGACTCACGTTGTTTTACGCGACGGTGCCCTCTGCTCAGCGTCTTCCCGATCGCCCGCGACATCTTATGAAGTAGAGAACCTGAGTGTTTGTAACTGTTTGCGTCCTGTTTCTTGTGTTTTTTTACTGAGGGCAATCATATGAATCATTGATATCCATTGCAACACCCAGAGGAGTAAAAAATATTTTTACAAAATAGGGGAATGCCGCGATCAGCGGACTTTGACCTACGCACGCACGCACGCAGTAGCCGGCAGTCACGAGACTCTAATCATGTATAATTCGCACTGCATTAATCAGCGTCTCCGTAGCACACATGGGAAAGGCAGCGCTGTGCTACATAGCACTTTAAGAATGGCATCGCCGGTTCGAATCCGGCCTGAAGCACCGTCCGGCAGTTTCCGCGGACTCACGTTGTTTTACGCGACGGTGCCCTCTGCTCAGCGTCTTCCCGATCGCCGGCGACATCTTATGAAGCAGAGAACCTGAGTGTTTGTAACTGATTGCATTCCTGTTTCTTGTGTTTTTTTACTGAGGGCAATCATATGAATCATTGATATCCATTGCAACACCCAGGAGAGTAAAAAATAATTTTACAAAATAGGGGAATGCTGCGATCGGCGGACTTTGACCTACACGCACGCACGCAAGCAGTAGCCGGCAGTCACGAGACTCTAATCATGTATAATGAGCACTGCATTAATCGGCGTCTCCGTAGCACACATGGGAAAGGCAGCGCTGTGCTACATAGCACTTTAAGAATGTCATCGCAGGTTCGAATCCGGCCTGAAGCACCGTCCGGCAGTTTCCGCGGACTCACGTTGTTTTACGCGACGGTGCCCTCTGCTCAGCGTCTTCCCGATCGCCCGCGACATCTTATGAAGTAGAGAACCTGAGTGTTTGTAACTGTTTGCGTCCTGTTTCTTGTGTTTTTTTACTGAGGGCAATCATATGAATCATTGATATCCATTGCAACACCCAGAGGAGTAAAAAATAATTTTACAAAATAGGGGAATGCCGCGATCAGCGGACTTTGACCTACGCACGCACGCACGCAGTAGCCGGCAGTCACGAGACTCTAATCATGTATAATGAGCACTGCATTAATCGGTGTCTCCGTAGCACACATGGGAAAGGCAGCGCTGTGCTACATAGCACTTTAAGAATGTCATCGCAGGTTCGAATCCGGCCTGAAGCACCGTCCGGCAGTTTCCGCGGACTCACGTTGTTTTACCGACGGTGCCCTCTGCTCAGCGTCTTCCCGATCGCCCGCGACATCTTATGAAGTAGAGAACCTGAGTGTTTGTAACTGTTTGCGTCCTGTTTCTTGTGTTTTTTTACTGAGGGCAATCATATGAATCATTGATATCCATTGCAACACCCAGAGGAGTAAAAAATTATTTTACAAAATAGGGCAATGCCGCGATCAGCGGACTTTGACCTACGCACGCACGCACGCAGTAGCCGGCAGTCACGAGACTCTAATCATGTATAATGAGCACTGCACTAATCGGTGTCTCCGTAGCACACATGGGAAAGGCAGCGCTGTGCTACATAGCACTTTAAGAATGTCATCGCAGGTTCGATTCCGGCCTGAAGCACCGTCCGGCAGTTTCCGCGGACTCACGTTGTTTTACGCGACGGTGCCCTCTGCTCAGCGTCTTCCCGATCGCCCGCGACATCTTATGAAGTAGAGAACCTGAGTGTTTGTAACTGTTTGCGTCCTGTTTCTTGTGTTTTTTTACTGAGGGCAATCATATGAATCATTGATATCCATTGCAACACCCAGAGGAGTAAAAAATAATTTTACAAAATAGGGGAATGCCGCGATCAGCGGACTTTGACCTACGCACGCACGCACGCAGTAGCCGGCAGTCACGAGACTCTAATCATGTATAATTCGCACTGCATTAATCAGCGTCTCCGTAGCACACATGGGAAAGGCAGCGCTGTGCTACATAGCACTTTAAGAATGGCATCGCCGGTTCGAATCCGGCCTGAAGCACCGTCCGGCAGTTTCCGCGGACTCACGTTGTTTTACGCGACGGTGCCCTCTGCTCAGCGTCTTCCCGATCGCCGGCGACATCTTATGAAGCAGAGAACCTGAGTGTTTGTAACTGTTTGCGTCCTGTTTCTTGTGTTTTTTTACTGAGGGCAATCATATGAATCATTGATATCCATTGCAACACCCAGAGGAGTAAAAAATAATTTTACAAAATAGGGGAATGCCGCGATCAGCGGACTTTGACCTACGCACGCACGCACGCAGTAGCCGGCAGTCACGAGACTCTAATCATGTATAATTCGCACTGCATTAATCAGCGTCTCCGTAGCACACATGGGAAAGGCAGCGCTGTGCTACATAGCACTTTAAGAATGGCATCGCCGGTTCGAATCCGGCCTGAAGCACCGTCCGGCAGTTTCCGCGGACTCACGTTGTTTTACGCGACGGTGCCCTCTGCTCAGCGTCTTCCCGATCGCCCGCGACATCTTATGAAGTAGAGAACCTGAGTGTTTGTAACTGTTTGCGTCCTGTTTCTTGTGTTTTTTTACTGAGGGCAATCATATGAATCATTGATATCCATTGCAACACCCAGAGGAGTAAAAAATAATTTTACAAAATAGGGGAATGCCGCGATCAGCGGACTTTGACCTACGCACGCACGCACGCAGTAGCCGGCAGTCACGAGACTCTAATCATGTATAATTCGCACTGCATTAATCAGCGTCTCCGTAGCACACATGGGAAAGGCAGCGCTGTGCTACATAGCACTTTAAGAATGGCATCGCCGGTTCGAATCCGGCCTGAAGCACCGTCCGGCAGTTTCCGCGGACTCACGTTGTTTTACGCGACGGTGCCCTCTGCTCAGCGTCTTCCCGATCGCCCGCGACATCTTATGAAGTAGAGAACCTGAGTGTTTGTAACTGTTTGCGTCCTGTTTCTTGTGTTTTTTTACTGAGGGCAATCATATGAATCATTGATATCCATTGCAACACCCAGAGGAGTAAAAAATAATTTTACAAAATAGGGGAATGCCGCGATCGATCAGCGGACTTTGACCTACGCACGCACGCACGCAGTAGCCGGCAGTCACGAGACTCTAATCATGTATAATTCGCACTGCATTAATCAGCGTCTCCGTAGCACACATGGGAAAGGCAGCGCTGTGCTACATAGCTCTTTAAGAATGGCATCGCCGGTTCGAATCCGGCCTGAAGCACCGTCCGGCAGTTTCCGCGGACTCACGTTGTTTTACGCGACGGTGCCCTCTGCTCAGCGTCTTCCCGATCTCCGGCGACATCTTATGAAGCAGAGAACCTGAGTGTTTGTAACTGATTGCATTCCTGTTTCTTGTGTTTTTTTACTGAGGGCAATCATATGAATCATTGATATCCATTGCAACACCCAGGAGAGTAAAAAATAATTTTACAAAATAGGGGAATGCTGCGATCGGCGGACTTTGACCTACACACGCACGCACGCAAGCAGTAGCCGGCAGTCACGAGACTCTAATCATGTATAATGAGCACTGCATTAATCGGTGTCTGCGTAGCACACATGGGAAAGGCAGCGCTGTGCTACATAGCACTTTAAGAATGTCATCGCAGGTTCAAATCCGGCCTGAAGCACCGTCCGGCAGTTTCCGCGGACTAAAGTTGTTTTACGCGACGGTGCCCTCTGCTCAGCGTCTTCCCGATCGCCCGCGACATCTTATGAAGCAGAGTTTGTAACTGTTTGCGTCCTGTTTCTTGTGCTTTTTTACTGAGGGCAATCATATGAATCATTGATATTCATTGCAACACCCAGAGGAGTAAAAAATAATTTTACAAAATAGGGGAATGCCGCGATCAGCGGACTTTGACCTACGCACGCACGCACGCAGTAGCCGGCAGTCACGAGACTCTAATCATGTATAATTCGCACTGCATTAATCAGCGTCTCCGTAGCACACATGGGAAAGGCAGCGCTGTGCTACATAGCACTTTAAGAATGGCATCGCCGGTTCGAATCCGGCCTGAAGCACCGTCCGGCAGTTTCCGCGGACTCACGTTGTTTTACGCGACGGTGCCCTCTGCTCAGCGTCTTCCCGATCGCCGGCGACATCTTATGAAGCAGAGAACCTGAGTGTTTGTAACTGATTGCATTCCTGTTTCTTGTGTTTTTTTACTGAGGGCAATCATATGAATCATTGATATCCATTGCAACACCCAGGAGAGTAAAAAATAATTTTACAAAATAGGGGAATGCTGCGATCGGCGGACTTTGACCTACACACGCACGCACGCAAGCAGTAGCCGGCAGTCACGAGACTCTAATCATGTATAATGAGCACTGCATTAATCGGCGTCTCCGTAGCACACATGGGAAAGGCAGCGCTGTGCTACATAGCACTTTAAGAATGTCATCGCAGGTTCGAATCCAGCCTGAAGCACCGTCCGGCCATTTCCGCGGTCTCGCGTTGTTTTACGCGACGGTGCCCTCTGCTCAGCGTCTTCCCGATCGCCCGCGACATCTTATGAAGCAGAGAACCTGAGTGTTTGTAACTGTTTGCGTCCTGTTTCTTGTCTTTTTTTACTGAGGGCAATCATATGAATCATTGATATCCATTGCAACACCCAGAGGAGTAAAAAATAATTTTACAAAATAGGGGAATGCCGCGATCAGCGGACTTTGACCTACGCACGCACGCACGCAGTAGCCGGCAGTCACGAGACTCTAATCATGTATAATGAGCACTGCATTAATCGGTGTCTCCGTAGCACACATGGGAAAGGCAGCGCTGTGCTACATAGCACTTTAAGAATGTCATCGCAGGTTCGAATCCGGCCTGAAGCACCGTCCGGCAGTTTCCGCGGACTCACGTTGTTTTACGCGACGGTGCCCTCTGCTCAGCGTCTTCCCGATCGCCCGCGACATCTTATGAAGTAGAGAACCTGAGTGTTTGTAACTGTTTGCGTCCTGTTTCTTGTGTTTTTTTACTGAGGGCAATCATATGAATCATTGATATCCATTGCAACACCCAGAGGAGTAAAAAATAATTTTACAAAATAGGGGAATGCCGCGATCAGCGGACTTTGACCTACGCACGCACACACGCAGTAGCCGGCAGTCACGAGACTCTAATCATGTATAATTCGCACTGCATTAATCAGCGTCTCCGTAGCACACATGGGAAAGGCAGCGCTGTGCTACATAGCACTTTAAGAATGGCATCGCCGGTTCGAATCCGGCCTGAAGCACCGTCCGGCAGTTTCCGCGGACTCACGTTGTTTTACGCGACGGTGCCCTCTGCTCAGCGTCTTCCCGATCGCCCGCGACATCTTATGAAGTAGAGAACCTGAGTGTTTGTAACTGTTTGCGTCCTGTTTCTTGTGTTTTTTTACTGAGGGCAATCATATGAATCATTGATATCCATTGCAACACCCAGAGGAGTAAAAAATAATTTTACAAAATAGGGGAATGCCGCGATCAGCGGACTTTGACCTACGCACGCACGCACGCAGTAGCCGGCAGTCACGAGACTCTAATCATGTATAATTCGCACTGCATTAATCAGCGTCTCCGTAGCACACATGGGAAAGGCAGCGCTGTGCTACATATCACTTTAAGAATGGCATCGCCGGTTCGAATCCGGCCTGAAGCACCGTCCGGCAGTTTCCGCGGACTCACGTTGTTTTACGCGACGGTGCCCTCTGCTCAGCGTCTTCCCGATCGCCGGCGACATCTTATGAAGCAGAGAACCTGAGTGTTTGTAACTGATTGCATTCCTGTTTCTTGTGTTTTTTTACTGAGGGCAATCATATGAATCATTGATATCCATTGCAACACCCAGGAGAGTAAAAAATATTTTTACAAAATAGGGGAATGCCGCGATCAGCGGACTTTGACCTACGCACGCACGCACGCAGTAGCCGGCAGTCACGAGACTCTAATCATGTATAATTCGCACTGCATTAATCAGCGTCTCCGTAGCACACATGGGAAAGGCAGCGCTGTGCTACATAGCTCTTTAAGAATGGCATCGCCGGTTCGAATCCGGCCTGAAGCACCGTCCGGCAGTTTCCGCGGACTCACGTTGTTTTACGCGACGGTGCCCTCTGCTCAGCGTCTTCCCAATCGCCGGCGACATCTTATGAAGCAGAGAACCTGAGTGTTTGTAACTGATTGCATTCCTGTTTCTTGTGTTTTTTTACTGAGGGCAATCATATGAATCATTGATATCCATTGCAACACCCAGGAGAGTAAAAAATAATTTTACAAAATAGGGGAATGCTGCGATTGGCGGACTTTGACCTACACACGCACGCACGCAAGCAGTAGCCGGCAGTCACGAGACTCTAATCATGTATAATGAGCACTGCATTAATCGGTGTCTCCGTAGCACACATGGGAAAGGCAGCGCTGTGCTACATAGCACTTTAAGAATGTCATCGCAGGTTCGAATCCGGCCTGAAGCACCGTCCGGCAGTTTCCGCGGACTCACGTTGTTTTACGCGACGGTGTCCTCTGCTCAGCGTCTTCCCGATCGCCCGCGACATCTTATGAAGTAGAGAACCTGAGTGTTTGTAACTGTTTGCGTCCTGTTTCTTGTGTTTTTTTACTGAGGGCAATCATATGAATCATTGATATCCATTGCAACACCCAGGAGAGTAAAAAATAATTTTACAAAATAGGGGAATGCCGCGATCAGCGGACTTTGACCTACGCACGCACGCACGCAGTAGCCGGCAGTCACGAGACTCTAATCATGTATAATTCGCACTGCATTAATCAGCGTCTCCGTAGCACACATGGGAAAGGCAGCGCTGTGCTACATAGCTCTTTAAGAATGGCATCGCCGGTTCGAATCCGGCCTGAAGCACCGTCCGGCAGTTTCCGCGGACTCACGTTGTTTTACGCGACGGTGCCCTCTGCTCAGCGTCTTCCCGATCGCC
Source organism: Alosa pseudoharengus (assembly GCF_046254945.1). Lineage (NCBI taxonomy): Eukaryota > Metazoa > Chordata > Actinopteri > Clupeiformes > Clupeidae > Alosa > Alosa pseudoharengus. The sequence goes on along the minus strand of NW_027468718.1, from coordinate 48,345,575 downwards.
CGCGACATCTTATGAAGTAGAGAACCTGAGTGTTTGTAACTGTTTGCGTCCTGTTTCTTGTGTTTTTTTACTGAGGGCAATCATATGAATCATTGATATCCATTGCAACACCCAGAGGAGTAAAAAATATTTTTACAAAATAGGGGAATGCCGCGATCAGCGGACTTTGACCTACGCACGCACGCACGCAGTAGCCGGCAGTCACGAGACTCTAATCATGTATAATTCGCACTGCATTAATCAGCGTCTCCGTAGCACACATGGGAAAGGCAGCGCTGTGCTACATAGCACTTTAAGAATGGCATCGCTGGTTCGAATCCGGCCTGAAGCACCGTCCGGCAGTTTCCGCGGACTCACGTTGTTTTACGCGACGGTGCCCTCTGCTCAGCGTCTTCCCGATCGCCGGCGACATCTTATGAAGCAGAGAACCTGAGTGTTTGTAACTGATTGCATTCCTGTTTCTTGTGTTTTTTTACTGAGGGCAATCATATGAATCATTGATATCCATTGCAACACCCAGGAGAGTAAAAAATAATTTTACAAAATAGGGGAATGCTGCGATCGGCGGACTTTGACCTACACGCACGCACGCAAGCAGTAGCCGGCAGTCACGAGACTCTAATCATGTATAATGAGCACTGCATTAATCGGCGTCTCCGTAGCACACATGGGAAAGGCAGCGCTGTGCTACATAGCACTTTAAGAATGTCATCGCAGGTTCGAATCCGGCCTGAAGCACCGTCCGGCAGTTTCCGCGGACTCACGTTGTTTTACGCGACGGTGCCCTCTGCTCAGCGTCTTCCCGATCGCCCGCGACATCTTATGAAGTAGAGAACCTGAGTGTTTGTAACTGTTTGCGTCCTGTTTCTTGTGTTTTTTTACTGAGGGCAATCATATGAATCATTGATATCCATTGCAACACCCAGAGGAGTAAAAAATAATTTTACAAAATAGGGGAATGCCGCGATCAGCGGACTTTGACCTACGCACGCACGCACGCAGTAGCCGGCAGTCACGAGACTCTAATCATGTATAATGAGCACTGCATTAATCGGTGTCTCCGTAGCACACATGGGAAAGGCAGCGCTGTGCTACATAGCACTTTAAGAATGTCATCGCAGGTTCGAATCCGGCCTGAAGCACCGTCCGGCAGTTTCCGCGGACTCACGTTGTTTTACCGACGGTGCCCTCTGCTCAGCGTCTTCCCGATCGCCCGCGACATCTTATGAAGTAGAGAACCTGAGTGTTTGTAACTGTTTGCGTCCTGTTTCTTGTGTTTTTTTACTGAGGGCAATCATATGAATCATTGATATCCATTGCAACACCCAGAGGAGTAAAAAATTATTTTACAAAATAGGGCAATGCCGCGATCAGCGGACTTTGACCTACGCACGCACGCACGCAGTAGCCGGCAGTCACGAGACTCTAATCATGTATAATGAGCACTGCACTAATCGGTGTCTCCGTAGCACACATGGGAAAGGCAGCGCTGTGCTACATAGCACTTTAAGAATGTCATCGCAGGTTCGATTCCGGCCTGAAGCACCGTCCGGCAGTTTCCGCGGACTCACGTTGTTTTACGCGACGGTGCCCTCTGCTCAGCGTCTTCCCGATCGCCCGCGACATCTTATGAAGTAGAGAACCTGAGTGTTTGTAACTGTTTGCGTCCTGTTTCTTGTGTTTTTTTACTGAGGGCAATCATATGAATCATTGATATCCATTGCAACACCCAGAGGAGTAAAAAATAATTTTACAAAATAGGGGAATGCCGCGATCAGCGGACTTTGACCTACGCACGCACGCACGCATTAGCCGGCAGTCACGAGACTCTAATCATGTATAATTCGCACTGCATTAATCAGCGTCTCCGTAGCACACATGGGAAAGGCAGCGCTGTGCTACATAGCACTTTAAGAATGGCATCGCCGGTTCGAATCCGGCCTGAAGCACCGTCCGGCAGTTTCCGCGGACTCACGTTGTTTTACGCGACGGTGCCCTCTGCTCAGCGTCTTCCCGATCGCCGGCGACATCTTATGAAGCAGAGAACCTGAGTGTTTGTAACTGTTTGCGTCCTGTTTCTTGTGTTTTTTTACTGAGGGCAATCATATGAATCATTGATATCCATTGCAACACCCAGAGGAGTAAAAAATAATTTTACAAAATAGGGGAATGCCGCGATCAGCGGACTTTGACCTACGCACGCACGCACGCAGTAGCCGGCAGTCACGAGACTCTAATCATGTATAATTCGCACTGCATTAATCAGCGTCTCCGTAGCACACATGGGAAAGGCAGCGCTGTGCTACATAGCACTTTAAGAATGGCATCGCCGGTTCGAATCCGGCCTGAAGCACCGTCCGGCAGTTTCCGCGGACTCACGTTGTTTTACGCGACGGTGCCCTCTGCTCAGCGTCTTCCCGATCGCCCGCGACATCTTATGAAGTAGAGAACCTGAGTGTTTGTAACTGTTTGCGTCCTGTTTCTTGTGTTTTTTTACTGAGGGCAATCATATGAATCATTGATATCCATTGCAACACCCAGAGGAGTAAAAAATAATTTTACAAAATAGGGGAATGCCGCGATCAGCGGACTTTGACCTACGCACGCACGCACGCAGTAGCCGGCAGTCACGAGACTCTAATCATGTATAATTCGCACTGCATTAATCAGCGTCTCCGTAGCACACATGGGAAAGGCAGCGCTGTGCTACATAGCACTTTAAGAATGGCATCGCCGGTTCGAATCCGGCCTGAAGCACCGTCCGGCAGTTTCCGCGGACTCACGTTGTTTTACGCGACGGTGCCCTCTGCTCAGCGTCTTCCCGATCGCCCGCGACATCTTATGAAGTAGAGAACCTGAGTGTTTGTAACTGTTTGCGTCCTGTTTCTTGTGTTTTTTTACTGAGGGCAATCATATGAATCATTGATATCCATTGCAACACCCAGAGGAGTAAAAAATAATTTTACAAAATAGGGGAATGCCGCGATCAGCGGACTTTGACCTACGCACGCACGCACGCAGTAGCCGGCAGTCACGAGACTCTAATCATGTATAATTCGCACTGCATTAATCAGCGTCTCCGTAGCACACATGGGAAAGGCAGCGCTGTGCTACATAGCTCTTTAAGAATGGCATCGCCTGTTCGAATCCGGCCTGAAGCACCGTCCGGCAGTTTCCGCGGACTCACGTTGTTTTACGCGACGGTGCCCTCTGCTCAGCGTCTTCCCGATCGCCGGCGACATCTTATGAAGCAGAGAACCTGAGTGTTTGTAACTGATTGCATTCCTGTTTCTTGTGTTTTTTTACTGAGGGCAATCATATGAATCATTGATATCCATTGCAACACCCAGGAGAGTAAAAAATAATTTTACAAAATAGGGGAATGCTGCGATCGGCGGACTTTGACCTACACACGCACGCACGCAAGCAGTAGCCGGCAGTCACGAGACTCTAATCATGTATAATGAGCACTGCATTAATCGGTGTCTGCGTAGCACACATGGGAAAGGCAGCGCTGTGCTACATAGCACTTTAAGAATGTCATCGCAGGTTCAAATCCGGCCTGAAGCACCGTCCGGCAGTTTCCGCGGACTAAAGTTGTTTTACGCGACGGTGCCCTCTGCTCAGCGTCTTCCCGATCGCCCGCGACATCTTATGAAGCAGAGTTTGTAACTGTTTGCGTCCTGTTTCTTGTGCTTTTTTACTGAGGGCAATCATATGAATCATTGATATCCATTGCAACACCCAGAGGAGTAAAAAATAATTTTACAAAATAGGGGAATGCCGCGATCAGCGGACTTTGACCTACGCACGCACGCACGCAGTAGCCGGCAGTCACGAGACTCTAATCATGTATAATGAGCACTGCACTAATCGGTGTCTCCGTAGCACACATGGGAAAGGCAGCGCTGTGCTACATAGCACTTTAAGAATGTCATCGCAGGTTCGATTCCGGCCTGAAGCACCGTCCGGCAGTTTCCGCGGACTCACGTTGTTTTACGCGACGGTGCCCTCTGCTCAGCGTCTTCCCGATCGCCCGCGACATCTTATGAAGTAGAGAACCTGAGTGTTTGTAACTGTTTGCGTCCTGTTTCTTGTGTTTTTTTACTGAGGGCAATCATATGAATCATTGATATCCATTGCAACACCCAGAGGAGTAAAAAATAATTTTACAAAATAGGGGAATGCCGCGATCAGCGGACTTTGACCTACGCACGCACGCACGCATTAGCCGGCAGTCACGAGACTCTAATCATGTATAATTCGCACTGCATTAATCAGCGTCTCCGTAGCACACATGGGAAAGGCAGCGCTGTGCTACATAGCACTTTAAGAATGGCATCGCCGGTTCGAATCCGGCCTGAAGCACCGTCCGGCAGTTTCCGCGGACTCACGTTGTTTTACGCGACGGTGCCCTCTGCTCAGCGTCTTCCCGATCGCCGGCGACATCTTATGAAGCAGAGAACCTGAGTGTTTGTAACTGTTTGCGTCCTGTTTCTTGTGTTTTTTTACTGAGGGCAATCATATGAATCATTGATATCCATTGCAACACCCAGAGGAGTAAAAAATAATTTTACAAAATAGGGGAATGCCGCGATCAGCGGACTTTGACCTACGCACGCACGCACGCAGTAGCCGGCAGTCACGAGACTCTAATCATGTATAATTCGCACTGCATTAATCAGCGTCTCCGTAGCACACATGGGAAAGGCAGCGCTGTGCTACATAGCACTTTAAGAATGGCATCGCCGGTTCGAATCCGGCCTGAAGCACCGTCCGGCAGTTTCCGCGGACTCACGTTGTTTTACGCGACGGTGCCCTCTGCTCAGCGTCTTCCCGATCGCCCGCGACATCTTATGAAGTAGAGAACCTGAGTGTTTGTAACTGTTTGCGTCCTGTTTCTTGTGTTTTTTTACTGAGGGCAATCATATGAATCATTGATATCCATTGCAACACCCAGAGGAGTAAAAAATAATTTTACAAAATAGGGGAATGCCGCGATCAGCGGACTTTGACCTACGCACGCACGCACGCAGTAGCCGGCAGTCACGAGACTCTAATCATGTATAATTCGCACTGCATTAATCAGCGTCTCCGTAGCACACATGGGAAAGGCAGCGCTGTGCTACATAGCACTTTAAGAATGGCATCGCCGGTTCGAATCCGGCCTGAAGCACCGTCCGGCAGTTTCCGCGGACTCACGTTGTTTTACGCGACGGTGCCCTCTGCTCAGCGTCTTCCCGATCGCCCGCGACATCTTATGAAGTAGAGAACCTGAGTGTTTGTAACTGTTTGCGTCCTGTTTCTTGTGTTTTTTTACTGAGGGCAATCATATGAATCATTGATATCCATTGCAACACCCAGAGGAGTAAAAAATAATTTTACAAAATAGGGGAATGCCGCGATCAGCGGACTTTGACCTACGCACGCACGCACGCAGTAGCCGGCAGTCACGAGACTCTAATCATGTATAATTCGCACTGCATTAATCAGCGTCTCCGTAGCACACATGGGAAAGGCAGCGCTGTGCTACATAGCTCTTTAAGAATGGCATCGCCTGTTCGAATCCGGCCTGAAGCACCGTCCGGCAGTTTCCGCGGACTCACGTTGTTTTACGCGACGGTGCCCTCTGCTCAGCGTCTTCCCGATCGCCGGCGACATCTTATGAAGCAGAGAACCTGAGTGTTTGTAACTGATTGCATTCCTGTTTCTTGTGTTTTTTTACTGAGGGCAATCATATGAATCATTGATATCCATTGCAACACCCAGGAGAGTAAAAAATAATTTTACAAAATAGGGGAATGCTGCGATCGGCGGACTTTGACCTACACACGCACGCACGCAAGCAGTAGCCGGCAGTCACGAGACTCTAATCATGTATAATGAGCACTGCATTAATCGGTGTCTGCGTAGCACACATGGGAAAGGCAGCGCTGTGCTACATAGCACTTTAAGAATGTCATCGCAGGTTCAAATCCGGCCTGAAGCACCGTCCGGCAGTTTCCGCGGACTAAAGTTGTTTTACGCGACGGTGCCCTCTGCTCAGCGTCTTCCCGATCGCCCGCGACATCTTATGAAGCAGAGTTTGTAACTGTTTGCGTCCTGTTTCTTGTGCTTTTTTACTGAGGGCAATCATATGAATCATTGATATCCATTGCAACACCCAGAGGAGTAAAAAATAATTTTACAAAATAGGGGAATGCCGCGATCAGCGGACTTTGACCTACGCACGCACGCACGCAGTAGCCGGCAGTCACGAGACTCTAATCATGTATAATTCGCACTGCATTAATCAGCGTCTCCGTAGCACACATGGGAAAGGCAGCGCTGTGCTACATAGCACTTTAAGAATGGCATCGCCGGTTCGAATCCGGCCTGAAGCACCGTCCGGCAGTTTCCGCGGACTCACGTTGTTTTACGCGACGGTGCCCTCTGCTCAGCGTCTTCCCGATCGCCCGCGACATCTTATGAAGTAGAGAACCTGAGTGTTTGTAACTGTTTGCGTCCTGTTTCTTGTGTTTTTTTACTGAGGGCAATCATATGAATCATTGATATCCATTGCAACACCCAGAGGAGTAAAAAATAATTTTACAAAATAGGGGAATGCCGCGATCAGCGGACTTTGACCTACGCACGCACGCACGCAGTAGCCGGCAGTCACGAGACTCTAATCATGTATAATTCGCACTGCATTAATCAGCGTCTCCGTAGCACACATGGGAAAGGCAGCGCTGTGCTACATATCACTTTAAGAATGGCATCGCCGGTTCGAATCCGGCCTGAAGCACCGTCCGGCAGTTTCCGCGGACTCACGTTGTTTTACGCGACGGTGCCCTCTGCTCAGCGTCTTCCCGATCGCCGGCGACATCTTATGAAGCAGAGAACCTGAGTGTTTGTAACTGATTGCATTCCTGTTTCTTGTGTTTTTTTACTGAGGGCAATCATATGAATCATTGATATCCATTGCAACACCCAGGAGAGTAAAAAATATTTTTACAAAATAGGGGAATGCCGCGATCAGCGGACTTTGACCTACGCACGCACGCACGCAGTAGCCGGCAGTCACGAGACTCTAATCATGTATAATTCGCACTGCATTAATCAGCGTCTCCGTAGCACACATGGGAAAGGCAGCGCTGTGCTACATAGCTCTTTAAGAATGGCATCGCCGGTTCGAATCCGGCCTGAAGCACCGTCAGGCAGTTTCCGCGGACTCACGTTGTTTTACGCGACGGTGCCCTCTGCTCAGCGTCTTCCCAATCGCCGGCGACATCTTATGAAGCAGAGAACCTGAGTGTTTGTAACTGATTGCATTCCTGTTTCTTGTGTTTTTTTACTGAGGGCAATCATATGAATCATTGATATCCATTGCAACACCCAGGAGAGTAAAAAATAATTTTACAAAATAGGGGAATGCTGCGATTGGCGGACTTTGACCTACACACGCACGCACGCAAGCAGTAGCCGGCAGTCACGAGACTCTAATCATGTATAATGAGCACTGCATTAATCGGTGTCTCCGTAGCACACATGGGAAAGGCAGCGCTGTGCTACATAGCACTTTAAGAATGTCATCGCAGGTTCGAATCCGGCCTGAAGCACCGTCCGGCAGTTTCCGCGGACTCACGTTGTTTTACGCGACGGTGTCCTCTGCTCAGCGTCTTCCCGATCGCCCGCGACATCTTATGAAGTAGAGAACCTGAGTGTTTGTAACTGTTTGCGTCCTGTTTCTTGTGTTTTTTTACTGAGGGCAATCATATGAATCATTGATATCCATTGCAACACCCAGGAGAGTAAAAAATAATTTTACAAAATAGGGGAATGCCGCGATCAGCGGACTTTGACCTACGCACGCACGCACGCAGTAGCCGGCAGTCACGAGACTCTAATCATGTATAATTCGCACTGCATTAATCAGCGTCTCCGTAGCACACATGGGAAAGGCAGCGCTGTGCTACATAGCTCTTTAAGAATGGCATCGCCGGTTCGAATCCGGCCTGAAGCACCGTCCGGCAGTTTCCGCGGACTCACGTTGTTTTACGCGACGGTGCCCTCTGCTCAGCGTCTTCCCGATCGCCCGCGACATCTTATGAAGTAGAGAACCTGAGTGTTTGTAACTGTTTGCGTCCTGTTTCTTGTGTTTTTTTACTGAGGGCAATCATATGAATCATTGATATCCATTGCAACACCCAGAGGAGTAAAAAATATTTTTACAAAATAGGGGAATGCCGCGATCAGCGGACTTTGACCTACGCACGCACGCACGCAGTAGCCGGCAGTCACGAGACTCTAATCATGTATAATTCGCACTGCATTAATCAGCGTCTCCGTAGCACACATGGGAAAGGCAGCGCTGTGCTACATAGCACTTTAAGAATGGCATCGCCGGTTCGAATCCGGCCTGAAGCACCGTCCGGCAGTTTCCGCGGACTCACGTTGTTTTACGCGACGGTGCCCTCTGCTCAGCGTCTTCCCGATCGCCGGCGACATCTTATGAAGCAGAGAACCTGAGTGTTTGTAACTGATTGCATTCCTGTTTCTTGTGTTTTTTTACTGAGGGCAATCATATGAATCATTGATATCCATTGCAACACCCAGGAGAGTAAAAAATAATTTTACAAAATAGGGGAATGCTGCGATCGGCGGACTTTGACCTACACGCACGCACGCAAGCAGTAGCCGGCAGTCACGAGACTCTAATCATGTATAATGAGCACTGCATTAATCGGCGTCTCCGTAGCACACATGGGAAAGGCAGCGCTGTGCTACATAGCACTTTAAGAATGTCATCGCAGGTTCGAATCCGGCCTGAAGCACCGTCCGGCAGTTTCCGCGGACTCACGTTGTTTTACGCTACGGTGCCCTCTGCTCAGCGTCTTCCCGATCGCCCGCGACATCTTATGAAGTAGAGAACCTGAGTGTTTGTAACTGTTTGCGTCCTGTTTCTTGTGTTTTTTTACTGAGGGCAATCATATGAATCATTGATATCCATTGCAACACCCAGAGGAGTAAAAAATAATTTTACAAAATAGGGGAATGCCGCGATCAGCGGACTTTGACCTACGCACGCACGCACGCAGTAGCCGGCAGTCACGAGACTCTAATCATGTATAATGAGCACTGCATTAATCGGTGTCTCCGTAGCACACATGGGAAAGGCAGCGCTGTGCTACATAGCACTTTAAGAATGTCATCGCAGGTTCGAATCCGGCCTGAAGCACCGTCCGGCAGTTTCCGCGGACTCACGTTGTTTTACCGACGGTGCCCTCTGCTCAGCGTCTTCCCGATCGCCCGCGACATCTTATGAAGTAGAGAACCTGAGTGTTTGTAACTGTTTGCGTCCTGTTTCTTGTGTTTTTTTACTGAGGGCAATCATATGAATCATTGATATCCATTGCAACACCCAGAGGAGTAAAAAATAATTTTACAAAATAGGGGAATGCCGCGATCAGCGGACTTTGACCTACGCACGCACGCACGCAGTAGCCGGCAGTCACGAGACTCTAATCATGTATAATTCGCACTGCATTAATCAGCGTCTCCGTAGCACACATGGGAAAGGCAGCGCTGTGCTACATAGCACTTTAAGAATGGCATCGCCGGTTCGAATCCGGCCTGAAGCACCGTCCGGCAGTTTCCGCGGACTCACGTTGTTTTACGCGACGGTGCCCTCTGCTCAGCGTCTTCCCGATCGCCCGCGACATCTTATGAAGTAGAGAACCTGAGTGTTTGTAACTGTTTGCGTCCTGTTTCTTGTGTTTTTTTACTGAGGGCAATCATATGAATCATTGATATCCATTGCAACACCCAGAGGAGTAAAAAATAATTTTACAAAATAGGGGAATGCCGCGATCAGCGGACTTTGACCTACGCACGCACGCACGCAGTAGCCGGCAGTCACGAGACTCTAATCATGTATAATTCGCACTGCATTAATCAGCGTCTCCGTAGCACACATGGGAAAGGCAGCGCTGTGCTACATAGCACTTTAAGAATGGCATCGCCGGTTCGAATCCGGCCTGAAGCACCGTCCGGCAGTTTCCGCGGACTCACGTTGTTTTACGCGACGGTGCCCTCTGCTCAGCGTCTTCCCGATCGCCCGCGACATCTTATGAAGTAGAGAACCTGAGTGTTTGTAACTGTTTGCGTCCTGTTTCTTGTGTTTTTTTACTGAGGGCAATCATATGAATCATTGATATCCATTGCAACACCCAGAGGAGTAAAAAATAATTTTACAAAATAGGGGAATGCCGCGATCAGCGGACTTTGACCTACGCACGCACGCAGTAGCCGGCAGTCACGAGACTCTAATCATGTATAATGAGCACTGCTTTAATCAGCGTCTCCGTAGCACACATGAAAGGCAGCGCTGTGCTACATAGCACTTTAAGAATGGCATCGCCGGTTCGAATCCGGCCTGAAGCACCGTCCGGCAGTTTCCGCGGACTCACGTTGTTTTACGCGACGGTGCCCTCTGCTCAGCGTCTTCCCGATCGCCGGCGACATCTTATGAAGCAGAGAACCTGAGTGTTTGTAACTGATTGCATTCCTGTTTCTTGTGTTTTTTTACTGAGGGCAATCATATGAATCATTGATATCCATTGCAACACCCAGGAGAGTAAAAAATAATTTTACAAAATAGGGGAATGCTGCGATCGGCGGACTTTGACCTACACACGCACGCACGCACGCAGTAGCCGGCAGTCACGAGACTCTAATCATGTATAATGAGCAGTGCATTAATCGGTGTCTCCGTAGCACACATAGGAAAGGCAGCGCTGTGCTACATAGCACTTTAAGAATGTCATCGCACGTTCGAATCCGGCCTGAAGCACCGTCCGGCAGTTTCCGCGGACTCACGTTGTTTTACGCGACGGTGCCCTCTGCTCAGCGTCTTCCCGATCGCCCGCGACATCTTATGAAGCAGAGTTTGTAACTGTTTGCGTCCTGTTTCTTGTGCTTTTTTACTGAGGGCAATCATATGAATCATTGATATCCATTGCAACACCCAGAGGAGTAAAAAATAATTTTACAAAATAGGGGAATGCTGCGATCGGCGGACTTTGACCTACGCACGCACCCACGCAGTAGCCGGCAGTCACGAGACTCTAATCATGTATAATGAGCACTGCACTAATCAGCATCTCCGTAGCACATATGGGAAAGGCAGCGCTGTGCTACATAGCACTTTAAGAATGGCATTGCAGGTTCGAATAAGGCCTGAAGCACCGTCCGGCCATTTCCGCGGTCTCGCGTTGTTTTACGCGACGTGCCCTCTGCTCAGCGTCTTCCCGATCGCCGGCGACATCTTATGAAGCAGAGAACCTGAGTGTTTGTAACTGATTGCATTCCTGTTTCTTGTGTTTTTTTACTGAGGGCAATCATATGAATCATTGATATCCATTGCAACACCCAGGAGAGTAAAAAATAATTTTACAAAATAGGGGAATGCCCCGATCGGCGGACTTTGACCTACACACGCACGCACGCAAGCAGTAGCCGGCAGTCACGAGACTCTAATCATGTATAATGAGCACTGCATTAATCGGTGTCTCCGTAGCACACATGGGAAAGGCAGCGCTGTGCTACATAGCACTTTAAGAATGTCATCGCAGGTTCGAATCCGGCCTGAAGCACCGTCCGGCAGTTTCCGCGGACTCACGTTGTTTTACGCGACGGTGCCCTCTGCTCAGCGTCTTCCCGATCGCCCGCGACATCTTATGAAGTAGAGCACCTGAGTGTTTGTAACTGTTTGTGTCCTGTTTCTTGTGTTTTTTTACTGAGGGCAATCATATGAATCATTGATATCCATTGCAACACCCAGAGGAGTAAAAAATAATTTTACAAAATAGGGGAATGCCGCGATCAGCGGACTTTGACCTACGCACGCACACACGCAGTAGCCGGCAGTCACGAGACTCTAATCATGTATAATGAGCAGTGCATTAATCGGTGTCTCCGTAGCACACATGGGAAAGGCAGCGCTGTGCTACATAGCACTTTAAGAATGTCATCGCAGGTTCGAATCCAGCCTGAAGCACAGTCCGGCTGTTTCCGCGGTCTCACGATGTTTTACGCGACGGTGCCCTCTGCTCAGCGTCTTCCCGATCGCCCGCGACATCTTATGAAGCAGAGTTTGTAACTGTTTGCGTCCTGTTTCTTGTGCTTTTTTACTGAGGGCAATCATATGAATCATTGATATCCATTGCAACACCCAGAGGAGTAAAAAATAATTTTACAAAATAGGGGAATGCTGCGATCGGCGGACTTTGACCTACGCACGCACGCACGCAGTCGCCGGCAGTCACGAGACTCTAATCATGTATAATGAGCACAGCATTAATCGGCGTCTCCGTAGCACACATGGGAAAGTCAGCGCTGTGCTACATAGCATTTTAAGAATGTCATCGCAGGTTCGAATCCAGCCTGAAGCACCGTCCGGCCATTTCCGCGGTCTCGCGTTGTTTTACGCGACGGTGCCCTCTGCTCAGCGTCTTCCCGATCGCCGGCGACATCTTATGAAGCAGAGAACCTGAGTGTTTGTAACTGATTGCATTCCTGTTTCTTGTGTTTTTTTACTGAGGGCAATCATATGAATCATTGATATCCATTGCAAAACCCAGAGGAGTAAAAAATAATTTTACAAAATAGGGGAATGCCGCGATCAGCAGACTTTGACCTACGCACGCACGCACGCAGTAGCCGGCAGTCACGAGACTCTAATCATGTATAATTCGCACTGCATTAATCAGCGTCTCCGTAGCACACATGGGAAAGGCAGCGCTGTGCTACATAGCGCTTTAAGAATGGCATCGCCGGTTCGAATCCGGCCTGAAGCACCGTCCGGCAGTTTCCGCGGACTCACGTTGTTTTACGCGACGGTGCCCTCTGCTCAGCGTCTTCCCGATCGCCCGCGACATCTTATGAAGCAGAGTTTGTAACTGTTTGCGTCCTGTTTCTTGTGCTTTTTTACTGAGGGCAATCATATGAATCATTGATATCCATTGCAACACCCAGAGGAGTAAAAAATAATTTTACAAAATAGGGGAATGCTGCGATCGGCGGACTTTGACCTACGCACGCACCCACGCAGTAGCCGGCAGTCACGAGACTCTAATCATGTATAATGAGCACTGCACTAATCAGCATCTCCGTAGCACATATGGGAAAGGCAGCGCTGTGCTACATAGCACTTTAAGAATGGCATTGCAGGTTCGAATAAGGCCTGAAGCACCGTCCGGCCATTTCCGCGGTCTCGCGTTGTTTTACGCGACGTGCCCTCTGCTCAGCGTCTTCCCGATCGCCGGCGACATCTTATGAAGCAGAGAACCTGAGTGTTTGTAACTGATTGCATTCCTGTTTCTTGTGTTTTTTTACTGAGGGCAATCATATGAATCATTGATATCCATTGCAACACCCAGGAGAGTAAAAAATAATTTTACAAAATAGGGGAATGCCCCGATCGGCGGACTTTGACCTACACACGCACGCACGCAAGCAGTAGCCGGCAGTCACGAGACTCTAATCATGTATAATGAGCACTGCATTAATGGTGTCTCCGTAGCACACATGGGAAAGGCAGCGCTGTGCTACATAGCACTTTAAGAATGTCATCGCAGGTTCGAATCCGGCCTGAAGCACCGTCCGGCAGTTTCCGCGGACTCACGTTGTTTTACGCGACGGTGCCCTCTGCTCAGCGTCTTCCCGATCGCCCGCGACATCTTATGAAGCAGAGTTTGTAACTGTTTGCGTCCTGTTTCTTGTGCTTTTTTACTGAGGGCAATCATATGAATCATTGATATCCATTGCAACACCCAGAGGAGTAAAAAATAATTTTACAAAATAGGGGAATGCCCCGATCAGCGGACTTTGACCTACACACGCACGCATGCAAGCAGTAGCCGGCAGTCACGAGACTCTAATCATGTATAATGAGCACTGCATTAAGCGGTGTCTCCATAGCACACATGGGAAAGGCAGCGCTGTGCTACATAGCACTTTAAGAATGTCATCGCAGGTTCGAATCCGGCCTGAAGCACCGTCCGGCAGTTTCCGCGGACTCACGTTGTTTTACGCGACGGTGCCCTCTGCTCAGCGTCTTCCCGATCGCCCGCGACATCTTATGAAGTAGAGAACCTGAGTGTTTGTAACTGTTTGCGTCCTGTTTCTTGTGTTTTTTTACTGAGGGCAATCATATGAATCATTGATATCCATTGCAACACCCAGAGGAGTAAAAAATAATTTTACAAAATAGGGGAATGCCGCGATCAGCGGACTTTGACCTACGCACGCACGCACGCAGTAGCCGGCAGTCACGAGACTCTAATCATGTATAATGAGCACTGCATTAATCGGTGTCTCCGTAGCACACATGGGAAAGGCAGCGCTGTGCTACATAGCACTTTAAGAATGTCATCGCAGGTTCGATTCCGGCCTGAAGCACCGTCCGGCAGTTTCCGCGGACTCACGTTGTTTTACGCGACGGTGCCCTCTGCTCAGCGTCTTCCCGATCGCCCGCGACATCTTATGAAGTAGAGAACCTGAGTGTTTGTAACTGTTTGCGTCCTGTTTCTTGTGTTTTTTTACTGAGGGCAATCATATGAATCATTGATATCCATTGCAACACCCAGAGGAGTAAAAAATAATTTTACAAAATAGGGGAATGCCGCGATCAGCGGACTTTGACCTACGCACGCACGCACGCAGTAGCCGGCAGTCACGAGACTCTAATCATGTATAATTCGCACTGCATTAATCAGCGTCTCCGTAGCACACATGGGAAAGGCAGCGCTGTGCTACATAGCACTTTAAGAATGGCATCGCCGGTTCGAATCCGGCCTGAAGCACCGTCCGGCAGTTTCCGCGGACTCACGTTGTTTTACGCGACGGTGCCCTCTGCTCAGCGTCTTCCCGATCGCCGGCGACATCTTATGAAGCAGAGAACCTGAGTGTTTGTAACTGATTGCATTCCTGTTTCTTGTGTTTTTTTACTGAGGGCAATCATATGAATCATTGATATCCATTGCAACACCCAGGAGAGTAAAAAATAATTTTACAAAATAGGGGAATGCTGCGATCGGCGGACTTTGACCTACACACGCACGCACGCACGCAGTAGCCGGCAGTCACGAGACTCTAATCATGTATAATGAGCACTGCATTAATCAGTGTCTTCGTAGCACACATGGGAAAGGCAGCGCTGTGCTACATAGCACTTTAAGAATGGCATCGCCGGTTCGAATCCGGCCTGAAGCACCGTCCGGCAGTTTCCGCGGACTCACGTTGTTTTACGCGACGGTGCCCTCTGCTCAGCGTCTTCCCGATCGCCGGCGACATCTTATGAAGCAGAGAACCTGAGTGTTTGTAACTGATTGCATTCCTGTTTCTTGTGTTTTTTTACTGAGGGCAATCATATGAATCATTGATATCCATTGCAACACCCAGAGGAGTAAAAAATAATTTTACAAAATAGGGGAATGCCGCGATCAGCGGACTTTGACCTACGCACGCACGCACGCAGTAGCCGGCAGTCACGAGACTCTAATCGTGTATAATTCGCACTGCATTAATCAGCGTCTCCGTAGCACACATGGGAAATGCAGCGCTGTGCTACATAGCACTTTAAGAATGGCATCGCCGGTTCGAATCCGGCCTGAAGCACCGTCCGGCAGTTTCCGCGGACTCACGTTGTTTTACGCGACGGTGCCCTCTGCTCAGCGTCTTCCCGATCGCCGGCGACATCTTATGAAGCAGAGAACCTGAGTGTTTGTAACTGATTGCATTCCTGTTTCTTGTGTTTTTTTACTGAGGGCAATAATATGAATCATTGATATCCATTGCAACACCCAGGAGAGTAAAAAATAATTTTACAAAATAGGGGAATGCTGCGATCGGCGGACTTTGACCTACACACGCACGCACGCACGCAGTAGCCGGCAGTCACGAGACTCTAATCATGTATAATGAGCAGTGCATTAATCGGTGTCTCCGTAGCACACATAGGAAAGGCAGCGCTGTGCTACATAGCACTTTAAGAATGTCATCGCACGTTCGAATCCGGCCTGAAGCACCGTCCGGCAGTTTCCGCGGACTCACGTTGTTTTACGCGACGGTGCCCTCTGCTCAGCGTCTTCCCGATCGCCCGCGACATCTTATGAAGCAGAGTTTGTAACTGTTTGCGTCCTGTTTCTTGTGCTTTTTTACTGAGGGCAATCATATGAATCATTGATATCCATTGCAACACCCAGAGGAGTAAAAAATAATTTTACAAAATAGGGGAATGCTGCGATCGGCGGACTTTGACCTACGCACGCACCCACGCAGTAGCCGGCAGTCACGAGACTCTAATCATGTATAATGAGCACTGCACTAATCAGCATCTCCGTAGCACATATGGGAAAGGCAGCGCTGTGCTACATAGCACTTTAAGAATGGCATTGCAGGTTCGAATAAGGCCTGAAGCACCGTCCGGCCATTTCCGCGGTCTCGCGTTGTTTTACGCGACGTGCCCTCTGCTCAGCGTCTTCCCGATCGCCGGCGACATCTTATGAAGCAGAGAACCTGAGTGTTTGTAACTGATTGCATTCCTGTTTCTTGTGTTTTTTTACTGAGGGCAATCATATGAATCATTGATATCCATTGCAACACCCAGGAGAGTAAAAAATAATTTTACAAAATAGGGGAATGCCCCGATCGGCGGACTTTGACCTACACACGCACGCACGCAAGCAGTAGCCGGCAGTCACGAGACTCTAATCATGTATAATGAGCACTGCATTAATCGGTGTCTCCGTAGCACACATGGGAAAGGCAGCGCTGTGCTACATAGCACTTTAAGAATGTCATCGCAGGTTCGAATCCGGCCTGAAGCACCGTCCGGCAGTTTCCGCGGACTCACGTTGTTTTACGCGACGGTGCCCTCTGCTCAGCGTCTTCCCGATCGCCCGCGACATCTTATGAAGTAGAGCACCTGAGTGTTTGTAACTGTTTGTGTCCTGTTTCTTGTGTTTTTTTACTGAGGGCAATCATATGAATCATTGATATCCATTGCAACACCCAGAGGAGTAAAAAATAATTTTACAAAATAGGGGAATGCCGCGATCAGCGGACTTTGACCTACGCACGCACACACGCAGTAGCCGGCAGTCACGAGACTCTAATCATGTATAATGAGCAGTGCATTAATCGGTGTCTCCGTAGCACACATGGGAAAGGCAGCGCTGTGCTACATAGCACTTTAAGAATGTCATCGCAGGTTCGAATCCAGCCTGAAGCACAGTCCGGCTGTTTCCGCAGTCTCACGATGTTTTACGCGACGGTGCCCTCTGCTCAGCGTCTTCCCGATCGCCCGCGACATCTTATGAAGCAGAGTTTGTAACTGTTTGCGTCCTGTTTCTTGTGCTTTTTTACTGAGGGCAATCATATGAATCATTGATATCCATTGCAACACCCAGAGGAGTAAAAAATAATTTTACAAAATAGGGGAATGCTGCGATCGGCGGACTTTGACCTACGCACGCACGCACGCAGTCGCCGGCAGTCACGAGACTCTAATCATGTATAATGAGCACAGCATTAATCGGCGTCTCCGTAGCACACATGGGAAAGTCAGCGCTGTGCTACATAGCATTTTAAGAATGTCATCGCAGGTTCGAATCCAGCCTGAAGCACCGTCCGGCCATTTCCGCGGTCTCGCGTTGTTTTACGCGACGGTGCCCTCTGCTCAGCGTCTTCCCGATCGCCGGCGACATCTTATGAAGCAGAGAACCTGAGTGTTTGTAACTGATTGCATTCCTGTTTCTTGTGTTTTTTTACTGAGGGCAATCATATGAATCATTGATATCCATTGCAAAACCCAGAGGAGTAAAAAATAATTTTACAAAATAGGGGAATGCCGCGATCAGCAGACTTTGACCTACGCACGCACGCACGCAGTAGCCGGCAGTCACGAGACTCTAATCATGTATAATTCGCACTGCATTAATCAGCGTCTCCGTAGCACACATGGGAAAGGCAGCGCTGTGCTACATAGCGCTTTAAGAATGGCATCGCCGGTTCGAATCCGGCCTGAAGCACCGTCCGGCAGTTTCCGCGGACTCACGTTGTTTTACGCGACGGTGCCCTCTGCTCAGCGTCTTCCCGATCGCCCGCGACATCTTATGAAGCAGAGTTTGTAACTGTTTGCGTCCTGTTTCTTGTGCTTTTTTACTGAGGGCAATCATATGAATCATTGATATCCATTGCAACACCCAGAGGAGTAAAAAATAATTTTACAAAATAGGGGAATGCTGCGATCGGCGGACTTTGACCTACGCACGCACCCACGCAGTAGCCGGCAGTCACGAGACTCTAATCATGTATAATGAGCACTGCACTAATCAGCATCTCCGTAGCACATATGGGAAAGGCAGCGCTGTGCTACATAGCACTTTAAGAATGGCATTGCAGGTTCGAATAAGGCCTGAAGCACCGTCCGGCCATTTCCGCGGTCTCGCGTTGTTTTACGCGACGTGCCCTCTGCTCAGCGTCTTCCCGATCGCCGGCGACATCTTATGAAGCAGAGAACCTGAGTGTTTGTAACTGATTGCATTCCTGTTTCTTGTGTTTTTTTACTGAGGGCAATCATATGAATCATTGATATCCATTGCAACACCCAGGAGAGTAAAAAATAATTTTACAAAATAGGGGAATGCCCCGATCGGCGGACTTTGACCTACACACGCACGCACGCAAGCAGTAGCCGGCAGTCACGAGACTCTAATCATGTATAATGAGCACTGCATTAATCGGTGTCTCCGTAGCACACATGGGAAAGGCAGCGCTGTGCTACATAGCACTTTAAGAATGTCATCGCAGGTTCGAATCCGGCCTGAAGCACCGTCCGGCAGTTTCCGCGGACTCACGTTGTTTTACGCGACGGTGCCCTCTGCTCAGCGTCTTCCCGATCGCCCGCGACATCTATGAAGCAGAGTTTGTAACTGTTTGCGTCCTGTTTCTTGTGCTTTTTTACTGAGGGCAATCATATGAATCATTGATATCCATTGCAACACCCAGAGGAGTAAAAAATAATTTTACAAAATAGGGGAATGCCGCGATCAGCGGACTTTGACCTACACACGCACGCATGCAAGCAGTAGCCGGCAGTCACGAGACTCTAATCATGTATAATGAGCACTGCATTAAGCGGTGTCTCCATAGCACACATGGGAAAGGCAGCGCTGTGCTACATAGCACTTTAAGAATGTCATCGCAGGTTCGAATCCGGCCTGAAGCACCGTCCGGCAGTTTCCGCGGACTCACGTTGTTTTACGCGACGGTGCCCTCTGCTCAGCGTCTTCCCGATCGCCCGCGACATCTTATGAAGTAGAGAACCTGAGTGTTTGTAACTGTTTGCGTCCTGTTTCTTGTGTTTTTTTACTGAGGGCAATCATATGAATCATTGATATCCATTGCAACACCCAGAGGAGTAAAAAATAATTTTACAAAATAGGGGAATGCCGCGATCAGCGGACTTTGACCTACGCACGCACGCACGCAGTAGCCGGCAGTCACGAGACTCTAATCATGTATAATGAGCACTGCATTAATCGGTGTCTCCGTAGCACACATGGGAAAGGCAGCGCTGTGCTACATAGCACTTTAAGAATGTCATCGCAGGTTCGATTCCGGCCTGAAGCACCGTCCGGCAGTTTCCGCGGACTCACGTTGTTTTACGCGACGGTGCCCTCTGCTCAGCGTCTTCCCGATCGCCCGCGACATCTTATGAAGTAGAGAACCTGAGTGTTTGTAACTGTTTGCGTCCTGTTTCTTGTGTTTTTTTACTGAGGGCAATCATATGAATCATTGATATCCATTGCAACACCCAGAGGAGTAAAAAATAATTTTACAAAATAGGGGAATGCCGCGATCAGCGGACTTTGACCTACGCACGCACGCACGCAGTAGCCGGCAGTCACGAGACTACTCTAATCATGTATAATGAGCAGTGCATTAATCGGTGTCTCCGTAGCACACATAGGAAAGGCAGCGCTGTGCTACATAGCACTTTAAGAATGTCATCGCAGGTTCGAATCCAGCCTGAAGCACAGTCCGGCTGTTTCCGCGGTCTCACGATGTTTTACGCGACGGTGCCCTCTGCTCAGCGTCTTCCCGATCGCCCGCGACATCTTATGAAGCAGAGTTTGTAACTGTTTGCGTCCTGTTTCTTGTGCTTTTTTACTGAGGGCAATCATATGAATCATTGATATCCATTGCAACACCCAGAGGAGTAAAAAATAATTTTACAAAATAGGGGAATGCTGCGATCGGCGGACTTTGACCTACGCACGCACGCACGCAGTCGCCGGCAGTCACGAGACTCTAATCATGTATAATGAGCACAGCATTAATCGGCGTCTCCGTAGCACACATGGGAAAGTCAGCGCTGTGCTACATAGCATTTTAAGAATGTCATCGCAGGTTCGAATCCAGCCTGAAGCACCGTCCGGCCATTTCCGCGGTCTCGCGTTGTTTTACGCGACGGTGCCCTCTGCTCAGCGTCTTCCCGATCGCCGGCGACATCTTATGAAGCAGAGAACCTGAGTGTTTGTAACTGATTGCATTCCTGTTTCTTGTGTTTTTTTACTGAGGGCAATCATATGAATCATTGATATCCATTGCAAAACCCAGAGGAGTAAAAAATAATTTTACAAAATAGGGGAATGCCGCGATCAGCAGACTTTGACCTACGCACGCACGCACGCAGTAGCCGGCAGTCACGAGACTCTAATCATGTATAATTCGCACTGCATTAATCAGCGTCTCCGTAGCACACATGGGAAAGGCAGCGCTGTGCTACATAGCGCTTTAAGAATGGCATCGCCGGTTCGAATCCGGCCTGAAGCACCGTCCGGCAGTTTCCGCGGACTCACGTTGTTTTACGCGACGGTGCCCTCTGCTCAGCGTCTTCCCGATCGCCCGCGACATCTTATGAAGCAGAGTTTGTAACTGTTTGCGTCCTGTTTCTTGTGCTTTTTTACTGAGGGCAATCATATGAATCATTGATATCCATTGCAACACCCAGAGGAGTAAAAAATAATTTTACAAAATAGGGGAATGCTGCGATCGGCGGACTTTGACCTACGCACGCACCCACGCAGTAGCCGGCAGTCACGAGACTCTAATCATGTATAATGAGCACTGCACTAATCAGCATCTCCGTAGCACATATGGGAAAGGCAGCGCTGTGCTACATAGCACTTTAAGAATGGCATTGCAGGTTCGAATAAGGCCTGAAGCACCGTCCGGCCATTTCCGCGGTCTCGCGTTGTTTTACGCGACGTGCCCTCTGCTCAGCGTCTTCCCGATCGCCGGCGACATCTTATGAAGCAGAGAACCTGAGTGTTTGTAACTGATTGCATTCCTGTTTCTTGTGTTTTTTTACTGAGGGCAATCATATGAATCATTGATATCCATTGCAACACCCAGGAGAGTAAAAAATAATTTTACAAAATAGGGGAATGCCCCGATCGGCGGACTTTGACCTACACACGCACGCATGCAAGCAGTAGCCGGCAGTCACGAGACTCTAATCATGTATAATGAGCACTGCATTAATGGTGTCTCCGTAGCACACATGGGAAAGGCAGCGCTGTGCTACATAGCACTTTAAGAATGTCATCGCAGGTTCGAATCCGGCCTGAAGCACCGTCCGGCAGTTTCCGCGGACTCACGTTGTTTTACGCGACGGTGCCCTCTGCTCAGCGTCTTCCCGATCGCCCGCGACATCTTATGAAGCAGAGTTTGTAACTGTTTGCGTCCTGTTTCTTGTGCTTTTTTACTGAGGGCAATCATATGAATCATTGATATCCATTGCAACACCCAGAGGAGTAAAAAATAATTTTACAAAATAGGGGAATGCCGCGATCAGCGGACTTTGACCTACACACGCACGCATGCAAGCAGTAGCCGGCAGTCACGAGACTCTAATCATGTATAATGAGCACTGCATTAAGCGGTGTCTCCATAGCACACATGGGAAAGGCAGCGCTGTGCTACATAGCACTTTAAGAATGTCATCGCAGGTTCGAATCCGGCCTGAAGCACCGTCCGGCAGTTTCCGCGGACTCACGTTGTTTTACGCGACGGTGCCCTCTGCTCAGCGTCTTCCCGATCGCCCGCGACATCTTATGAAGTAGAGAACCTGAGTGTTTGTAACTGTTTGCGTCCTGTTTCTTGTGTTTTTTTACTGAGGGCAATCATATGAATCATTGATATCCATTGCAACACCCAGAGGAGTAAAAAATAATTTTACAAAATAGGGGAATGCCGCGATCAGCGGACTTTGACCTACGCACGCACGCACGCAGTAGCCGGCAGTCACGAGACTACTCTAATCATGTATAATGAGCAGTGCATTAATCGGTGTCTCCGTAGCACACATGGGAAAGGCAGCGCTGTGCTACATAGCACTTTAAGAATGTCATCGCAGGTTCGAATCCAGCCTGAAGCACAGTCCGGCTGTTTCCGCGGTCTCACGATGTTTTACGCGACGGTGCCCTCTGCTCAGCGTCTTCCCGATCGCCCGCGACATCTTATGAAGCAGAGTTTGTAACTGTTTGCGTCCTGTTTCTTGTGCTTTTTTACTGAGGGCAATCATATGAATCATTGATATCCATTGCAACACCCAGAGGAGTAAAAAATAATTTTACAAAATAGGGGAATGCTGCGATCGGCGGACTTTGACCTACGCACGCACGCACGCAGTCGCCGGCAGTCACGAGACTCTAATCATGTATAATGAGCACAGCATTAATCGGCGTCTCCGTAGCACACATGGGAAAGTCAGCGCTGTGCTACATAGCATTTTAAGAATGTCATCGCAGGTTCGAATCCAGCCTGAAGCACCGTCCGGCCATTTCCGCGGTCTCGCGTTGTTTTACGCGACGGTGCCCTCTGCTCAGCGTCTTCCCGATCGCCGGCGACATCTTATGAAGCAGAGAACCTGAGTGTTTGTAACTGATTGCATTCCTGTTTCTTGTGTTTTTTTACTGAGGGCAATCATATGAATCATTGATATCCATTGCAAAACCCAGAGGAGTAAAAAATAATTTTACAAAATAGGGGAATGCCGCGATCAGCAGACTTTGACCTACGCACGCACGCACGCAGTAGCCGGCAGTCACGAGACTCTAATCATGTATAATTCGCACTGCATTAATCAGCGTCTCCGTAGCACACATGGGAAAGGCAGCGCTGTGCTACATAGCGCTTTAAGAATGGCATCGCCGGTTCGAATCCGGCCTGAAGCACCGTCCGGCAGTTTCCGCGGACTCACGTTGTTTTACGCGACGGTGCCCTCTGCTCAGCGTCTTCCCGATCGCCCGCGACATCTTATGAAGCAGAGTTTGTAACTGTTTGCGTCCTGTTTCTTGTGCTTTTTTACTGAGGGCAATCATATGAATCATTGATATCCATTGCAACACCCAGAGGAGTAAAAAATAATTTTACAAAATAGGGGAATGCTGCGATCGGCGGACTTTGACCTACGCACGCACCCACGCAGTAGCCGGCAGTCACGAGACTCTAATCATGTATAATGAGCACTGCACTAATCAGCATCTCCGTAGCACATATGGGAAAGGCAGCGCTGTGCTACATAGCACTTTAAGAATGGCATTGCAGGTTCGAATAAGGCCTGAAGCACCGTCCGGCCATTTCCGCGGTCTCGCGTTGTTTTACGCGACGTGCCCTCTGCTCAGCGTCTTCCCGATCGCCGGCGACATCTTATGAAGCAGAGAACCTGAGTGTTTGTAACTGATTGCATTCCTGTTTCTTGTGTTTTTTTACTGAGGGCAATCATATGAATCATTGATATCCATTGCAACACCCAGGAGAGTAAAAAATAATTTTACAAAATAGGGGAATGCCCCGATCGGCGGACTTTGACCTACACACGCACGCATGCAAGCAGTAGCCGGCAGTCACGAGACTCTAATCATGTATAATGAGCACTGCATTAATGGTGTCTCCGTAGCACACATGGGAAAGGCAGCGCTGTGCTACATAGCACTTTAAGAATGTCATCGCAGGTTCGAATCCGGCCTGAAGCACCGTCCGGCAGTTTCCGCGGACTCACGTTGTTTTACGCGACGGTGCCCTCTGCTCAGCGTCTTCCCGATCGCCCGCGACATCTTATGAAGCAGAGTTTGTAACTGTTTGCGTCCTGTTTCTTGTGCTTTTTTACTGAGGGCAATCATATGAATCATTGATATCCATTGCAACACCCAGAGGAGTAAAAAATAATTTTACAAAATAGGGGAATGCCGCGATCAGCGGACTTTGACCTACACACGCACGCATGCAAGCAGTAGCCGGCAGTCACGAGACTCTAATCATGTATAATGAGCACTGCATTAAGCGGTGTCTCCATAGCACACATGGGAAAGGCAGCGCTGTGCTACATAGCACTTTAAGAATGTCATCGCAGGTTCGAATCCGGCCTGAAGCACCGTCCGGCAGTTTCCGCGGACTCACGTTGTTTTACGCGACGGTGCCCTCTGCTCAGCGTCTTCCCGATCGCCCGCGACATCTTATGAAGTAGAGAACCTGAGTGTTTGTAACTGTTTGCGTCCTGTTTCTTGTGTTTTTTTACTGAGGGCAATCATATGAATCATTGATATCCATTGCAACACCCAGAGGAGTAAAAAATAATTTTACAAAATAGGGGAATGCCGCGATCAGCGGACTTTGACCTACGCACGCACGCACGCAGTAGCCGGCAGTCACGAGACTCTAATCATGTATAATGAGCAGTGCATTAATCGGTGTCTCCGTAGCACACATGGGAAAGGCAGCGCTGTGCTACATAGCACTTTAAGAATGTCATCGCAGGTTCGAATCCAGCCTGAAGCACAGTCCGGCTGTTTCCGCGGTCTCACGATGTTTTACGCGACGGTGCCCTCTGCTCAGCGTCTTCCCGATCGCCCGCGACATCTTATGAAGCAGAGTTTGTAACTGTTTGCGTCCTGTTTCTTGTGCTTTTTTACTGAGGGCAATCATATGAATCATTGATATCCATTGCAACACCCAGAGGAGTAAAAAATAATTTTACAAAATAGGGGAATGCTGCGATCGGCGGACTTTGACCTACGCACGCACGCACGCAGTCGCCGGCAGTCACGAGACTCTAATCATGTATAATGAGCACAGCATTAATCGGCGTCTCCGTAGCACACATGGGAAAGTCAGCGCTGTGCTACATAGCATTTTAAGAATGTCATCGCAGGTTCGAATCCAGCCTGAAGCACCGTCCGGCCATTTCCGCGGTCTCGCGTTGTTTTACGCGACGGTGCCCTCTGCTCAGCGTCTTCCCGATCGCCGGCGACATCTTATGAAGCAGAGAACCTGAGTGTTTGTAACTGATTGCATTCCTGTTTCTTGTGTTTTTTTACTGAGGGCAATCATATGAATCATTGATATCCATTGCAAAACCCAGAGGAGTAAAAAATAATTTTACAAAATAGGGGAATGCCGCGATCAGCAGACTTTGACCTACGCACGCACGCACGCAGTAGCCGGCAGTCACGAGACTCTAATCATGTATAATTCGCACTGCATTAATCAGCGTCTCCGTAGCACACATGGGAAAGGCAGCGCTGTGCTACATAGCGCTTTAAGAATGGCATCGCCGGTTCGAATCCGGCCTGAAGCACCGTCCGGCAGTTTCCGCGGACTCACGTTGTTTTACGCGACGGTGCCCTCTGCTCAGCGTCTTCCCGATCGCCCGCGACATCTTATGAAGCAGAGTTTGTAACTGTTTGCGTCCTGTTTCTTGTGCTTTTTTACTGAGGGCAATCATATGAATCATTGATATCCATTGCAACACCCAGAGGAGTAAAAAATAATTTTACAAAATAGGGGAATGCTGCGATCGGCGGACTTTGACCTACGCACGCACCCACGCAGTAGCCGGCAGTCACGAGACTCTAATCATGTATAATGAGCACTGCACTAATCAGCATCTCCGTAGCACATATGGGAAAGGCAGCGCTGTGCTACATAGCACTTTAAGAATGGCATTGCAGGTTCGAATAAGGCCTGAAGCACCGTCCGGCCATTTCCGCGGTCTCGCGTTGTTTTACGCGACGTGCCCTCTGCTCAGCGTCTTCCCGATCGCCGGCGACATCTTATGAAGCAGAGAACCTGAGTGTTTGTAACTGATTGCATTCCTGTTTCTTGTGTTTTTTTACTGAGGGCAATCATATGAATCATTGATATCCATTGCAACACCCAGGAGAGTAAAAAATAATTTTACAAAATAGGGGAATGCCCCGATCGGCGGACTTTGACCTACACACGCACGCATGCAAGCAGTAGCCGGCAGTCACGAGACTCTAATCATGTATAATGAGCACTGCATTAATGGTGTCTCCGTAGCACACATGGGAAAGGCAGCGCTGTGCTACATAGCACTTTAAGAATGTCATCGCAGGTTCGAATCCGGCCTGAAGCACCGTCCGGCAGTTTCCGCGGACTCACGTTGTTTTACGCGACGGTGCCCTCTGCTCAGCGTCTTCCCGATCGCCCGCGACATCTTATGAAGCAGAGTTTGTAACTGTTTGCGTCCTGTTTCTTGTGCTTTTTTACTGAGGGCAATCATATGAATCATTGATATCCATTGCAACACCCAGAGGAGTAAAAAATAATTTTACAAAATAGGGGAATGCCGCGATCAGCGGACTTTGACCTACACACGCACGCATGCAAGCAGTAGCCGGCAGTCACGAGACTCTAATCATGTATAATGAGCACTGCATTAAGCGGTGTCTCCATAGCACACATGGGAAAGGCAGCGCTGTGCTACATAGCACTTTAAGAATGTCATCGCAGGTTCGAATCCGGCCTGAAGCACCGTCCGGCAGTTTCCGCGGACTCACGTTGTTTTACGCGACGGTGCCCTCTGCTCAGCGTCTTCCCGATCGCCCGCGACATCTTATGAAGTAGAGAACCTGAGTGTTTGTAACTGTTTGCGTCCTGTTTCTTGTGTTTTTTTACTGAGGGCAATCATATGAATCATTGATATCCATTGCAACACCCAGAGGAGTAAAAAATAATTTTACAAAATAGGGGAATGCCGCGATCAGCGGACTTTGACCTACGCACGCACGCACGCAGTAGCCGGCAGTCACGAGACTCTAATCATGTATAATGAGCACTGCATTAATCGGTGTCTCCGTAGCACACATGGGAAAGGCAGCGCTGTGCTACATAGCACTTTAAGAATGTCATCGCAGGTTCGATTCCGGCCTGAAGCACCGTCCGGCAGTTTCCGCGGACTCACGTTGTTTTACGCGACGGTGCCCTCTGCTCAGCGTCTTCCCGATCGCCCGCGACATCTTATGAAGTAGAGAACCTGAGTGTTTGTAACTGTTTGCGTCCTGTTTCTTGTGTTTTTTTACTGAGGGCAATCATATGAATCATTGATATCCATTGCAACACCCAGAGGAGTAAAAAATAATTTTACAAAATAGGGGAATGCCGCGATCAGCGGACTTTGACCTACGCACGCACGCACGCAGTAGCCGGCAGTCACGAGACTCTAATCATGTATAATTCGCACTGCATTAATCAGCGTCTCCGTAGCACACATGGGAAAGGCAGCGCTGTGCTACATAGCACTTTAAGAATGTCATCGCAGGTTCGAATCCGGCCTGAAGCACCGTCCGGCAGTTTCCGCGGACTCACGTTGTTTTACGCGACGGTGCCCTCTGCTCAGCGTCTTCCCGATCGCCCGCGACATCTTATGAAGTAGAGAACCTGAGTGTTTGTAACTGTTTGCGTCCTGTTTCTTGTGTTTTTTTACTGAGGGCAATCATATGAATCATTGATATCCATTGCAACACCCAGAGGAGTAAAAAATAATTTTACAAAATAGGGGAATGCCGCGATCAGCGGACTTTGACCTACGCACGCACGCACGCAGTAGCCGGCAGTCACGAGACTCTAATCATGTATAATGAGCACTGCATTAATCGGTGTCTCCGTAGCACACATGGGAAAGGCAGCGCTGTGCTACATAGCACTTTAAGAATGTCATCGCAGGTTCGATTCCGGCCTGAAGCACCGTCCGGCAGTTTCCGCGGACTCACGTTGTTTTACGCGACGGTGCCCTCTGCTCAGCGTCTTCCCGATCGCCCGCGACATCTTATGAAGTAGAGAACCTGAGTGTTTGTAACTGTTTGCGTCCTGTTTCTTGTGTTTTTTTACTGAGGGCAATCATATGAATCATTGATATCCATTGCAACACCCAGAGGAGTAAAAAATAATTTTACAAAATAGGGGAATGCCGCGATCAGCGGACTTTGACCTACGCACGCACGCACGCAGTAGCCGGCAGTCACGAGACTCTAATCATGTATAATTCGCACTGCATTAATCAGCGTCTCCGTAGCACACATGGGAAAGGCAGCGCTGTGCTACATAGCACTTTAAGAATGGCATCGCCGGTTCGAATCCGGCCTGAAGCACCGTCCGGCAGTTTCCGCGGACTCACGTTGTTTTACGCGACGGTGCCCTCTGCTCAGCGTCTTCCCGATCGCCGGCGACATCTTATGAAGCAGAGAACCTGAGTGTTTGTAACTGATTGCATTCCTGTTTCTTGTGTTTTTTTACTGAGGGCAATCATATGAATCATTGATATCCATTGCAACACCCAGGAGAGTAAAAAATAATTTTACAAAATAGGGGAATGCTGCGATCGGCGGACTTTGACCTACACACGCACGCACGCACGCAGTAGCCGGCAGTCACGAGACTCTAATCATGTATAATGAGCACTGCATTAATCAGTGTCTTCGTAGCACACATGGGAAAGGCAGCGCTGTGCTACATAGCACTTTAAGAATGGCATCGCCGGTTCGAATCCGGCCTGAAGCACCGTCCGGCAGTTTCCGCGGACTCACGTTGTTTTACGCGACGGTGCCCTCTGCTCAGCGTCTTCCCGATCGCCCGCGACATCTTATGAAGCAGAGAACCTGAGTGTTTGTAACTGATTGCATTCCTGTTTCTTGTGCTTTTTTACTGAGGGCAATCATATGAATCATTGATATCCATTGCAACACCCAGAGGAGTAAAAAATAATTTTACAAAATAGGGGAATGCTGCGATCGGCGGACTTTGACCTACGCACGCACCCACGCAGTAGCCGGCAGTCACGAGACTCTAATCATGTATAATGAGCACTGCACTAATCAGCATCTCCGTAGCACATATGGGAAAGGCAGCGCTGTGCTACATAGCACTTTAAGAATGGCATTGCAGGTTCGAATAAGGCCTGAAGCACCGTCCGGCCATTTCCGCGGTCTCGCGTTGTTTTACGCGACGTGCCCTCTGCTCAGCGTCTTCCCGATCGCCGGCGACATCTTATGAAGCAGAGAACCTGAGTGTTTGTAACTGATTGCATTCCTGTTTCTTGTGTTTTTTTACTGAGGGCAATCATATGAATCATTGATATCCATTGCAACACCCAGGAGAGTAAAAAATAATTTTACAAAATAGGGGAATGCCCCGATCGGCGGACTTTGACCTACACACGCACGCACGCAAGCAGTAGCCGGCAGTCACGAGACTCTAATCATGTATAATGAGCACTGCATTAATCGGTGTCTCCGTAGCACACATGGGAAAGGCAGCGCTGTGCTACATAGCACTTTAAGAATGTCATCGCAGGTTCGAATCCGGCCTGAAGCACCGTCCGGCAGTTTCCGCGGACTCACGTTGTTTTACGCGACGGTGCCCTCTGCTCAGCGTCTTCCCGATCGCCCGCGACATCTTATGAAGTAGAGCACCTGAGTGTTTGTAACTGTTTGTGTCCTGTTTCTTGTGTTTTTTTACTGAGGGCAATCATATGAATCATTGATATCCATTGCAACACCCAGAGGAGTAAAAAATAATTTTACAAAATAGGGGAATGCCGCGATCAGCGGACTTTGACCTACGCACGCACACACGCAGTAGCCGGCAGTCACGAGACTCTAATCATGTATAATGAGCAGTGCATTAATCGGTGTCTCCGTAGCACACATGGGAAAGGCAGCGCTGTGCTACATAGCACTTTAAGAATGTCATCGCAGGTTCGAATCCAGCCTGAAGCACAGTCCGGCTGTTTCCGCAGTCTCACGATGTTTTACGCGACGGTGCCCTCTGCTCAGCGTCTTCCCGATCGCCCGCGACATCTTATGAAGCAGAGTTTGTAACTGTTTGCGTCCTGTTTCTTGTGCTTTTTTACTGAGGGCAATCATATGAATCATTGATATCCATTGCAACACCCAGAGGAGTAAAAAATAATTTTACAAAATAGGGGAATGCTGCGATCGGCGGACTTTGACCTACGCACGCACGCACGCAGTCGCCGGCAGTCACGAGACTCTAATCATGTATAATGAGCACAGCATTAATCGGCGTCTCCGTAGCACACATGGGAAAGTCAGCGCTGTGCTACATAGCATTTTAAGAATGTCATCGCAGGTTCGAATCCAGCCTGAAGCACCGTCCGGCCATTTCCGCGGTCTCGCGTTGTTTTACGCGACGGTGCCCTCTGCTCAGCGTCTTCCCGATCGCCGGCGACATCTTATGAAGCAGAGAACCTGAGTGTTTGTAACTGATTGCATTCCTGTTTCTTGTGTTTTTTTACTGAGGGCAATCATATGAATCATTGATATCCATTGCAAAACCCAGAGGAGTAAAAAATAATTTTACAAAATAGGGGAATGCCGCGATCAGCAGACTTTGACCTACGCACGCACGCACGCAGTAGCCGGCAGTCACGAGACTCTAATCATGTATAATTCGCACTGCATTAATCAGCGTCTCCGTAGCACACATGGGAAAGGCAGCGCTGTGCTACATAGCGCTTTAAGAATGGCATCGCCGGTTCGAATCCGGCCTGAAGCACCGTCCGGCAGTTTCCGCGGACTCACGTTGTTTTACGCGACGGTGCCCTCTGCTCAGCGTCTTCCCGATCGCCCGCGACATCTTATGAAGCAGAGTTTGTAACTGTTTGCGTCCTGTTTCTTGTGCTTTTTTACTGAGGGCAATCATATGAATCATTGATATCCATTGCAACACCCAGAGGAGTAAAAAATAATTTTACAAAATAGGGGAATGCTGCGATCGGCGGACTTTGACCTACGCACGCACCCACGCAGTAGCCGGCAGTCACGAGACTCTAATCATGTATAATGAGCACTGCACTAATCAGCATCTCCGTAGCACATATGGGAAAGGCAGCGCTGTGCTACATAGCACTTTAAGAATGGCATTGCAGGTTCGAATAAGGCCTGAAGCACCGTCCGGCCATTTCCGCGGTCTCGCGTTGTTTTACGCGACGTGCCCTCTGCTCAGCGTCTTCCCGATCGCCGGCGACATCTTATGAAGCAGAGAACCTGAGTGTTTGTAACTGATTGCATTCCTGTTTCTTGTGTTTTTTTACTGAGGGCAATCATATGAATCATTGATATCCATTGCAACACCCAGGAGAGTAAAAAATAATTTTACAAAATAGGGGAATGCCCCGATCGGCGGACTTTGACCTACACACGCACGCACGCAAGCAGTAGCCGGCAGTCACGAGACTCTAATCATGTATAATGAGCACTGCATTAATCGGTGTCTCCGTAGCACACATGGGAAAGGCAGCGCTGTGCTACATAGCACTTTAAGAATGTCATCGCAGGTTCGAATCCGGCCTGAAGCACCGTCCGGCAGTTTCCGCGGACTCACGTTGTTTTACGCGACGGTGCCCTCTGCTCAGCGTCTTCCCGATCGATCCTCCGCGACATCTTATGAAGCAGAGTTTGTAACTGTTTGCGTCCTGTTTCTTGTGCTTTTTTACTGAGGGCAATCATATGAATCATTGATATCCATTGCAACACCCAGAGGAGTAAAAAATAATTTTACAAAATAGGGGAATGCCGCGATCAGCGGACTTTGACCTACACACGCACGCATGCAAGCAGTAGCCGGCAGTCACGAGACTCTAATCATGTATAATGAGCACTGCATTAAGCGGTGTCTCCATAGCACACATGGGAAAGGCAGCGCTGTGCTACATAGCACTTTAAGAATGTCATCGCAGGTTCGAATCCGGCCTGAAGCACCGTCCGGCAGTTTCCGCGGACTCACGTTGTTTTACGCGACGGTGCCCTCTGCTCAGCGTCTTCCCGATCGCCCGCGACATCTTATGAAGTAGAGAACCTGAGTGTTTGTAACTGTTTGCGTCCTGTTTCTTGTGTTTTTTTACTGAGGGCAATCATATGAATCATT
Organism: Alosa pseudoharengus; assembly: GCF_046254945.1. NCBI lineage: Eukaryota > Metazoa > Chordata > Actinopteri > Clupeiformes > Clupeidae > Alosa > Alosa pseudoharengus. The sequence goes on along the minus strand of NW_027468718.1, from coordinate 48,313,274 downwards.
GATATCCATTGCAACACCCAGAGGAGTAAAAAATAATTTTACAAAATAGGGGAATGCCGCGATCACTCTAATCATGTATAATGAGCACTGCATTAATGGTGTCTCCGTAGCACACATGGGAAAGGCAGCGCTGTGCTACATAGCACTTTAAGAATGTCATCGCAGGTTCGATTCCGGCCTGAAGCACCGTCCGGCAGTTTCCGCGGACTCACGTTGTTTTACGCGACGGTGCCCTCTGCTCAGCGTCTTCCCGATCGCCCGCGACATCTTATGAAGTAGAGAACCTGAGTGTTTGTAACTGTTTGCGTCCTGTTTCTTGTGTTTTTTTACTGAGGGCAATCATATGAATCATTGATATCCATTGCAACACCCAGAGGAGTAAAAAATAATTTTACAAAATAGGGGAATGCCGCGATCAGCGGACTTTGACCTACGCACGCACGCACGCAGTAGCCGGCAGTCACGAGACTCTAATCATGTATAATGAGCAGTGCATTAATCGGTGTCTCCGTAGCACACATGGGAAAGGCAGCGCTGTGCTACATAGCACTTTAAGAATGTCATCGCAGGTTCGAATCCAGCCTGAAGCACAGTCCGGCTGTTTCCGCGGTCTCACGATGTTTTACGCGACGGTGCCCTCTGCTCAGCGTCTTCCCGATCGCCCGCGACATCTTATGAAGCAGAGTTTGTAACTGTTTGCGTCCTGTTTCTTGTGCTTTTTTACTGAGGGCAATCATATGAATCATTGATATCCATTGCAACACCCAGAGGAGTAAAAAATAATTTTACAAAATAGGGGAATGCTGCGATCGGCGGACTTTGACCTACGCACGCACGCACGCAGTCGCCGGCAGTCACGAGACTCTAATCATGTATAATGAGCACAGCATTAATCGGCGTCTCCGTAGCACACATGGGAAAGTCAGCGCTGTGCTACATAGCATTTTAAGAATGTCATCGCAGGTTCGAATCCAGCCTGAAGCACCGTCCGGCCATTTCCGCGGTCTCGCGTTGTTTTACGCGACGGTGCCCTCTGCTCAGCGTCTTCCCGATCGCCGGCGACATCTTATGAAGCAGAGAACCTGAGTGTTTGTAACTGATTGCATTCCTGTTTCTTGTGTTTTTTTACTGAGGGCAATCATATGAATCATTGATATCCATTGCAAAACCCAGAGGAGTAAAAAATAATTTTACAAAATAGGGGAATGCCGCGATCAGCAGACTTTGACCTACGCACGCACGCACGCAGTAGCCGGCAGTCACGAGACTCTAATCATGTATAATTCGCACTGCATTAATCAGCGTCTCCGTAGCACACATGGGAAAGGCAGCGCTGTGCTACATAGCGCTTTAAGAATGGCATCGCCGGTTCGAATCCGGCCTGAAGCACCGTCCGGCAGTTTCCGCGGACTCACGTTGTTTTACGCGACGGTGCCCTCTGCTCAGCGTCTTCCCGATCGCCCGCGACATCTTATGAAGTAGAGAACCTGAGTGTTTGTAACTGTTTGCGTCCTGTTTCTTGTGTTTTTTTACTGAGGGCAATCATATGAATCATTGATATCCATTGCAACACCCAGAGGAGTAAAAAATAATTTTACAAAATAGGGGAATGCCGCGATCAGCGGACTTTGACCTACGCACGCACGCACGCAGTAGCCGGCAGTCACGAGACTCTAATCATGTATAATGAGCACTGCATTAATCGGTGTCTCCGTAGCACACATGGGAAAGGCAGCGCTGTGCTACATAGCACTTTAAGAATGTCATCGCAGGTTCGATTCCGGCCTGAAGCACCGTCCGGCAGTTTCCGCGGACTCACGTTGTTTTACGCGACGGTGCCCTCTGCTCAGCGTCTTCCCGATCGCCCGCGACATCTTATGAAGTAGAGAACCTGAGTGTTTGTAACTGTTTGCGTCCTGTTTCTTGTGTTTTTTTACTGAGGGCAATCATATGAATCATTGATATCCATTGCAACACCCAGAGGAGTAAAAAATAATTTTACAAAATAGGGGAATGCCGCGATCAGCGGACTTTGACCTACGCACGCACGCACGCAGTAGCCGGCAGTCACGAGACTCTAATCATGTATAATTCGCACTGCATTAATCAGCGTCTCCGTAGCACACATGGGAAAGGCAGCGCTGTGCTACATAGCACTTTAAGAATGGCATCGCCGGTTCGAATCCGGCCTGAAGCACCGTCCGGCAGTTTCCGCGGACTCACGTTGTTTTACGCGACGGTGCCCTCTGCTCAGCGTCTTCCCGATCGCCGGCGACATCTTATGAAGCAGAGAACCTGAGTGTTTGTAACTGATTGCATTCCTGTTTCTTGTGTTTTTTTACTGAGGGCAATCATATGAATCATTGATATCCATTGCAACACCCAGGAGAGTAAAAAATAATTTTACAAAATAGGGGAATGCTGCGATCGGCGGACTTTGACCTACACACGCACGCACGCACGCAGTAGCCGGCAGTCACGAGACTCTAATCATGTATAATGAGCACTGCATTAATCAGTGTCTTCGTAGCACACATGGGAAAGGCAGCGCTGTGCTACATAGCACTTTAAGAATGGCATCGCCGGTTCGAATCCGGCCTGAAGCACCGTCCGGCAGTTTCCGCGGACTCACGTTGTTTTACGCGACGGTGCCCTCTGCTCAGCGTCTTCCCGATCGCCCGCGACATCTTATGAAGCAGAGAACCTGAGTGTTTGTAACTGATTGCATTCCTGTTTCTTGTGCTTTTTTACTGAGGGCAATCATATGAATCATTGATATCCATTGCAACACCCAGAGGAGTAAAAAATAATTTTACAAAATAGGGGAATGCTGCGATCGGCGGACTTTGACCTACGCACGCACCCACGCAGTAGCCGGCAGTCACGAGACTCTAATCATGTATAATGAGCACTGCACTAATCAGCATCTCCGTAGCACATATGGGAAAGGCAGCGCTGTGCTACATAGCACTTTAAGAATGGCATTGCAGGTTCGAATAAGGCCTGAAGCACCGTCCGGCCATTTCCGCGGTCTCGCGTTGTTTTACGCGACGTGCCCTCTGCTCAGCGTCTTCCCGATCGCCGGCGACATCTTATGAAGCAGAGAACCTGAGTGTTTGTAACTGATTGCATTCCTGTTTCTTGTGTTTTTTTACTGAGGGCAATCATATGAATCATTGATATCCATTGCAACACCCAGGAGAGTAAAAAATAATTTTACAAAATAGGGGAATGCCCCGATCGGCGGACTTTGACCTACACACGCACGCACGCAAGCAGTAGCCGGCAGTCACGAGACTCTAATCATGTATAATGAGCACTGCATTAATCGGTGTCTCCGTAGCACACATGGGAAAGGCAGCGCTGTGCTACATAGCACTTTAAGAATGTCATCGCAGGTTCGAATCCGGCCTGAAGCACCGTCCGGCAGTTTCCGCGGACTCACGTTGTTTTACGCGACGGTGCCCTCTGCTCAGCGTCTTCCCGATCGCCCGCGACATCTTATGAAGTAGAGCACCTGAGTGTTTGTAACTGTTTGTGTCCTGTTTCTTGTGTTTTTTTACTGAGGGCAATCATATGAATCATTGATATCCATTGCAACACCCAGAGGAGTAAAAAATAATTTTACAAAATAGGGGAATGCCGCGATCAGCGGACTTTGACCTACGCACGCACACACGCAGTAGCCGGCAGTCACGAGACTCTAATCATGTATAATGAGCAGTGCATTAATCGGTGTCTCCGTAGCACACATGGGAAAGGCAGCGCTGTGCTACATAGCACTTTAAGAATGTCATCGCAGGTTCGAATCCAGCCTGAAGCACAGTCCGGCTGTTTCCGCAGTCTCACGATGTTTTACGCGACGGTGCCCTCTGCTCAGCGTCTTCCCGATCGCCCGCGACATCTTATGAAGCAGAGTTTGTAACTGTTTGCGTCCTGTTTCTTGTGCTTTTTTACTGAGGGCAATCATATGAATCATTGATATCCATTGCAACACCCAGAGGAGTAAAAAATAATTTTACAAAATAGGGGAATGCTGCGATCGGCGGACTTTGACCTACGCACGCACGCACGCAGTCGCCGGCAGTCACGAGACTCTAATCATGTATAATGAGCACAGCATTAATCGGCGTCTCCGTAGCACACATGGGAAAGTCAGCGCTGTGCTACATAGCATTTTAAGAATGTCATCGCAGGTTCGAATCCAGCCTGAAGCACCGTCCGGCCATTTCCGCGGTCTCGCGTTGTTTTACGCGACGGTGCCCTCTGCTCAGCGTCTTCCCGATCGCCGGCGACATCTTATGAAGCAGAGAACCTGAGTGTTTGTAACTGATTGCATTCCTGTTTCTTGTGTTTTTTTACTGAGGGCAATCATATGAATCATTGATATCCATTGCAAAACCCAGAGGAGTAAAAAATAATTTTACAAAATAGGGGAATGCCGCGATCAGCAGACTTTGACCTACGCACGCACGCACGCAGTAGCCGGCAGTCACGAGACTCTAATCATGTATAATTCGCACTGCATTAATCAGCGTCTCCGTAGCACACATGGGAAAGGCAGCGCTGTGCTACATAGCGCTTTAAGAATGGCATCGCCGGTTCGAATCCGGCCTGAAGCACCGTCCGGCAGTTTCCGCGGACTCACGTTGTTTTACGCGACGGTGCCCTCTGCTCAGCGTCTTCCCGATCGCCCGCGACATCTTATGAAGCAGAGTTTGTAACTGTTTGCGTCCTGTTTCTTGTGCTTTTTTACTGAGGGCAATCATATGAATCATTGATATCCATTGCAACACCCAGAGGAGTAAAAAATAATTTTACAAAATAGGGGAATGCTGCGATCGGCGGACTTTGACCTACGCACGCACCCACGCAGTAGCCGGCAGTCACGAGACTCTAATCATGTATAATGAGCACTGCACTAATCAGCATCTCCGTAGCACATATGGGAAAGGCAGCGCTGTGCTACATAGCACTTTAAGAATGGCATTGCAGGTTCGAATAAGGCCTGAAGCACCGTCCGGCCATTTCCGCGGTCTCGCGTTGTTTTACGCGACGTGCCCTCTGCTCAGCGTCTTCCCGATCGCCGGCGACATCTTATGAAGCAGAGAACCTGAGTGTTTGTAACTGATTGCATTCCTGTTTCTTGTGTTTTTTTACTGAGGGCAATCATATGAATCATTGATATCCATTGCAACACCCAGGAGAGTAAAAAATAATTTTACAAAATAGGGGAATGCCCCGATCGGCGGACTTTGACCTACACACGCACGCACGCAAGCAGTAGCCGGCAGTCACGAGACTCTAATCATGTATAATGAGCACTGCATTAATCGGTGTCTCCGTAGCACACATGGGAAAGGCAGCGCTGTGCTACATAGCACTTTAAGAATGTCATCGCAGGTTCGAATCCGGCCTGAAGCACCGTCCGGCAGTTTCCGCGGACTCACGTTGTTTTACGCGACGGTGCCCTCTGCTCAGCGTCTTCCCGATCGCCCGCGACATCTTATGAAGCAGAGTTTGTAACTGTTTGCGTCCTGTTTCTTGTGCTTTTTTACTGAGGGCAATCATATGAATCATTGATATCCATTGCAACACCCAGAGGAGTAAAAAATAATTTTACAAAATAGGGGAATGCCGCGATCAGCGGACTTTGACCTACACACGCACGCATGCAAGCAGTAGCCGGCAGTCACGAGACTCTAATCATGTATAATGAGCACTGCATTAAGCGGTGTCTCCATAGCACACATGGGAAAGGCAGCGCTGTGCTACATAGCACTTTAAGAATGTCATCGCAGGTTCGAATCCGGCCTGAAGCACCGTCCGGCAGTTTCCGCGGACTCACGTTGTTTTACGCGACGGTGCCCTCTGCTCAGCGTCTTCCCGATCGCCCGCGACATCTTATGAAGTAGAGAACCTGAGTGTTTGTAACTGTTTGCGTCCTGTTTCTTGTGTTTTTTTACTGAGGGCAATCATATGAATCATTGATATCCATTGCAACACCCAGAGGAGTAAAAAAAAATTTTACAAAATAGGGGAATGCCGCGATCAGCGGACTTTGACCTACGCACGCACGCACGCAGTAGCCGGCAGTCACGAGAGTCTAATCATGTATAATGAGCACTGCATTAATGGTGTCTCCGTAGCACACATGGGAAAGGCAGCGCTGTGCTACATAGCACTTTAAGAATGTCATCGCAGGTTCGAATCCGGCCTGAAGCACCGTCCGGCAGTTTCCGCGGACTCACGTTGTTTTACGCGACGGTGCCCTCTGCTCAGCGTCTTCCCGATCGCCCGCGACATCTTATGAAGTAGAGAACCTGAGTGTTTGTAACTGTTTGCGTCCTGTTTCTTGTGTTTTTTTACTGAGGGCAATCATATGAATCATTGATATCCATTGCAACACCCAGAGGAGTAAAAAATAATTTTACAAAATAGGGGAATGCCGCGATCAGCGGACTTTGACCTACGCACGCACGCACGCAGTAGCCGGCAGTCACGAGACTCTAATCATGTATAATGAGCAGTGCATTAATCGGTGTCTCCGTAGCACACATGGGAAAGGCAGCGCTGTGCTACATAGCACTTTAAGAATGTCATCGCAGGTTCGAATCCAGCCTGAAGCACAGTCCGGCTGTTTCCGCGGTCTCACGATGTTTTACGCGACGGTGCCCTCTGCTCAGCGTCTTCCCGATCGCCCGCGACATCTTATGAAGCAGAGTTTGTAACTGTTTGCGTCCTGTTTCTTGTGCTTTTTTACTGAGGGCAATCATATGAATCATTGATATCCATTGCAACACCCAGAGGAGTAAAAAATAATTTTACAAAATAGGGGAATGCTGCGATCGGCGGACTTTGACCTACGCACGCACGCACGCAGTCGCCGGCAGTCACGAGACTCTAATCATGTATAATGAGCACAGCATTAATCGGCGTCTCCGTAGCACACATGGGAAAGTCAGCGCTGTGCTACATAGCATTTTAAGAATGTCATCGCAGGTTCGAATCCAGCCTGAAGCACCGTCCGGCCATTTCCGCGGTCTCGCGTTGTTTTACGCGACGGTGCCCTCTGCTCAGCGTCTTCCCGATCGCCGGCGACATCTTATGAAGCAGAGAACCTGAGTGTTTGTAACTGATTGCATTCCTGTTTCTTGTGTTTTTTTACTGAGGGCAATCATATGAATCATTGATATCCATTGCAAAACCCAGAGGAGTAAAAAATAATTTTACAAAATAGGGGAATGCCGCGATCAGCAGACTTTGACCTACGCACGCACGCACGCAGTAGCCGGCAGTCACGAGACTCTAATCATGTATAATTCGCACTGCATTAATCAGCGTCTCCGTAGCACACATGGGAAAGGCAGCGCTGTGCTACATAGCGCTTTAAGAATGGCATCGCCGGTTCGAATCCGGCCTGAAGCACCGTCCGGCAGTTTCCGCGGACTCACGTTGTTTTACGCGACGGTGCCCTCTGCTCAGCGTCTTCCCGATCGCCCGCGACATCTTATGAAGCAGAGTTTGTAACTGTTTGCGTCCTGTTTCTTGTGCTTTTTTACTGAGGGCAATCATATGAATCATTGATATCCATTGCAACACCCAGAGGAGTAAAAAATAATTTTACAAAATAGGGGAATGCTGCGATCGGCGGACTTTGACCTACGCACGCACCCACGCAGTAGCCGGCAGTCACGAGACTCTAATCATGTATAATGAGCACTGCACTAATCAGCATCTCCGTAGCACATATGGGAAAGGCAGCGCTGTGCTACATAGCACTTTAAGAATGGCATTGCAGGTTCGAATAAGGCCTGAAGCACCGTCCGGCCATTTCCGCGGTCTCGCGTTGTTTTACGCGACGTGCCCTCTGCTCAGCGTCTTCCCGATCGCCGGCGACATCTTATGAAGCAGAGAACCTGAGTGTTTGTAACTGATTGCATTCCTGTTTCTTGTGTTTTTTTACTGAGGGCAATCATATGAATCATTGATATCCATTGCAACACCCAGGAGAGTAAAAAATAATTTTACAAAATAGGGGAATGCCCCGATCGGCGGACTTTGACCTACACACGCACGCATGCAAGCAGTAGCCGGCAGTCACGAGACTCTAATCATGTATAATGAGCACTGCATTAATGGTGTCTCCGTAGCACACATGGGAAAGGCAGCGCTGTGCTACATAGCACTTTAAGAATGTCATCGCAGGTTCGAATCCGGCCTGAAGCACCGTCCGGCAGTTTCCGCGGACTCACGTTGTTTTACGCGACGGTGCCCTCTGCTCAGCGTCTTCCCGATCGCCCGCGACATCTTATGAAGCAGAGTTTGTAACTGTTTGCGTCCTGTTTCTTGTGCTTTTTTACTGAGGGCAATCATATGAATCATTGATATCCATTGCAACACCCAGAGGAGTAAAAAATAATTTTACAAAATAGGGGAATGCCGCGATCAGCGGACTTTGACCTACACACGCACGCATGCAAGCAGTAGCCGGCAGTCACGAGACTCTAATCATGTATAATGAGCACTGCATTAAGCGGTGTCTCCATAGCACACATGGGAAAGGCAGCGCTGTGCTACATAGCACTTTAAGAATGTCATCGCAGGTTCGAATCCGGCCTGAAGCACCGTCCGGCAGTTTCCGCGGACTCACGTTGTTTTACGCGACGGTGCCCTCTGCTCAGCGTCTTCCCGATCGCCCGCGACATCTTATGAAGTAGAGAACCTGAGTGTTTGTAACTGTTTGCGTCCTGTTTCTTGTGTTTTTTTACTGAGGGCAATCATATGAATCATTGATATCCATTGCAACACCCAGAGGAGTAAAAAATAATTTTACAAAATAGGGGAATGCCGCGATCAGCGGACTTTGACCTACGCACGCACGCACGCAGTAGCCGGCAGTCACGAGACTCTAATCATGTATAATGAGCACTGCATTAATCGGTGTCTCCGTAGCACACATGGGAAAGGCAGCGCTGTGCTACATAGCACTTTAAGAATGTCATCGCAGGTTCGATTCCGGCCTGAAGCACCGTCCGGCAGTTTCCGCGGACTCACGTTGTTTTACGCGACGGTGCCCTCTGCTCAGCGTCTTCCCGATCGCCCGCGACATCTTATGAAGTAGAGAACCTGAGTGTTTGTAACTGTTTGCGTCCTGTTTCTTGTGTTTTTTTACTGAGGGCAATCATATGAATCATTGATATCCATTGCAACACCCAGAGGAGTAAAAAATAATTTTACAAAATAGGGGAATGCCGCGATCAGCGGACTTTGACCTACGCACGCACGCACGCAGTAGCCGGCAGTCACGAGACTCTAATCATGTATAATTCGCACTGCATTAATCAGCGTCTCCGTAGCACACATGGGAAAGGCAGCGCTGTGCTACATAGCACTTTAAGAATGTCATCGCAGGTTCGAATCCGGCCTGAAGCACCGTCCGGCAGTTTCCGCGGACTCACGTTGTTTTACGCGACGGTGCCCTCTGCTCAGCGTCTTCCCGATCGCCCGCGACATCTTATGAAGTAGAGAACCTGAGTGTTTGTAACTGTTTGCGTCCTGTTTCTTGTGTTTTTTTACTGAGGGCAATCATATGAATCATTGATATCCATTGCAACACCCAGAGGAGTAAAAAATAATTTTACAAAATAGGGGAATGCCGCGATCAGCGGACTTTGACCTACGCACGCACGCACGCAGTAGCCGGCAGTCACGAGACTCTAATCATGTATAATGAGCACTGCATTAATCGGTGTCTCCGTAGCACACATGGGAAAGGCAGCGCTGTGCTACATAGCACTTTAAGAATGTCATCGCAGGTTCGATTCCGGCCTGAAGCACCGTCCGGCAGTTTCCGCGGACTCACGTTGTTTTACGCGACGGTGCCCTCTGCTCAGCGTCTTCCCGATCGCCCGCGACATCTTATGAAGTAGAGAACCTGAGTGTTTGTAACTGTTTGCGTCCTGTTTCTTGTGTTTTTTTACTGAGGGCAATCATATGAATCATTGATATCCATTGCAACACCCAGAGGAGTAAAAAATAATTTTACAAAATAGGGGAATGCCGCGATCAGCGGACTTTGACCTACGCACGCACGCACGCAGTAGCCGGCAGTCACGAGACTCTAATCATGTATAATTCGCACTGCATTAATCAGCGTCTCCGTAGCACACATGGGAAAGGCAGCGCTGTGCTACATAGCACTTTAAGAATGGCATCGCCGGTTCGAATCCGGCCTGAAGCACCGTCCGGCAGTTTCCGCGGACTCACGTTGTTTTACGCGACGGTGCCCTCTGCTCAGCGTCTTCCCGATCGCCGGCGACATCTTATGAAGCAGAGAACCTGAGTGTTTGTAACTGATTGCATTCCTGTTTCTTGTGTTTTTTTACTGAGGGCAATCATATGAATCATTGATATCCATTGCAACACCCAGGAGAGTAAAAAATAATTTTACAAAATAGGGGAATGCTGCGATCGGCGGACTTTGACCTACACACGCACGCACGCACGCAGTAGCCGGCAGTCACGAGACTCTAATCATGTATAATGAGCACTGCATTAATCAGTGTCTTCGTAGCACACATGGGAAAGGCAGCGCTGTGCTACATAGCACTTTAAGAATGGCATCGCCGGTTCGAATCCGGCCTGAAGCACCGTCCGGCAGTTTCCGCGGACTCACGTTGTTTTACGCGACGGTGCCCTCTGCTCAGCGTCTTCCCGATCGGAGAACCTGAGTGTTTGTAACTGATTGCATTCCTGTTTCTTGTGTTTTTTTACTGAGGGCAATCATATGAATCATTGATATCCATTGCAACACCCAGAGGAGTAAAAAATAATTTTACAAAATAGGGGAATGCCGCGATCAGCGGACTTTGACCTACGCACGCACGCACGCAGTAGCCGGCAGTCACGAGACTCTAATCATGTATAATTCGCACTGCATTAATCAGCGTCTCCGTAGCACACATGGGAAATGCAGCGCTGTGCTACATAGCACTTTAAGAATGGCATCGCCGGTTCGAATCCGGCCTGAAGCACCGTCCGGCAGTTTCCGCGGACTCACGTTGTTTTACGCGACGGTGCCCTCTGCTCAGCGTCTTCCCGATCGCCGGCGACATCTTATGAAGCAGAGAACCTGAGTGTTTGTAACTGTTTGCGTCCTGTTTCTTGTCTTTTTTTACTGAGGGCAATCATATGAATCATTGATATCCATTGCAACACCCAGAGGAGTAAAAAATAATTTTACAAAATAGGGGAATGCCGCGATCAGCGGACTTTGACCTACGCACGCACGCACGCAGTAGCCGGCAGTCACGAGACTCTAATCATGTATAATGAGCACTGCATTAATCGGTGTCTCCGTAGCACAAATGGGAAAGGCAGCGCTGTGCTACATAGCACTTTAAGAATGTCATCGCAGGTTCGATTCCGGCCTGAAGCACCGTCCGGCAGTTTCCGCGGACTCACGTTGTTTTACGCGACGGTGCCCTCTGCTCAGCGTCTTCCTGATCGCCGGCGACATCTTATGAAGCAGAGAACCTGAGTGTTTGTAACTGATTGCATTCCTGTTTCTTGTGTTTTTTTACTGAGGGCAATCATATGAATCATTGATATCCATTGCAACACCCAGAGGAGTAAAAAATAATTTTACAAAATAGGGGAATGCCGCGATCAGCGGACTTTGACCTACGCACGCACGCACGCAGTAGCCGGCAGTCACGAGACTCTAATCATGTATAATTCGCACTGCATTAATCAGCGTCTCCGTAGCACACATGGGAAAGGCAGCGCTGTGCTACATAGCACTTTAAGAATGGCATCGCCGGTTCGAATCCGGCCTGAAGCACCGTCCGGCAGTTTCTGCGGACTCACGTTGTTTTACGCGACGGTGCCCTCTGCTCAGCGTCTTCCCGATCGCCGGCGACATCTTATGAAGCAGAGAACCTGAGTGTTTGTAACTGATTGCATTCCTGTTTCTTGTGTTTTTTTACTGAGGGCAATCATATGAATCATTGATATCCATTGCAACACCCAGGAGAGTAAAAAATAATTTTACAAAATAGGGGAATGCTGCGATCGGCGGACTTTGACCTACACACGCACGCATGCAAGCAGTAGCCGGCAGTCACGAGACTCTAATCATGTATAATGAGCACTGCATTAATCGGCGTCTCCGTAGCACACATGGGAAAGGCAGCGCTGTGCTACATAGCACTTTAAGAATGTCATCGCAGGTTCGAATCCAGCCTGAAGCACCGTCCGGCCATTTCCGCGGTCTCGCGTTGTTTTACGCGACGGTGCCCTCTGCTCAGCGTCTTCCCGATCGCCGGCGACATCTTATGAAGCAGAGAACCTGAGTGTTTGTAACTGATTGCATTCCTGTTTCTTGTGTTTTTTTACTGAGGGCAATCATATGAATCATTGATATCCATTGCAACACCCAGAGGAGTAAAAAATAATTTTACAAAATAGGGGAATGCCGCGATCAGCGGACTTTGACCTACGCACGCACGCACGCAGTAGCCGGCAGTCACGAGACTCTAATCATGTATAATGAGCAGTGCATTAATCGGTGTCTCCGTAGCACACATGGGAAAGGCAGCGCTGTGCTACATAGCACTTTAAGAATGTCATCGCAGGTTCGAATCCAGCCTGAAGCACAGTCCGGCTGTTTCCGCGGTCTCACGATGTTTTACGCGACGGTGCCCTCTGCTCAGCGTCTTCCCGATCGCCCGCGACATCTTATGAAGCAGAGTTTGTAACTGTTTGCGTCCTGTTTCTTGTGCTTTTTTACTGAGGGCAATCATATGAATCATTGATATCCATTGCAACACCCAGAGGAGTAAAAAATAATTTTACAAAATAGGGGAATGCTGCGATCGGCGGACTTTGACCTACGCACGCACGCACGCAGTCGCCGGCAGTCACGAGACTCTAATCATGTATAATGAGCACAGCATTAATCGGCGTCTCCGTAGCACACATGGGAAAGTCAGCGCTGTGCTACATAGCATTTTAAGAATGTCATCGCAGGTTCGAATCCAGCCTGAAGCACCGTCCGGCCATTTCCGCGGTCTCGCGTTGTTTTACGCGACGGTGCCCTCTGCTCAGCGTCTTCCCGATCGCCGGCGACATCTTATGAAGCAGAGAACCTGAGTGTTTGTAACTGATTGCATTCCTGTTTCTTGTGTTTTTTTACTGAGGGCAATCATATGAATCATTGATATCCATTGCAAAACCCAGAGGAGTAAAAAATAATTTTACAAAATAGGGGAATGCCGCGATCAGCAGACTTTGACCTACGCACGCACGCACGCAGTAGCCGGCAGTCACGAGACTCTAATCATGTATAATTCGCACTGCATTAATCAGCGTCTCCGTAGCACACATGGGAAAGGCAGCGCTGTGCTACATAGCGCTTTAAGAATGGCATCGCCGGTTCGAATCCGGCCTGAAGCACCGTCCGGCAGTTTCCGCGGACTCACGTTGTTTTACGCGACGGTGCCCTCTGCTCAGCGTCTTCCCGATCGCCCGCGACATCTTATGAAGCAGAGTTTGTAACTGTTTGCGTCCTGTTTCTTGTGCTTTTTTACTGAGGGCAATCATATGAATCATTGATATCCATTGCAACACCCAGAGGAGTAAAAAATAATTTTACAAAATAGGGGAATGCTGCGATCGGCGGACTTTGACCTACGCACGCACCCACGCAGTAGCCGGCAGTCACGAGACTCTAATCATGTATAATGAGCACTGCACTAATCAGCATCTCCGTAGCACATATGGGAAAGGCAGCGCTGTGCTACATAGCACTTTAAGAATGGCATTGCAGGTTCGAATAAGGCCTGAAGCACCGTCCGGCCATTTCCGCGGTCTCGCGTTGTTTTACGCGACGTGCCCTCTGCTCAGCGTCTTCCCGATCGCCGGCGACATCTTATGAAGCAGAGAACCTGAGTGTTTGTAACTGATTGCATTCCTGTTTCTTGTGTTTTTTTACTGAGGGCAATCATATGAATCATTGATATCCATTGCAACACCCAGGAGAGTAAAAAATAATTTTACAAAATAGGGGAATGCCCCGATCGGCGGACTTTGACCTACACACGCACGCATGCAAGCAGTAGCCGGCAGTCACGAGACTCTAATCATGTATAATGAGCACTGCATTAATGGTGTCTCCGTAGCACACATGGGAAAGGCAGCGCTGTGCTACATAGCACTTTAAGAATGTCATCGCAGGTTCGAATCCGGCCTGAAGCACCGTCCGGCAGTTTCCGCGGACTCACGTTGTTTTACGCGACGGTGCCCTCTGCTCAGCGTCTTCCCGATCGCCCGCGACATCTTATGAAGCAGAGTTTGTAACTGTTTGCGTCCTGTTTCTTGTGCTTTTTTACTGAGGGCAATCATATGAATCATTGATATCCATTGCAACACCCAGAGGAGTAAAAAATAATTTTACAAAATAGGGGAATGCCGCGATCAGCGGACTTTGACCTACACACGCACGCATGCAAGCAGTAGCCGGCAGTCACGAGACTCTAATCATGTATAATGAGCACTGCATTAAGCGGTGTCTCCATAGCACACATGGGAAAGGCAGCGCTGTGCTACATAGCACTTTAAGAATGTCATCGCAGGTTCGAATCCGGCCTGAAGCACCGTCCGGCAGTTTCCGCGGACTCACGTTGTTTTACGCGACGGTGCCCTCTGCTCAGCGTCTTCCCGATCGCCCGCGACATCTTATGAAGTAGAGAACCTGAGTGTTTGTAACTGTTTGCGTCCTGTTTCTTGTGTTTTTTTACTGAGGGCAATCATATGAATCATTGATATCCATTGCAACACCCAGAGGAGTAAAAAATAATTTTACAAAATAGGGGAATGCCGCGATCAGCGGACTTTGACCTACGCACGCACGCACGCAGTAGCCGGCAGTCACGAGACTCTAATCATGTATAATGAGCACTGCATTAATCGGTGTCTCCGTAGCACACATGGGAAAGGCAGCGCTGTGCTACATAGCACTTTAAGAATGTCATCGCAGGTTCGATTCCGGCCTGAAGCACCGTCCGGCAGTTTCCGCGGACTCACGTTGTTTTACGCGACGGTGCCCTCTGCTCAGCGTCTTCCCGATCGCCCGCGACATCTTATGAAGTAGAGAACCTGAGTGTTTGTAACTGTTTGCGTCCTGTTTCTTGTGTTTTTTTACTGAGGGCAATCATATGAATCATTGATATCCATTGCAACACCCAGAGGAGTAAAAAATAATTTTACAAAATAGGGGAATGCCGCGATCAGCGGACTTTGACCTACGCACGCACGCACGCAGTAGCCGGCAGTCACGAGACTCTAATCATGTATAATTCGCACTGCATTAATCAGCGTCTCCGTAGCACACATGGGAAAGGCAGCGCTGTGCTACATAGCACTTTAAGAATGTCATCGCAGGTTCGAATCCGGCCTGAAGCACCGTCCGGCAGTTTCCGCGGACTCACGTTGTTTTACGCGACGGTGCCCTCTGCTCAGCGTCTTCCCGATCGCCCGCGACATCTTATGAAGTAGAGAACCTGAGTGTTTGTAACTGTTTGCGTCCTGTTTCTTGTGTTTTTTTACTGAGGGCAATCATATGAATCATTGATATCCATTGCAACACCCAGAGGAGTAAAAAATAATTTTACAAAATAGGGGAATGCCGCGATCAGCGGACTTTGACCTACGCACGCACGCACGCAGTAGCCGGCAGTCACGAGACTCTAATCATGTATAATGAGCACTGCATTAATCGGTGTCTCCGTAGCACACATGGGAAAGGCAGCGCTGTGCTACATAGCACTTTAAGAATGTCATCGCAGGTTCGATTCCGGCCTGAAGCACCGTCCGGCAGTTTCCGCGGACTCACGTTGTTTTACGCGACGGTGCCCTCTGCTCAGCGTCTTCCCGATCGCCCGCGACATCTTATGAAGTAGAGAACCTGAGTGTTTGTAACTGTTTGCGTCCTGTTTCTTGTGTTTTTTTACTGAGGGCAATCATATGAATCATTGATATCCATTGCAACACCCAGAGGAGTAAAAAATAATTTTACAAAATAGGGGAATGCCGCGATCAGCGGACTTTGACCTACGCACGCACGCACGCAGTAGCCGGCAGTCACGAGACTCTAATCATGTATAATTCGCACTGCATTAATCAGCGTCTCCGTAGCACACATGGGAAAGGCAGCGCTGTGCTACATAGCACTTTAAGAATGGCATCGCCGGTTCGAATCCGGCCTGAAGCACCGTCCGGCAGTTTCCGCGGACTCACGTTGTTTTACGCGACGGTGCCCTCTGCTCAGCGTCTTCCCGATCGCCGGCGACATCTTATGAAGCAGAGAACCTGAGTGTTTGTAACTGATTGCATTCCTGTTTCTTGTGTTTTTTTACTGAGGGCAATCATATGAATCATTGATATCCATTGCAACACCCAGGAGAGTAAAAAATAATTTTACAAAATAGGGGAATGCTGCGATCGGCGGACTTTGACCTACACACGCACGCACGCACGCAGTAGCCGGCAGTCACGAGACTCTAATCATGTATAATGAGCACTGCATTAATCAGTGTCTTCGTAGCACACATGGGAAAGGCAGCGCTGTGCTACATAGCACTTTAAGAATGGCATCGCCGGTTCGAATCCGGCCTGAAGCACCGTCCGGCAGTTTCCGCGGACTCACGTTGTTTTACGCGACGGTGCCCTCTGCTCAGCGTCTTCCCGATCAGTCTTTGTAACTGATTGCATTCCTGTTTCTTGTGTTTTTTTACTGAGGGCAATCATATGAATCATTGATATCCATTGCAACACCCAGAGGAGTAAAAAATAATTTTACAAAATAGGGGAATGCCGCGATCAGCGGACTTTGACCTACGCACGCACGCACGCAGTAGCCGGCAGTCACGAGACTCTAATCATGTATAATTCGCACTGCATTAATCAGCGTCTCCGTAGCACACATGGGAAATGCAGCGCTGTGCTACATAGCACTTTAAGAATGGCATCGCCGGTTCGAATCCGGCCTGAAGCACCGTCCGGCAGTTTCCGCGGACTCACGTTGTTTTACGCGACGGTGCCCTCTGCTCAGCGTCTTCCCGATCGCCGGCGACATCTTATGAAGCAGAGAACCTGAGTGTTTGTAACTGTTTGCGTCCTGTTTCTTGTCTTTTTTTACTGAGGGCAATCATATGAATCATTGATATCCATTGCAACACCCAGAGGAGTAAAAAATAATTTTACAAAATAGGGGAATGCCGCGATCAGCGGACTTTGACCTACGCACGCACGCACGCAGTAGCCGGCAGTCACGAGACTCTAATCATGTATAATGAGCACTGCATTAATCGGTGTCTCCGTAGCACAAATGGGAAAGGCAGCGCTGTGCTACATAGCACTTTAAGAATGTCATCGCAGGTTCGATTCCGGCCTGAAGCACCGTCCGGCAGTTTCCGCGGACTCACGTTGTTTTACGCGACGGTGCCCTCTGCTCAGCGTCTTCCTGATCGCCGGCGACATCTTATGAAGCAGAGAACCTGAGTGTTTGTAACTGATTGCATTCCTGTTTCTTGTGTTTTTTTACTGAGGGCAATCATATGAATCATTGATATCCATTGCAACACCCAGAGGAGTAAAAAATAATTTTACAAAATAGGGGAATGCCGCGATCAGCGGACTTTGACCTACGCACGCACGCACGCAGTAGCCGGCAGTCACGAGACTCTAATCATGTATAATTCGCACTGCATTAATCAGCGTCTCCGTAGCACACATGGGAAAGGCAGCGCTGTGCTACATAGCACTTTAAGAATGGCATCGCCGGTTCGAATCCGGCCTGAAGCACCGTCCGGCAGTTTCTGCGGACTCACGTTGTTTTACGCGACGGTGCCCTCTGCTCAGCGTCTTCCCGATCGCCGGCGACATCTTATGAAGCAGAGAACCTGAGTGTTTGTAACTGATTGCATTCCTGTTTCTTGTGTTTTTTTACTGAGGGCAATCATATGAATCATTGATATCCATTGCAACACCCAGGAGAGTAAAAAATAATTTTACAAAATAGGGGAATGCTGCGATCGGCGGACTTTGACCTACACACGCACGCATGCAAGCAGTAGCCGGCAGTCACGAGACTCTAATCATGTATAATGAGCACTGCATTAATCGGCGTCTCCGTAGCACACATGGGAAAGGCAGCGCTGTGCTACATAGCACTTTAAGAATGTCATCGCAGGTTCGAATCCAGCCTGAAGCACCGTCCGGCCATTTCCGCGGTCTCGCGTTGTTTTACGCGACGGTGCCCTCTGCTCAGCGTCTTCCCGATCGCCGGCGACATCTTATGAAGCAGAGAACCTGAGTGTTTGTAACTGATTGCATTCCTGTTTCTTGTGTTTTTTTACTGAGGGCAATCATATGAATCATTGATATCCATTGCAACACCCAGGAGAGTAAAAAATAATTTTACAAAATAGGGGAATGCTGCGATCGGCGGACTTTGACCTACACACGCACGCACGCACGCAGTAGCCGGCAGTCACGAGACTCTAATCATGTATAATGAGCACTGCATTAATGGTGTCTCCGTAGCACACATGGGAAAGGCAGCGCTGTGCTACATAGCACTTTAAGAATGTCATCGCAGGTTCGAATCCAGCCTGAAGCACAGTCCGGCTGTTTCCGCGGTCTCACGATGTTTTACGCGACGGTGCCCTCTGCTCAGCGTCTTCCCGATCGCCCGCGACATCTTATGAAGCAGAGTTTGTAACTGTTTGCGTCCTGTTTCTTGTGCTTTTTTACTGAGGGCAATCATATGAATCATTGATATCCATTGCAACACCCAGAGGAGTAAAAAATAATTTTACAAAATAGGGGAATGCCGCGATCAGCGGACTTTGACCTACACACGCACGCATGCAAGCAGTAGCCGGCAGTCACGAGACTCTAATCATGTATAATGAGCACTGCATTAAGCGGTGTCTCCATAGCACACATGGGAAAGGCAGCGCTGTGCTACATAGCACTTTAAGAATGTCATCGCAGGTTCGAATCCGGCCTGAAGCACCGTCCGGCAGTTTCCGCGGACTCACGTTGTTTTACGCGACGGTGCCCTCTGCTCAGCGTCTTCCCGATCGCCCGCGACATCTTATGAAGTAGAGAACCTGAGTGTTTGTAACTGTTTGCGTCCTGTTTCTTGTGTTTTTTTACTGAGGGCAATCATATGAATCATTGATATCCATTGCAACACCCAGAGGAGTAAAAAATATTTTTACAAAATAGGGGAATGCCGCGATCAGCGGACTTTGACCTACGCACGCACGCACGCAGTAGCCGGCAGTCACGAGACTCTAATCATGTATAATGAGCACTGCATTAATCGGTGTCTCCGTAGCACACATGGGAAAGGCAGCGCTGTGCTACATAGCACTTTAAGAATGTCATCGCAGGTTCGATTCCGGCCTGAAGCACCGTCCGGCAGTTTCCGCGGACTCACGTTGTTTTACGCGACGGTGCCCTCTGCTCAGCGTCTTCCCGATCGCCCGCGACATCTTATGAAGTAGAGAACCTGAGTGTTTGTAACTGTTTGCGTCCTGTTTCTTGTGTTTTTTTACTGAGGGCAATCATATGAATCATTGATATCCATTGCAACACCCAGAGGAGTAAAAAATAATTTTACAAAATAGGGGAATGCCGCGATCAGCGGACTTTGACCTACACACGCACGCATGCAAGCAGTAGCCGGCAGTCACGAGACTCTAATCATGTATAATGAGCACTGCATTAAGCGGTGTCTCCATAGCACACATGGGAAAGGCAGCGCTGTGCTACATAGCACTTTAAGAATGTCATCGCAGGTTCGAATCCGGCCTGAAGCACCGTCCGGCAGTTTCCGCGGACTCACGTTGTTTTACGCGACGGTGCCCTCTGCTCAGCGTCTTCCCGATCGCCCGCGACATCTTATGAAGTAGAGAACCTGAGTGTTTGTAACTGTTTGCGTCCTGTTTCTTGTGTTTTTTTACTGAGGGCAATCATATGAATCATTGATATCCATTGCAACACCCAGAGGAGTAAAAAATATTTTTACAAAATAGGGGAATGCCGCGATCAGCGGACTTTGACCTACGCACGCACGCACGCAGTAGCCGGCAGTCACGAGACTCTAATCATGTATAATGAGCACTGCATTAATCAGCGTCTCCGTAGCACACATGGGAAAGGCAGCGCTGTGCTACATAGCACTTTAAGAATGGCATCGCCGGTTCGAATCCGGCCTGAAGCACCGTCCGGCAGTTTCCGCGGACTCACGTTGTTTTACGCGACGGTGCCCTCTGCTCAGCGTCTTCCCGATCGCCGGCGACATCTTATGAAGCAGAGAACCTGAGTGTTTGTAACTGATTGCATTCCTGTTTCTTGTGTTTTTTTACTGAGGGCAATCATATGAATCATTGATATCCATTGCAACACCCAGGAGAGTAAAAAATAATTTTACAAAATAGGGGAATGCTGCGATCGGCGGACTTTGACCTACACACGCACGCACGCACGCAGTAGCCGGCAGTCACGAGACTCTAATCATGTATAATGAGCAGTGCATTAATCGGTGTCTCCGTAGCACACATAGGAAAGGCAGCGCTGTGCTACATAGCACTTTAAGAATGTCATCGCAGGTTCGAATCCAGCCTGAAGCACAGTCCGGCTGTTTCCGCGGTCTCACGATGTTTTACGCGACGGTGCCCTCTGCTCAGCGTCTTCCCGATCGCCCGCGACATCTTATGAAGCAGAGTTTGTAACTGTTTGCGTCCTGTTTCTTGTGCTTTTTTACTGAGGGCAATCATATGAATCATTGATATCCATTGCAACACCCAGAGGAGTAAAAAATAATTTTACAAAATAGGGGAATGCTGCGATCGGCGGACTTTGACCTACACACGCACGCACGCACGCAGTAGCCGGCAGTCACGAGACTCTAATCATGTATAATTCGCACTGCATTAATCAGCGTCTCCGTAGCACACATGGGAAAGGCAGCGCTGTGCTATATAGCACTTTAAGAATGGCATCGCCGGTTCGAATCCGGCCTGAAGCACCGTCCGGCAGTTTCCGCGGACTCACGTTGTTTTACGCGACGGTGCCCTCTGCTCAGCGTCTTCCCGATCGCCCGCGACATCTTATGAAGTAGAGAACCTGAGTGTTTGTAACTGTTTGCGTCCTGTTTCTTGTGTTTTTTTACTGAGGGCAATCATATGAATCATTGATATCCATTGCAACACCCAGAGGAGTAAAAAATATTTTTACAAAATAGGGGAATGCCGCGATCAGCGGACTTTGACCTACGCACGCACGCACGCAGTAGCCGGCAGTCACGAGACTCTAATCATGTATAATGAGCACTGCATTAATCGGTGTCTCCGTAGCACACATGGGAAAGGCAGCGCTGTGCTACATAGCACTTTAAGAATGTCATCGCAGGTTCGATTCCGGCCTGAAGCACCGTCCGGCAGTTTCCGCGGACTCACGTTGTTTTACGCGACGGTGCCCTCTGCTCAGCGTCTTCCCGATCGCCCGCGACATCTTATGAAGTAGAGAACCTGAGTGTTTGTAACTGTTTGCGTCCTGTTTCTTGTGTTTTTTTACTGAGGGCAATCATATGAATCATTGATATCCATTGCAACACCCAGAGGAGTAAAAAATAATTTTACAAAATAGGGGAATGCCGCGATCAGCGGACTTTGACCTACACACGCACGCATGCAAGCAGTAGCCGGCAGTCACGAGACTCTAATCATGTATAATGAGCACTGCATTAAGCGGTGTCTCCATAGCACACATGGGAAAGGCAGCGCTGTGCTACATAGCACTTTAAGAATGTCATCGCAGGTTCGAATCCGGCCTGAAGCACCGTCCGGCAGTTTCCGCGGACTCACGTTGTTTTACGCGACGGTGCCCTCTGCTCAGCGTCTTCCCGATCGCCCGCGACATCTTATGAAGTAGAGAACCTGAGTGTTTGTAACTGTTTGCGTCCTGTTTCTTGTGTTTTTTTACTGAGGGCAATCATATGAATCATTGATATCCATTGCAACACCCAGAGGAGTAAAAAATATTTTTACAAAATAGGGGAATGCCGCGATCAGCGGACTTTGACCTACGCACGCACGCACGCAGTAGCCGGCAGTCACGAGACTCTAATCATGTATAATGAGCACTGCATTAATCAGCGTCTCCGTAGCACACATGGGAAAGGCAGCGCTGTGCTACATAGCACTTTAAGAATGGCATCGCCGGTTCGAATCCGGCCTGAAGCACCGTCCGGCAGTTTCCGCGGACTCACGTTGTTTTACGCGACGGTGCCCTCTGCTCAGCGTCTTCCCGATCGCCGGCGACATCTTATGAAGCAGAGAACCTGAGTGTTTGTAACTGATTGCATTCCTGTTTCTTGTGTTTTTTTACTGAGGGCAATCATATGAATCATTGATATCCATTGCAACACCCAGGAGAGTAAAAAATAATTTTACAAAATAGGGGAATGCTGCGATCGGCGGACTTTGACCTACACACGCACGCACGCACGCAGTAGCCGGCAGTCACGAGACTCTAATCATGTATAATGAGCAGTGCATTAATCGGTGTCTCCGTAGCACACATAGGAAAGGCAGCGCTGTGCTACATAGCACTTTAAGAATGTCATCGCAGGTTCGAATCCAGCCTGAAGCACAGTCCGGCTGTTTCCGCGGTCTCACGATGTTTTACGCGACGGTGCCCTCTGCTCAGCGTCTTCCCGATCGCCCGCGACATCTTATGAAGCAGAGTTTGTAACTGTTTGCGTCCTGTTTCTTGTGCTTTTTTACTGAGGGCAATCATATGAATCATTGATATCCATTGCAACACCCAGAGGAGTAAAAAATAATTTTACAAAATAGGGGAATGCTGCGATCGGCGGACTTTGACCTACACACGCACGCACGCACGCAGTAGCCGGCAGTCACGAGACTCTAATCATGTATAATTCGCACTGCATTAATCAGCGTCTCCGTAGCACACATGGGAAAGGCAGCGCTGTGCTATATAGCACTTTAAGAATGGCATCGCCGGTTCGAATCCGGCCTGAAGCACCGTCCGGCAGTTTCCACGGACTCACGTTGTTTTACGCGACGGTGCCCTCTGCTCAGCGTCTTCCTGATCGCCGGCGACATCTTATGAAGCAGAGAACCTGAGTGTTTGTAACTGATTGCATTCCTGTTTCTTGTGTTTTTTTACTGAGGGCAATCATATGAATCATTGATATCCATTGCAACACCCAGGAGAGTAAAAAATAATTTTACAAAATAGGGGAATGCTGCGATTGGCGGACTTTGACCTACACACGCACGCACGCAAGCAGTAGCCGGCAGTCACGAGACTCTAATCATGTATAATGAGCACTGCATTAATCGGTGTCTCCGTAGCACACATGGGAAAGGCAGCGCTGTGCTACATAGCACTTTAAGAATGTCATCGCAGGTTCGAATCCGGCCTGAAGCACCGTCCGGCAGTTTCCGCGGACTCACGTTGTTTTACGCGACGGTGCCCTCTGCTCAGCGTCTTCCCGATCGCCCGCGACATCTTATGAAGTAGAGAACCTGAGTGTTTGTAACTGTTTGCGTCCTGTTTCTTGTGCTTTTTTACTGAGGGCAATCATATGAATCATTGATATCCATTGCAACACCCAGAGGAGTAAAAAATAATTTTACAAAATAGGGGAATGCCGCGATCAGCGGACTTTGACCTACGCACGCACGCACGCAGTAGCCGGCAGTCACGAGACTCTAATCATGTATAATGAGCACTGCATTAATCAGCGTCTCCGTAGCACACGTGGGAAAGGCAGCGCTGTGCTACATAGCACTTTAAGAATGGCATCGCCGGTTCGAATCCGGCCTGAAGCACCGTCCGGCAGTTTCCGCGGACTCACGTTGTTTTACGCGACGGTGCCCTCTGCTCAGCGTCTTCCCGATCGCCGGCGACATCTTATGAAGCAGAGAACCTGAGTGTTTGTAACTGATTGCATTCCTGTTTCTTGTGTTTTTTTACTGAGGGCAATCATATGAATCATTGATATCCATTGCAACACCCAGGAGAGTAAAAAATAATTTTACAAAATAGGGGAATGCTGCGATCGGCGGACTTTGACCTACACACGCAGGCACGCACGCAGTAGCCGGCAGTCACGAGACTCTAATCATGTATAATGAGCAGTGCATTAATCGGTGTCTCCGTAGCACACATAGGAAAGGCAGCGCTGTGCTACATAGCACTTTAAGAATGTCATCGCAGGTTCGAATCCAGCCTGAAGCACAGTCCGGCTGTTTCCGCGGTCTCACGATGTTTTACGCGACGGTGCCCTCTGCTCAGCGTCTTCCCGATCGCCCGCGACATCTTATGAAGCAGAGTTTGTAACTGTTTGCGTCCTGTTTCTTGTGCTTTTTTACTGAGGGCAATCATATGAATCATTGATATCCATTGCAACACCCAGAGGAGTAAAAAATAATTTTACAAAATAGGGGAATGCTGCGATCGGCGGACTTTGACCTACACACGCACGCACGCACGCAGTAGCCGGCAGTCACGAGACTCTAATCATGTATAATTCGCACTGCATTAATCAGCGTCTCCGTAGCACACATGGGAAAGGCAGCGCTGTGCTACATAGCACTTTAAGAATGGCATCGCCGGTTCGAATCCGGCCTGAAGCACCGTCCGGCAGTTTCCGCGGACTCACGTTGTTTTACGCAACGGTGCCCTCTGCTCAGCGTCTTCCCGATCGCCCGCGACATCTTATGAAGTAGAGAACCTGAGTGTTTGTAACTGTTTGCGTCCTGTTTCTTGTGTTTTTTTACTGAGGGCAATCATATGAATCATTGATATCCATTGCAACACCCAGAGGAGTAAAAAATAATTTTACAAAATAGGGGAATGCCGCGATCAGCGGACTTTGACCTACGCACGCACGCACGCAGTAGCCGGCAGTCACGAGACTCTAATCATGTATAATTCGCACTGCATTAATCAGCGTCTCCGTAGCACACATGGGAAAGGCAGCGCTGTGCTACATATCACTTTAAGAATGGCATCGCCGGTTCGAATCCGGCCTGAAGCACCGTCCGGCAGTTTCCGCGGACTCACGTTGTTTTACGCGACGGTGCCCTCTGCTCAGCGTCTTCCCGATCGCCGGCGACATCTTATGAAGCAGAGAACCTGAGTGTTTGTAACTGATTGCATTCCTGTTTCTAGTGTTTTTTTACTGAGGGCAATCATATGAATCATTGATATCCATTGCAACACCCAGGAGAGTAAAAAATAATTTTACAAAATAGGGGAATGCCGCGATCAGCGGACTTTGACCTACGCACGCACGCACGCAGTAGCCGGCAGTCACGAGACTCTAATCATGTATAATTCGCACTGCATTAATCAGCGTCTCCGTAGCACACATGGGAAAGGCAGCGCTGTGCTACATATCACTTTAAGAATGGCATCGCCGGTTCGAATCCGGCCTGAAGCACCGTCCGGCAGTTTCCGCGGACTCACGTTGTTTTACGCGACGGTGCCCTCTGCTCAGCGTCTTCCCGATCGCCGGCGACATCTTATGAAGCAGAGAACCTGAGTGTTTGTAACTGATTGCATTCCTGTTTCTTGTGTTTTTTTACTGAGGGCAATCATATGAATCATTGATATCCATTGCAACACCCAGGAGAGTAAAAAATAATTTTACAAAATAGGGGAATGCTGCGATCGGCGGACTTTGACCTACACACGCACGCACGCAAGCAGTAGCCGGCAGTCACGAGACTCTAATCATGTATAATGAGCACTGCATTAATCGGTGTCTCCGTAGCACACATGGGAAAGGCAGCACTGTGCTACATAGCACTTTAAGAATGTCATCGCAGGTTCGATTCCGGCCTGAAGCACCGTCCGGCAGTTTCCGCGGACTCACGTTGTTTTACGCGACGGTGCCCTCTGCTCAGCGTCTTCCCGATCGCCCGCGACATCTTATGAAGTAGAGAACCTGAGTGTTTGTAACTGTTTGCGTCCTGTTTCTTGTGTTTTTTTACTGAGGGCAATCATATGAATCATTGATATCCATTGCAACACCCAGAGGAGTAAAAAATAATTTTACAAAATAGGGGAATGCCGCGATCAGCGGACTTTGACCTACGCACGCACGCACGCAGTAGCCGGCAGTCACGAGACTCTAATCATGTATAATTCGCACTACATTAATCAGCGTCTCCGTAGCACACAAGGGAAAGGCAGCGCTGTGCTACATAGCACTTTAAGAATGGCATTGCAGGTTCGAATAAGGCCTGAAGCACCGTCCGGCCATTTCAGCGGTCTCGCGTTGTTTTACGCGACGTGCCCTCTGCTCAGCG
This sequence comes from Alosa pseudoharengus, assembly GCF_046254945.1. NCBI lineage: Eukaryota > Metazoa > Chordata > Actinopteri > Clupeiformes > Clupeidae > Alosa > Alosa pseudoharengus. The sequence goes on along the minus strand of NW_027468718.1, from coordinate 48,286,848 downwards.
TCTTCCCGATCTCCGGCGACATCTTATGAAGCAGAGAACCTGAGTGTTTGTAACTGATTGCATTCCTGTTTCTTGTGTTTTTTTACTGAGGGCAATCATATGAATCATTGATATCCATTGCAACACCCAGAGGAGTAAAAAATGATTTTACAAAATAGGGGAATGCTGCGATCGGCGGACTTTGACCTACACACGCACGCACGCACGCAGTAGCCGGCAGTCACGAGACTCTAATCGTTGCAACCTGGTCTCACGGGAATCCGTGAAATATCCACGGACGCTTAACTCAAAATCCGTGGTGGGCCCACGGAATCACTGAAATTTCCGTGAAACTCACACGGATTTCGATTCAATGCAAGTTAATGACACTCATATCCCGTGGCTATTTCACGGATCCCCGTTTAAACAACTGAGTGCAGATTTCGTTCAACGGACGTTGTTATCTTATTGGGAAACACACTTTTGATACTTTCAGTTCGATTTTTATTGCCTTTTTTAGTGTCTGTGTAATGTTAGCCTGTCAGGCGTTGCATTCCATCCCTGTTTCAACAACTGAGTGCAGATTTCGCTCAACGGAAGTTACATTTCCGTGAAACACACACGGATTTCGTTCCAATGCAAGTTAAAGACAATATATTCCGTGGCTATTTCACGGATCCCCGTTTAACAACTGAGTGCAGATTTCGCTCAACGGATGTTGTTATCTTATTGGGAAACACACTTTTGATACATTCAGTTCGATTTTTATGTAATGTTAGCCTGTCAGGCGTTGCATTCCATCCCTGTTTCAACAACTGAGTGCAGATTTCGCTCAACGGAAGTTGACATTTCCGTGAAACACACACGGATTTCGTTCCAATGCAAGTTAATGACAATATATTCCGTGGCCCACACACGGATCCCCCGTTTCAACAACTGAGTACAGATTTCGGTCAACTGACTTTTATAACTTTGGGATACATGGATATTGAATAATTACAGTCGTTTCAGGACTGCATATTTGCCGTTGGCTTAAATTATGCCCTCATTTAAGTGGGATATTTAATAAAAACGTTCTCACTTCTCATTTCAGCGAGGCATAGTAACCGTTGCTAGGTAAACAAAGCCCATGTCAGAAGCGTATCCCCAGAGAATGTCAACTTAAAAAGAATAGCTTACTGATAGCACTAGTTCTTTCGTCTCAATACTGATTATGAAGTTGTTATAAATGTAATACACTACTGCAGAAATGTTTATATTGCTTAAGGTGGAAATAAAGTTCTTTGGCAAAGAGATGCATTCTGGGAAGTGATGTGTTTAAATGTAATGGCTACATATACCCAAGTTTCTTTCATTCGGAGATTTATGCTCATTATTTTACAAATTTGAGCAAGGATATAAAATATTAAGACTGTACTTTTTCATTGCTATTGATATTTTGGCGCAATTTTGTGCATCGCGTCACTGTGTGCGACGATCCCAGAAACCATTGCCTGGGCGAGATTCCGAGCGGTAAGTACAAGGGTCTAATAAGCAAGAGAAATGCATAGGCATTTAACATGTCTAAAATTGAGTTTTGGCCAAAACAATTATGTCCTCCTATTTGTTTATTTCGAACTCCACTGTAAGAGCTGTATTTGAAAGAGACTGACATAATACAATTCTTTGTTGCATCAAAATAAAATGCAACGTACTTAGCCAGAGCCTCTGCTAGCTAGATAGATTAGCTAATTCGGAACTCTGCTGTTGGTTTATTTACATTGATTTGGACGTGTACTTTTGGCATCGCCAGCTATGTGGCACAATTTGCATATATGTGTAACACGCTTCCACCTAATTTCTGCGCCAGCAAAATTTTGTGTTCAGGGCTCAACATTAACTTTCTGAAGTAGCAGCTACTTGCCAACTGGGCAACCAGACATGGGCTTTTGGATGCCACATTAGCAGCTAGCTAAGCCAAATGGTTTCATCCTGTATAGTTCATGCTACTACTTGAAGTTAAAGCGTTTATAAGTCTGGCAAGGCTAAGTTTATACAAGTACCCAGCGAGCCACAGACACACAGACGATTGTTGCTTTATATATTATGATAGATAGATGGTGCAGATCAGCAGGGGTTGTTTTTTTTTTTTTTTTGGGGGGGGGGGGTATGCAAAAGTAGTAGTAGTAGGCGCCAAGTGGATATGATATCTTATGTGTGTGCAATGTACGCATGTGCTTCAATCATTCTTGTGTAGAATATAACATGAATGGTTACTGAGCAATTTGATGGTCAGGCGATTAGAGTCAAGGAGATTCTATTCTTGTAGAACATGTAACTAGTAATCATATCATATCTATCATTTTTGCTAATAATGTAGAGATAAAATATCATTCTAATAATGTTTTTTGTCTTTGTTACAGATAATTTACGAGATACATGCTTGTCTCTCTCTCTCTCTCTCTCTCTCACACACACACACACAGACACACACACTCACCCTTTCATTCTCATATAGTAAGTATTCCAAGATTTTTATTTTCACAAATTTGAAAGACACTAAATTGTTACTTTATTATTGTTAACCTGAAGAGCATCGGATTCTGTTAAATATCCAATTGGCATTGGGGGAACACCGAATCATCAATCCACGTTTAATGTAGGAACAGCAAATCGCATAGTGTTATACTAGATACCCTGAGTTGGTCCCAAATATCAGTCTTGAAATAGATGAAATCTTGTTTATTACAGGATTGCCTTTATTACAACTGAGTTGAAAGACTGAACATGTTGTTTAATGGTTCAATCTCTCTAAACAACTGAGGAATTTGTATTTTTAAACAATAGCAATTCTAATTACCGGTATGCTTTTCTTGTTGATTTTTTGCAGCCTGTCATGGGAGGGTTAAAAAAAAAAATGCCCTGCATGTCTTGCATCCATTTTTAATGGGTGCAAAATATGCCCAGTATGCACGGCACCACAGCCACAGAAGCTGAGGCAAAAAAAACAACTAGAAAGCTTCAATGAAAAAAAGGAAACCTGGGAGGCCAATACCAAAAAGAATCAACTGACCTCCCATCTGATGGATGATGCTATTATTCTGGTAAGTCATTTGTGCTACATTCAGTGTCGGTGCTCCGCACAAGCAGAACATGCACTGCGCGTGGGGCACCAAGTGCCTGGGGGGCACCAAAAAAATATAGCTCGTAGAAAATCATCATGCCGCAAATCCTCAAATTGTGGCGGGTCTTTTATTTAGGCTACTTAGGTTGTGCAAACCACAGGCCTTTATTCGAGGCAGGCATTTATTTCTTATAAGGCTTCTGTTGAATAATTTTATGTAAAGCCTGTGCTAACAGTTCTCCTGCCCGCTACCGCATCTGTGTGAGCGCGTCCCTACTGGATATTGTGGCCTGTTCACACGTTATGTCTCTTCCTTGCAAACTTGACTAGCTAAACCATTAATGAAAGCAAAGCAACCAGTTACATCTTCATAAAATATCAATTTGCCAGGCATGCCTTCATGGACAACAGGCCTAAGGTATTTTTTCCTGCGTTTTATGGTGAGACACATTTGGAGTGGCATGGTATCAAAAGCAGAAGATTCTCGGTCTAGTTTGGATTTATGCCTAATTAACTTTTGGATTGTTTGATTATATTGCTCAATGTTGGAACTCATGGCCAATATCAAATATGATTGGTATTTTATGCTTCAATGTTCAGTTTAAATTTAGTTCAAACTGTGTCAGGTTTTCCATCCGCTGTTTATTTGCGAGCCAATAGCCACTTCATTCATTTTTTGCACATTAACCTTACTGTGTGTAGCCAAGCCTTATGCCATACCCAAGTAGCCTAAATCAAGGTAATTTTTAATTATGCATGATTTATTTTGTTATTGAATTCGTAGGCTGGGATTCCTCTCAGCAACAATTATGTTTAAAGGTAGCCTACTGCTTTAGCCTTCAGAAGGGGCAGGCAGCCAGGCTACTGACAGAGCGACGTTGGAGACCCATAGTAGATTTACGACTTTTCATTGCCAACAGTAGGCCTATTAAACCAACCAACAATATAAAGTATCCAAAATAGTGGGGGCACCAGAGTGGCACCATGCATTTGTGCTTTGGGCACCCAAATGGCTAGCACAGGCCCTGGTTACATTACCATAGTACTAATGTTAGGTTAAAGGTTGTATCAGCGATGATGAGCGATTTGTAAAGACAAAACACTTTTATAATGTTCAGCTAATATTTTCTCATGGTCGGCTAGCTCTCCTGTCATTCTAGGCGCTGAAAAAGACTCTGGTATTTTTACGCAGCCCATGCACCACAAACCGCGGAGTCTACCGGACATTAACATTGTGGTTGGTAGTACACCACTAACAATAACCAAGCATTGCATGGATTTTTTAAAAATGAATACTGGTGGTAAGGTTGAGTTATCTCTTGTGTGTCTTGTTTGGTCCTCAGACAAAATATAAAATGAGTTATATATCGGACAAAAACGTCTGCTAAGAAATTTGAACATAAACAATAACAAAAACACAGGCAATATCCGCCAGGATCACTGATACAACCTTTAAGAATGAAGTGTCAAAATGAGTAATACCTCTACTATGCTCCTGTAGTGACACGTTCATACATGAATCATGCACACATGCAAATAGACATGCACACCAAACCCACGCACATATTTTCACACCTTTCCCACATACACTCTCAACAAGTACATTCTCAACTAGTACATTCTCAACTAGTGCATTCCCGTAGCATCTGCTAGCCCGTAGCGTGTTGTAATTTATATGTATGTTGCTTTGGATAAAAGCGTCTGCTAAATACATAAACGTAAACATATATCACTGGCACAATTTATAAATGTTTTTTTAAAGTAACAGGGTTTTTTTTTTTTCAGATTGAGAAGCTCAATGCTGTGGGCTGGAGTCCCGTCCTCCTTCTTGAATACCCAAAGAGAAACCCACAAATGCTTCTCCCTCAGGGCCTGAGGTTAAGTGGGGGGGAAAGTAAATGCCTCAATAACATTAAGGACATTTTCACCTTAATGGTTAAAGGTGATTCCACATTTTCTATACATTATAACGTCTCTATACAACCCCAATTCTGAAAAATGTGGGACACTGAAAATTAGATGACATCAAATAACAAAATGTACAGAAAAATATCATGACATCACTCCTACATTTCACATTTGACCTTATTGTACATTGTGTATTGTTTGTGTTGCTTGTATTCTTTCAGGAAAGAAAGCGCTGACCGATCCAAACAATTTGCCGGGTCAATGAGAGGAGGCCATCTTCATGTCAGAAAATGTGGCTTTCCACCAAGTGTAGATTAGCAATGGTAATTGCGTTAGGGAAGAAAGTCAGTTGCGGAGAATGTAAGATACAGGCCCTAATCTGTACACTGTATGATGAATTATATGATATGCTTGTTATTTGTGTTCTGTATGTATGTTAACATTTTGATTAACATTCTACTATTTGCTTATGTCAAACAGTTTCTAGAAAAGGAAGTGAAGAACAAGAGTGCCCCCACAACAGCCCTATGTACAAGCAGCAGTACAGAAGAGTACTAAAAAAGAGAAAGACAAAGGTTATTTCCATACACAAAATTGAAAATAAAACAATGGATGATGTAACAGTACTTTTTGATCACTTTTAAAAATGTATAATGGCACTGCGGAATAATTGAAATCAGTGATCAGTAACTGTCAGTATCAGTAATCGTACCAGATATTGCGTTTGTTCATCTTTGTGTTTATGTTCAAAATCCCGAACAAGACACGCCAGAGATAACTCACCCCTATATTATATATAAATATAATATAAAGTATTCTCTGAAAAATATTCATGGCATGTTTTAGTATTGTTAGAGATGCTACCAACCCCAGAATGTTTGTCTGCAGTTACTCTATGTTCCAGTTTATGGGACTGTGTAAATTGACCAGGATGTTTTACAGCTCGTATAGGGAATGTAAAGTGAGTGGACCATGAGGAGATATTAACTGAACATCATAAAAAGTGTTACGTGTCTACAAAACGCTGATAGTCACTGATGTGAAGTGTTAAAATTTGAATGTTAAGTTGAGTGCAATGTTATCTTTTTAAGCAAGACACTATTTTTCTATGTCTTTGTTTGCCTGCCACAGGGGAAGATGGAGATCCTAATAGATTGGGTGCCTTCCAAAATGTGGTGAGTTGGTTATCTTTTACACCAGATACTCACAATTACACAAAGGGAAATTACGTTGTTCCAGCAGCCATACATATACTGTAGGACATGTAAATGTACCAGATTTAGTTATTATAGTCTATGCTATAATTTAGTTATATACCGGTACTGCAGGCTACATGTAAACATATATACCGTAAATCAGTTTATATTGTAACACTCCTGTGTACCTGATGTTTTAGATGGATAGAAAGATACTTTATTGATCCCCAAGGGGAAATTCAAGTATGAACAGTAGGGTTTTATGGCAATTGGTAGTAGAGTGTTGTCTGGGGTGAGTGTGAGCTATAAACTATTTTTTATTCATTTGCACTCTGAACTTGTAAATGTACTAACCTGAGATGTTGATAATGTAACTTTTGTCAATTCAGAATGTCAGGGCCCAGTTTTTTTTATTTCCATACTGTGGAGTATTCAGATATTTTATTAGTTGTAACACTATTATGACATTGGTTAATCTAAACATCCCTCCACTAGAATATCTAATCAAACTGGAATACAGGTTACAGTCTTTTTCACTAACCATCTTCCCCCTTTTTTCTCAGCGGGAAAACCTGTCTGCCAACCTGGGAGCCTGCAAGATAAAGATCTACACACACACACACACACACTCACTCACTCACTCACTCACTCAACAGTCAACAAATATTTTAGCTGAGTGTTGTTCTTTTGTATTTTTTTATATAATATAAGTTAATAAAGACTACTAGTTGCCATATTGAATAGGAAGTATCACACATGTTTTACCACCCTGTTTTCTCAACAGAATCACCGTGTTGTGTGTTGTTAGCTTGTCTCCCACTACTTCTTGTATTGCAGTTGTTAGGACAAACTGGCAGAAGAACTTTCATTCACTAAACATTTAAAAGTGCCACAGAGTAATTACTGCTTTTGATATTTGTTTTAAGTCATTGTTGCTATTGTAGTATACTTGCTGTTGTTTTTGACTGTGGTCTAGAGGGTCCAGGTGCCTTGTGGCATGGGAGCTCCTGTTACTTCTTACATCAGTAAGTGCATCGATGATGTGACACACACAAAGACCCGGCTAACTGGAAGACATGACAGGAGATGTCCATAGGCTGCCGAGAACGCCTTCAGAGCCAAGGATGAAACTGATCTGAGAACAACGAGAGCCAAACTTTCCCCTAGCATCAGTAAAGCAAAACAGGAATACACACAAAAGATAACCTGCCATTTCAAAGACAGCAGAGACACATAGAGCATTCCCATCATGTGCATATAGCAAATTCTACTACAGCGCAGTCAGAGCCAGACAGTAACGGAGTACATTTACTTGAGTACACCAAGCACCTCATAACATCTATATTGTGCTTTTACCTGATGCAAGTGTTTTGATATGAAATAAACATAATTTGCATGACATGGTCAGTTCTGCTGGTCAGTTTTGACCTACGCGACAGCCCTGCAAAGTACCATCCACACAGCTATTCGGCTGCATTTTTTGACAGTTTTCAAGTTCAATTTATTTCTTTGTCCCAAATGGGCAATTTGATTGCAGACAGGATCACATACCACACGACATAAATAGGTCTGACAATGCCTAAAAAGTCAGTAAAACCAAGATAAAACTTAATTAAATAAGTTAGATATAAGAGGAGGAAGTGAATGAATATGGGGGGGGGGGTCACTAAATGGACAAATCTATCTTTTCCTGTTGTGTACATTCAGTACTTGAATAGAAAAGGGGATGAAGGAATTTTTGTACCTATGGTTAAAAGCAATAGGATGCCAACAAACGCAAGCCAGGTGGCAGCAGCACGTATTCAGAATACAGGGGATGGCTTGTGTCTTGATATATTTGTATCGCTTTGTTGAACACCTGCTTATTAAAATATTCGGTGAGACTAACAAACTTCACTCCCACTATCTTACTGGCCACATTTACTATCTTGGAAAGTGCATTTTTGTCTCTGATGGTGACATTTCCATACCAGCAGATAATGGAGAATGTGAGGATTGACTCAATAAAAGCTTTGTAAAACAATGCCATCAATGTTTTGTCCACCTGAAACTTAGCCAGTTTCCTAAGTGCAGAGAGTCTTTGTTGCCCTCTCTTGCACACCGAGGTGGTGTTCAGGTCGAACTTAAGCCGGTCATCAATCAAGGTGCCTAGGTACTTGTAAGATGATACAATTTCAACATCTTGATCGTTGATGACACTGTGTTTTGGAACAGGGGGAAGGCGTCTGAAATCTATGGACATGTCCTTGGTTTTACTGATGTTCAGATGCAAAAAAGCATCTTCACACCATGACACAAATTCATTGATAACAGGGCCATGCTCATTCTCATGGGAATTCAGGAGACTGACAATTACAGAGTCATCTGCAAATTTTAGAATGTGCCTGTTGTCATACTGGCTGCGGCAGTCATTGTTGTACAGTATGTACAACAGGGGGGAGAGAACACACCCCTGAGGTGAGCCTGTGGATGATGTTAGGCCACTGGACAGCACTTTATTTACCCTCACTCTCTGAACTCTGCGTGAGGAAATCAAGTAGCCAACCAATCAGGCTTGGGTCAAGGCTAAAGTTGTTCAGTAGTTTCTCAATCAGTAGGTGGGGTTGGATGGTGTTAAATGCCGAGGAGAAATCTACAAAGAGCAACCTTGCATGATTCCCACTTTCCTCCAGGTGTTTATAGAGAAGACTTAGTAGAGTGATGGTAGCATCCTGCACCCCCCTCTTGGCCCTATAGGCAAACTGGGAAGGATCCAAGAGAGGTTGCACCTTGATTAGGAGCTCAGCTTTAATCAGCTTCTCTAAGGATTTTGCAATAAGAGATTTTGGATGCACACAAGTTCATGGATCAAACCAAGCACCTCATAACATCTATATTGTGCTTTTATCTGATATATGCAATGATATATGTAGGCTACCTCATGTGCAAAAATGGGAAAATAACATGTATTTAAAAATATTACAAATGTTGCAAGCTTTTGACTTTATAGTCAAGCAGGTGATACATCTTAATAATTCAAGCATGTTTCTCATGTTATATATACAAATATTTTTGTAATTTTGAAATTATAGCTATTTCTGTAATTAGACTACATGCCCCATGACGTGTAGCGTTCATTTCAACGCTGCTTTATAACAATGGCGCCGAATTTGTAGTTCATTAAAACGGCTTTGTATTAAAACATAAACAAATTATTGTTAGGATGCACACTGGCACAGACGACTTTTGCTGGGTATAATATGTAGAGAAATAGTTAAAGCAAGTTAGTACATGACTCATTGGCATTCAATGAAAAGAAGTATAATTCCACAAAATATCGAAAAACGTGTACAGTAGGCTACTTCTGACCCTTGTTGCTAGGCAACGCCCCGTAGGCCTACCTGCTTGGCTGAAGAATAAGGAGGCTCATTATCCTAATCTTTGCTGTTCAAAGCAACATATAAATATATAAAACGATATAACACTTAAATTGAACAGGGAATAAATTAAGATGTTGATCAGACTGTAATAAGGACAAGCAATAGGCTAATAAACAAATGCCCATTCAATCAATGATATAATAACAAGTTGCTTACTGTTTAATGGACTAAGTGCATGTTGAACAAATGTGCCTTTAGACCCCTTTTAAAACACTGTAAACTATCACAGGAACAAAGAGCACTGTGCAACTTATTGCACCCACATGGAACCACTGAGGAAGAGTCTTGAATTTAGCGTTCATGAGTGGTCGACAGAACAAATGGTAATCAGAAGACAGCAGTGGGCGGTTGGGGAAGTACATCTTGATCATTGAATTAAAATAACAAGGAGCAGATCCAGTCAGTGTCCTATAGGCCAAAGTGAGAGATTTCAATGTAATGCTGGCTACTACAGGGGGAGTGTAGGAGAATAGGCCTAGGAGTGGATATGCATGCCCGATATCCATACCCCATCTGCTGGAACATTGGCTCATATATGTATTTTCACTGACACATTATCTATGTATCTATCTCATTTTAATTATGATAGCCATAGTACATGTGAGATTACAACAATAATAATGAAAGTAGTAATACAAACTGAAATGACTAAATGAATGAATTCCTTTATTGTTATTGCATTGGGAAAGAAGCTATTTCTAAATCTGCTAGTGCTAATCTGCTTGTTTTTAGACTCTGTAACATAGGTGGCTAACTGTTTCCAATTGTCCTGTTCTGTTCATGGTACACCAAAACTGTCACACTTGGATATTGAATCAATTACGATGAAAAACACGTAGCTTATCAACAAAGAAAAGTGAGATTGCTTTATGATGATAGATGCTTTACTTTTCCAAAAGATGTTGACACATTAAAGGAAATGACATGTAGTATTGTGATCCTTCTTTATGATCTGCCGCTGCTGCTGGTGGTGTTTGTGGTGCTGGTGGTGTTTGTGCTGCTGTTGGTGTTGCTGCTGGTGCTGGTGATGGGGGTGATGGTGGTGCCTCAACAGACTGCTGCAGCTCAACAGATTAAAGGAAAAGCACATTATTGTTAGATATGTGTGTACAAATCTGTTTTAGTCTGTAAAACACACTGGTATGCAAAAGGTTTTAGACAGGTTCATGCATTTGTATATATACCTGGAGATTGTAATACGCATTGTATGAGCGTACCACCTGCCTCAGCTTTTCAGCAGTGAAAGCTTTACGCCCTTCACCTTTTCCATAAAAAATGGCAAACAATGCATCATTACTGGTTTTATCATATACTCTTATGAAAAGTCAAATCATGTTGCAACAGCTGTGTGCATGCAGTTGAAACAGTAATAGTTGGTCAATATTAACATACCGTCACTGACTGAGGCAAAGGGCAATTCCTCAGGCCACCAAGGCGGCCTGTGTTGTGGCAGATATTCAGACCGAGACAAACCCTGACTCAGTGCTGAGATAGAAGGGTGTTAAAGTGTAATCAGATTCAGTAGTCTGCATCATTTTGATCTTTAAATAAGGAAATTGAAAACATACAATGCCAGTCATACCATGTTCTTTTATCAGACGGCCAATTGCCATCCGGCAATGTGTGCCACTGATATCAGGGTCAACGTATGGCCTCTCACCCCCCAAAGCATCTGTAAGACAGTACGCTCAGTGTCATTAAAAACAAATGTTAAGGTTCCTTTTCTGAACTTCAAGAAAGGATTGACACAGAAACAAACCTTAACACCACTTTCATTTATACATACCACTTGACACACCCCTATTAGTGTACATGTTTAGCAGCTCAGCCTTCCTGTCATTGGTCCAAAAGGCCTCAAGATACTTTGGCCCTAAATGAACCGTAACCGGGAAAAAAACCCTTAAAATCCATTATCAATTCGGTTTGTGTTGCCATGTCAATATCATTTTTATCAAAACTCAGGGCCAGATTGTGACCATACTAAAATAATTGTTCTTCCATTGAATGTCATCTTCGATAGATCTCATCATTGAAATGTTGTTGAATAAAAACATATTACATATACCTGTGAAATTAACGGTGGGTGACTCACTGCTGAAGTCAACCCATACGGCAAAAGCCAGGGGTGCTCCAGCCTCACCACCGCACCAATTCTTCATCTGAAAACAATATTAAAAATATTATACTTTCCCTCTCTTTTAAAAGCAGCCTCCCTCCCTTTCTTTCTTCACTGCACCCAATATTAGCATGAATTGAGACATGTCCCACTGTATTCTGAAAGCCTGACCTACTTTCCTGCAGACTTTTGCATATCATACGATCAGTGTTCATAACTCTATACATGGCACTATTTTGTATATTGGCGAACGAGGTACACATATGATAAGTTTTGAGCTCCAACTCAAAGGCAAAGCAGTTTCAGCCATGCAAACCATATATTTTCTGAAAGCTGGTCAGTTGTAGGTGTGATTTAACATACATTAGGACATGTCATGTGGTTACTATGGTCATATTGTGGTTGTTGCTAGGGTAAATTGAATGGTTGCTATGGTGTTGCTAAGGTAGATATGGTGGTTGCTATGCAAAATAACATGGTTGCTATGGTGGTTGTTAGGGTAAGCATGTTGGTTGCTATGGTGGTTGCTAGCTTGACATTATACAAGTGGTTGCTAGGGTAATTAAGATGGTTGCTTGGGTGTTGCTAGGGTAATTAAGGTGGTTGCTTGGGTGTTGCTAGGGTACATATGGTGGCAAAATAACAAAGCAGTAGAATTGCTAACGTTTAGCCATTTTTACATTTTTAGCCAAAAAACTCACTTATGTTGGTCTGATCAGTATGAAATCAGAATATGTTGAACAACGGGACACATCCAGTCGGTGGATTATTCCCGGAAGGAGATAAACGGTTCGAAACATACAAGGTTTCCCTCTTCTGCCGTGGTAACGCTAGGTGCTAGAGGTATGGGACCAAGACGCACGGCACCGCCTTGAGGCCCCTGACAACTGTTCCAAAGGTGGGATATCTGAGACACCCACAAAAAAAACAGTGAAGGAAAAACTTTTAAAAAGTTGACCACTCCCACTTCAGAGGTAGAGTTTTGGGTGGTAGCATGGAGCTACGAGGCTGAAATTCAAGTCAGACCTTCTGCACAAGACCCACATAGAGCGTGCAAAGTTTCATCGCTCTAGCTGTAACGCAAAGCATTGTGCCTACTTTTTTGGCAATTTAAAGCAACACCAAAGAACTTTTCCTCTGTCGCACGCACTATTTGTTTATCCAGCACCAGCTTTGCAAATAACAATGTCCACAGACAAGGTAGAATATGTTGCATGATTTTATGAAAGTACGATGTATTGCGACATCAGATGCAAGTCAAATTTGTAGTTTCTCATGTCTCATTCCATCGAACTACATATCCGCTACCCGATCCGGCAAACTTACATAGTGCGGTTATAGCCGATAGAGGGCCTCGAAGCGGATGCAGAAAGTGCCGTTCACCCTGTTACGAGTTGATGAACCACTGAAACGATTTTGGAAACACTATTTTAAGGTACAAAAAACTCTTTGGTGTTGCTTTAACATTTAGCCATTTTTCAATTTTTAGCCAAAAAGCACAGTTATGTTGATCCGATCAGTATGAAATCAGAATATGTTGAACAACGGGACATCACAAACAAGCCAGGCTCAGTTTGGAGTCGGTGGATTATTCCCGGAAGGAGATAAACGGTTCGAAACATACAAGGTTTCCCTCTGCTGGCGCGGTAAAGCTAGGTGCTAGAGGGATGGGACCAAAACGCACGGCACCCCCTTGAGGCCCCTGACAAATGTTCCAAAGGTGGGATCTCTGAGACACCCACAAAAAAAACTGTGAAGGAAAAACATAAAAAAAGTTGACCACTCCCAGAGGTGGAGTTTTGATATGTCAAAGTCAGTAGGAAGGTAGGACATGTCTTAATTAATTGACATCTAGAGGCTATAGGCTTTCAGAAAATATATGGTTTAGGTGGTCAATTCAGCTGTCCCTTAACAGTGTAGGCCTAAATATATCAGCTGTACAATGCGTTTCTCGATCTACAATATGGGCCTATGTACGCCTTATGATGCACCAAAGTCAGTGGGAAGGTGGGACATGTCTTAATGTATATTAATTGACATCTAGAGGCTATAGGCTTTCAGAAAATATATGGTTTAGGTGGTCAATTCAGCTGTCCCTTAACAGTGTAGGCCTAAATGTATCAGTTCAATCTACTTTCTACAATCTGTAGAAACAATCTAAATCTACAATATGGGCCTATATTTAGCACAGCGACAACCATATCTAGCAAAATCACAGTAAAAGTAATGTAAAAGTGATGTAAAATACCTGCCAATTGTCCTCTGTATCCACCGCTGCAGTAGACCATGATGTGAGGATGCACTCCATAACACAGCTGTTAATGGAAGCAAGGACTGAGGTGTCAAGGCCAGCATGCTTCAGCCTCTTCAGGAAGTTGACAAATGAGTAGCCAAACAAGGACAAACAAGGCCTTGCTTACATACTGGCTGTCTTGTAGTTTGACACCACTCTCCTTTCTGTGAGTGTTCTGTTGGAGTAATTTAATGAAATGCAACCCATACATCAGGATATCAGGAGCAAGGATCTGTGAAAACATAAGTAGAGGGGAGAAAAAAAGACATAAAGATATGTCGAGAAAACATTGCAGCACCATCCCTAAACAACACATCAGGACACCTTTCTTTCCTTTTTCATTTGATCACTACTGCAATTCATACACCTTGTACCCTTGTATACAGGTGAGACAAGGGTAAAACTGATGTGGGTATTTATTCTATTATAGAATAGGCTACTAAAATATAACTCCACAACTTCAAGTGTCAACACTGTAGTTTTGAAGGAGTATTTGTAGTTCTTATGCAGGAAAATCAGTATAGGCTACTTTGGACATTAAAAGCTGCATGCACTACGTAGTACACTCAGAAATGCATTATTTTGGAGATAGAAATGTTGCTTTGTTTTTCAGAAAAACGGTAGTAGCATAACAGAATTTTTTGTCACATGAATTACCCAGACCCAAAGAAACAAATAGCTTATTATGTGAAACTGACCTGCTTATAATTTAATGTCAAACACCATCTCAATCACCATCGCACTCATTTCGATAATTTAACCAAATAACCATAACAATTATTTATTTGGCTAATTATCACGCATTTGTCCACGTCTTTTACCATTATAAGACATTCACTAAGAAATTGCACTAATTTCGCGTGATTCTAGTTGTTTTACAGCATGAAGGGTTTTTGGTCATGATAAGTATACCTATATTTTGTTCGAAACAACAAAAAACAACACCATTATTATTATTATTTACTAAATTAACGTAGTTTAACTTACCTTACCCCACATAGCCAGCCAGCTCTCGCTCTACGATGCGTTTCCGCTTTCTTGTGGTGGCGTGTGTCACATGACAGCAACCAGCCTATCACACTGGGGCTGTTTCCTTTTTCGAGCGTCGCCCTGGGATCGTCGCACACAGTGACGCGATGCACAAAATTGCGCCAAAATATCAATAGCAATGAAAAAGTAGTCTTAATATTTTATATCCTTGCTCAAATTTGTAAAATAATGAGCATAAATCTCCGAATGAAAGAAACTTGGGTATATGTAGCCATTACATTTAAACACATCACTTCCCAGAATGCATCTCTTTGCCAAAGAACTTTATTTCCACCTTAAGCAATATAAACATTTCTGCAGTAGTGTATTACATTTATAACAACTTCATAATCAGTATTGAGACGAAAGAACTAGTGCTATCAGTAAGCTATTCTTTTTAAGTTGACATTCTCTGGGGATACGCTTCTGACATGGGCTTTGTTTACCTAGCAACGGTTACTATGCCTCGCTGAAATGAGAAGTGAGAACGTTTTTATTAAATATCCCACTTAAATAAGGGCATCATTTAAGCCAACGGCAAATATGCAGTCCTGAAACGACTGTAATTATTCAATATCCATGTATCCCAAAGTTATAAAAGTCAGTTGACCGAAATCTGTACTCAGTTGTTGAAACGGGGGATCCGTGTGTGGGCCACGGAATATATTGTCATTAACTTGCATTGGAACGAAATCTGTGTGTGTTTCACGGAAATGTAACTTCCGTTGAGCGAAATCTGCACTCAGTTGTTGAAACAGGGATGGAATGCAACGCCTGACAGGCTAACATTACATAAAAATCGAACTGATTGTATCAAAAGTGTGTTTCCCAATAAGATAACAACATCCGTTGAGCGAAATCTGCACTCAGTTGTTAAACGGGGATCCGTGAAATAGCCACGGAATATATTGTCATTAACTTGCATTGGAACGAAATCCGTGTGTGTTTCACGGAAATGTAACTTCCGTTGAGAGGAAATCTGCACTCAGTTGTTGAAACAGGGATGGAATGCAACGCCTGACAGGCTAACATTACACAGACACTAAAAAAGGCAATAAAAATCGAACTGAATGTATCAAAAGTGTGTTTCCCAATAAGATAACAGTTGTTTAAACGGGGATCCGTGAAATAGCCACGGGATATGAGTGTCATTAACTTGCATTGAATCGAAATCCGTGTGAGTTTCACGGAAATTTCAGTGATTCCGTGGGCCCACCACGGATTTTGAGTTAAGCGTCCGTGGCTATTTCACGGATTCCCGTGAGACCAGGTTGGTGCATGCTCTCTCTCTCCAACACAAACCAGATTCTGGTACATAACGCTGAAAACAGATAAATGTGTTTATTCGAAGCACACATACAAATACTGTATGTGCGCACTTACGTGACTATCCTACTTCAAGTATTAGCCTACGCACAATAGATTTATCTTCTTTAGCCTATAATGCATAGGCTACACTTTTTAAACAAAAAGCAGCTGTGACAGGCAGCGGCCGCATATATTCTGCGTCATATCTCGCAGCTTGTGAACTCTACAAGCCCCCACCCCTCACTCGACAACCACACGGAGATTCTGTAATGTGCGTGTATGTCGTTCACACATACGTCCGTATAAGGTCAGTATTAGGTCCGCAGGTTAGCATCATATCTGAATCATCCGAAGGGTAGGACCTCCGTTTGACAAACCTCCGCATGTACTCCGGAGGTTATATCTGAAAGCGCTTTCTGTATCGATAGACAAACACACATTAGCAATTGTTGCTATAACCTGGCCAAACACATATTCTCTTGTATCACAATTAATGTTTATTAGTGAGTTGCTTTTGTTGTTGTTGTTGCTCTTGTTGTTCTTGTTCTTGTTGTTCTTGTTGCTTCTCTTGTTGTTCTTGTTATTATTGTTCTTGTTCTTGGTGTTGTTGATGTTGTTGTTATTTTTAGGGAAGATCTTGTATGCTCCAGTCACATCTAAAATTCAGCCCTCTACTTCTACTTTTTCACAGGTATTTGCTCCTGATATCCTGACCAACAGAACATGTACAGAAAGAAGTGTTCCACTACCAATTTCGCTCATCTGTGGTTCTCCTGACATGTTGGGAGAGCAGGGATTTCAATTCTGATTGCTCTTCAATTAACATAATCATCCTCAACATCCTCACATCTTGCGCATCCTCACATTCTGCACATCCTCACATCCTGTGGTTCACTGCAACGCGTAGTTACATCAGTACAGCGGATCATTGGCTCATGAACTCCCCACATTGAAAGTTTACTGTTCCACACTGAGTAACATCTCATATTAATAGCTTGAATTTCCCCTTGGGCATCAATAAAGTATCTATCTATCTATTAGCACTATTTTGTAATTGTGCCACACTGACAAATTGCTGCTTCTGTTTGATGTAGTGCTGGGTGTTCTATCCATTATGACAGTCTCGTGACGTTGGCCGTAGCGTTTGTAAGCCAAAGGCCCTCCTCGTAAAAAAATATTTTTATTTCTCCGGCTGTTGCAATTGATATAAGTGCCCTCTGTAAACAGCACAACAGGCAGACAGCAAACATTTAGAAACAGACACGCAATTGGCTTCTTAAGAGATCGCGAGATCGCATGCACGCACGCACCTACACACGCACGCAGGCTACCGGACAACGGCAAAATGAACGGAAGCCCGCGTGACAGAGTTGGTCACCTCATGAAGCAAGATTAGAACCTGCGACGCTGGCACAATACAAGTGCTTTGCACACCGACGTCTAGTCCATTGTGCTACGTGAGCGCTGTGTCATGTAGTGCTGGGTGTTCTTTCCATTATGACAGTCTCGTGACGTTGGCCATAGCGTTTGTAAGCCAAAAGCCCTCCTCGTAGAAAAATATTTTTTATTTCTCCGGCTGTTGCAATTGATATCAGTGGTTAATATAAGTGCCCTCTGTAAACAGCACAACAGGCAGACAGCAAACATTTAGAAACAGACACGCAATTGGCTTCTTAAGAGATCGCGAGATCGCACGCACGCACGCACCTACACACGCACGCACTCGCGATTGCACTGACTACGCTACCGGACATCGGTAAAATTAACGGGAAGGTCACGTCATGAAGCACGATCAGAAACTGCGACGCCGGCACAATGCTTCAAGTGCTTTAAACAGTGACGTCCAGTCCATTGTGCTACGGGAGCGCTGATTACTGTAGTTCTCGGTTTTCTATCCATTATGACAGTCTCGTGACGTTGGCCGTAGCGTTTGTAAGCCAAAGGCCCTCCTCGTAGAAATTTTTTTTTTATTTCTCCGGCTGTTGCAATTGATATCAGTGGTTAATATAAGTGCCCTCTGTAAACAGCACAACAGGCAGACAGCAAACATTTAGAAACAGACACGCAATTGCAACAGAGCGCTGATTACTGTATGGACAAACTCTGCTTCATAAGATGTCGCGGGCGATCGGGAAGACGCTGAGCAGAGGGCACCGTCGCGTAAAACATCGTGAGACCGCGGAAACAGCTGGACTGTGCTTCAGGCTGGATTCGAACCTGCGATGACATTCTTAAAGTGCTATGTAGCACAGCGCTGCCTTTCCCATGTGTGCTACGGAGACACCATTAATGCAGTGCTCATTATACATGATTAGAGTCTCGTGACTGCCGGCTACTGCGTGCGTGCGTGCGTGTGTAGGTCAAAGTCCGCCGATCGCAGCATTCCCCTATTTTGTAAAATTATTTTTTACTCTCCTGGGTGTTGCAATGGATATCAATGATTCATATGATTGCCCTCAGTAAAAAAACACAAGAAACAGGAATGCAATCAGTTACAAACACTCAGGTTCTCTGCTTCATAAGATGTCGCCGGCGATCGGGAAGACGCTGAGCAGAGGGCACGTCGCGTAAAACAACGCGAGACCGCGGAAATGGCCGGACGGTGCTTCAGGCCTTATTCGAACCTGCAATGCCATTCTTAAAGTGCTATGTAGCACAGCGCTGCCTTTCCCATATGTGCTACGGAGATGCTGATTAGTGCAGTGCTCATTATACATGATTAGAGTCTCGTGACTGCCGGCTACTGCGTGGGTGCGTGCGTAGGTCAAAGTCCGCCGATCGCAGCATTCCCCTATTTTGTAAAATTATTTTTTACTCCTCTGGGTGTTGCAATGGATATCAATGATTCATATGATTGCCCTCAGTAAAAAAGCACAAGAAACAGGACGCAAACAGTTACAAACTCTGCTTCATAAGATGTCGCGGGCGATCGGGAAGACGCTGAGCAGAGGGCACCGTCGCGTAAAACATCGTGAGACCGCGGAAACAGCCGGACTGTGCTTCAGGCTGGATTCGAACCTGCGATGACATTCTTAAAGTGCTATGTAGCACAGCGCTGCCTTTCCCATGTGTGCTACGGAGACACCGATTAATGCACTGCTCATTATACATGATTAGAGTCTCGTGACTGCCGGCTACTGCGTGCGTGCGTGCGTGTGTAGGTCAAAGTCCGCCGATCGCAGCATTCCCCTATTTTGTAAAATTATTTTTTACTCTCCTGGGTGTTGCAATGGATATCAATGATTCATATGATTGCCCTCAGTAAAAAAACACAAGAAACAGGAATGCAATCAGTTACAAACACTCAGGTTCTCTGCTTCATAAGATGTCGCCGGCGATCGGGAAGACGCTGAGCAGAGGGCACGTCGCGTAAAACAAGGCCGGACGGTGCTTCAGGCCTTATTCGAACCTGCAATGCCATTCTTAAAGTGCTATGTAGCACAGCGCTGCCTTTCCCATGTGTGCTACGGAGACGCTGATTAATGCAGTGCGAATTATACATGATTAGAGTCTCGTGACTGCCGGCTACTGCGTGCGTGCGTGCGTAGGTCAAAGTCCGCTGATCGCGGCATTCCCCTATTTTGTAAAATTATTTTTTACTCCTCTGGGTGTTGCAATGGATATCAATGATTCATATGATTGCCCTCAGTAAAAAAACACAAGAAACAGGAATGCAATCAGTTACAAACACTCAGGTTCTCTGCTTCATAAGATGTCGCCGGCGATCGGGAAGACGCTGAGCAGAGGGCACCGTCGCGTAAAACAACGCGAGACCGCGGAAATGGCCAGACGGTGCTTCAGGCTGGATTCGAACCTGCGATGACATTCTTAAAGTGCTATGTAGCACAGCGATGCCTTTCCCATGTGTGCTACGGAGACACCGATTAATGCACTGCTCATTATACATGATTAGAGTCTCGTGACTGCCGGCTACTGCGTGCGTGCGTGCGTGTGTAGGTCAAAGTCCGCCGATCGCAGCATTCCCCTATTTTGTAAAATTATTTTTTACTCTCCTGGGTGTTGCAATGGATATCAATGATTCATATGATTGCCCTCAGTAAAAAAACACAAGAAACAGGAATGCAATCAGTTACAAACACTCAGGTTCTCTGCTTCATAAGATGTCGCCGGCGATCGGGAAGACGCTGAGCAGAGGGCACCGTCGCGTAAAACAACGTGAGTCCGCGGAAACTGCCGGACGGTGCTTCAGGCCGGATTCGAACCGGAGATGCCATTCTTAAAGTGCTATGTAGCACAGCGCTGCCTTTCCCATGTGTGCTACGGAGACGCTGATTAATGCAGTGCGAATTATACATGATTAGAGTCTCGTGACTGCCGGCTACTGCGTGCGTGCGTGCGTAGGTCAAAGTCCGCTGATCGCGGCATTCCCCTATTTTGTAAAATTATTTTTTACTCCTCTGGGTGTTGCAATGGATATCAATGATTCATATGATTGCCCTCAGTAAAAAAACACAAGAAACAGGAATGCAATCAGTTACAAACACTCAGGTTCTCTGCTTCATAAGATGTCGCCGGCGATCGGGAAGACGCTGAGCAGAGGGCACCGTCGCGTAAAACAACGCGAGACCGCGGAAATGGCCGGACGGTGCTTCAGGCTGGATTCGAACCTGCGATGACATTCTTAAAGTGCTATGTAGCACAGCGCTGCCTTTCCCATGTGTGCTACGGAGACACCGATTAATGCACTGCTCATTATACATGATTAGAGTCTTGTGACTGCCGGCTACTGCGTGCGTGCGTGCGTGTGTAGGTCAAAGTCCGCCGATCGCAGCATTCCCCTATTTTGTAAAATTATTTTTTACTCTCCTGGGTGTTGCAATGGATATCAATGATTCATATGATTGCCCTCAGTAAAAAAACACAAGAAACAGGAATGCAATCAGTTACAAACACTCAGGTTCTCTGCTTCATAAGATGTCGCCGGCGATCGGGAAGACGCTGAGCAGAGGGCACCGTCGCGTAAAACAACGTGAGTCCGCGGAAACTGCCGGACGGTGCTTCAGGCCGGATTCGAACCGGAGATGCCATTCTTAAAGTGCTATGTAGCACAGCGCTGCCTTTCCCATGTGTGCTACGGAGACGCTGATTAATGCAGTGCGAATTATACATGATTAGAGTCTCGTGACTGCCGGCTACTGCGTGCGTGCGTGCGTAGGTCAAAGTCCGCTGATCGCGGCATTCCCCTATTTTGTAAAATTATTTTTTACTCCTCTGGGTGTTGCAATGGATATCAATGATTCATATGATTGCCCTCAGTAAAAAAGCACAAGAAACAGGACGCAAACAGTTACAAACTCTGCTTCATAAGATGTCGCGGGCGATCGGGAAGACGCTGAGCAGAGGGCACCGTCGCGTAAAACATCGTGAGACCGCGGAAACAGCCGGACTGTGCTTCAGGCTGGATTCGAACCTGCGATGACATTCTTAAAGTGCTATGTAGCACAGCGCTGCCATTCCCATGTGTGCTACGGAGACGCCGATTAATGCAGTGCTCATTATACATGATTAGAGTCTCGTGACTGCCGGCTACTGCTTGCGTGCGTGCGTGTGTAGGTCAAAGTCCGCCGATCACAGCATTCCCCTATTTTGTAAAATTATTTTTTACTCTCCTGGGTGTTGCAATGGATATCAATGATTCATATGATTGCCCTCAGTAAAAAAACACAAGAAACAGGAATGCAATCAGTTACAAACACTCAGGTTCTCTGCTTCATAAGATGTCGCGGGCGATCGGGAAGACGCTGAGCAGAGGGCACCGTCGCGTAAAACAACGTGAGTCCGCGGAAACTGCCGGACGGTGCTTCAGGCCGGATTCGAACCAGCGATGCCATTCTTAAAGTGCTATGTAGCACAGCGCTGCCTTTCCCATGTGTGCTACGGAGACGCTGATTAATGCAGTGCTCATTATACATGATTAGAGTCTCGTGACTGCCGGCTACTGCGTGCGTGCGTGCCTAGGTCAAAGTCCGCCGATAGCAGCATTCCCCTATTTTGTAAAATTATTTTTTACTCCTCTGGGTGTTGCAATGGATATCAATGATTCATGTGATTGCCCTCAGTAAAAAAACACAAGAAACAGGAATGCAATCAGTTACAAACACTCAGGTTCTCTGCTTCATAAGATGTCGCCGGCGATCGGGAAGACGCTGAGCAGAGGGCACCGTCGCGTAAAACAACGTGAGTCCGCGGAAACTGCCGGACGGTGCTTCAGGCCGGATTCGAACCGGCGATGCCATTCTTAAAGTGCTATGTAGCACAGCGCTGCCATTCCCATGTGTGCTACGGAGACGCTGATTAATGTAGTGCTCATTATACATGATTAGAGTCTCGTGACTGCCGGCTACTGCGTGCGTGCGTGCGTAGGTCAAAGTCCGCTGATCGCGGCATTCCCCTATTTTGTAAAATATTTTTTTACTCCTCTGGGTGTTGCAATGGATATCAATGATTCATATGATTGCCCTCAGTAAAAAAGCACAAGAAACAGGACGCAAACAGTTACAAACTCTGCTTCAAAAGATGTCGCGGGCGATCGGGAAGACGCTGAGCAGAGGGCACCGTCGCGTAAAACATCGTGAGACCGCGGAAACAGCCGGACTGTGCTTCAGGCTGGATTCGAACCTGCGATGACATTCTTAAAGTGCTATGTAGCACAGCGCTGCCTTTCCCATGTGTGCTACGGAGACACCATTAATGCAGTGCTCATTATACATGATTAGAGTCTCGTGACTGCCGGCTACTGCGTGCGTGCATGCGTGTGTAGGTCAAAGTCCGCCTATCGCAGCATTCCCCTATTTTGTAAAATTATTTTTACTCTCCTGGGTGTTGCAATGGATATCAATGATTCATATGATTGCCCTCAGTAAAAAAACACAAGAAACAGGAATGCAATCAGTTACAAACACTCAGGTTCTCTGCTTCATAAGATGTCGCCGGCGATCGGGAAGACGCTGAGCAGAGGGCACGTCGCGTAAAACAAGGCCGGACGGTGCTTCAGGCCTTATTCGAACCTGCAATGCCATTCTTAAAGTGCTATGTAGCACAGCGCTGCCTTTCCCATGTGTGCTACGGAGACGCTGATTAATGCAGTGCGAATTATACATGATTAGAGTCTCGTGACTGCCGGCTACTGCGTGCGTGCGTGCGTAGGTCAAAGTCCGCTGATCGCGGCATTCCCCTATTTTGTAAAATTATTTTTTACTCCTCTGGGTGTTGCAATGGATATCAATGATTCATATGATTGCCCTCAGTAAAAAAACACAAGAAACAGGAATGCAATCAGTTACAAACACTCAGGTTCTCTGCTTCATAAGATGTCGCCGGCGATCGGGAAGACGCTGAGCAGAGGGCACCGTCGCGTAAAACAACGCGAGACCGCGGAAATGGCCGGACGGTGCTTCAGGCTGGATTCGAACCTGCGATGACATTCTTAAAGTGCTATGTAGCACAGCGATGCCTTTCCCATGTGTGCTACGGAGACACCGATTAATGCACTGCTCATTATACATGATTAGAGTCTCGTGACTGCCGGCTACTGCGTGCGTGCGTGCGTGTGTAGGTCAAAGTCCGCCGATCGCAGCATTCCCCTATTTTGTAAAATTATTTTTTACTCTCCTGGGTGTTGCAATGGATATCAATGATTCATATGATTGCCCTCAGTAAAAAAACACAAGAAACAGGAATGCAATCAGTTACAAACACTCAGGTTCTCTGCTTCATAAGATGTCGCCGGCGATCGGGAAGACGCTGAGCAGAGGGCACCGTCGCGTAAAACAACGTGAGTCCGCGGAAACTGCCGGACGGTGCTTCAGGCCGGATTCGAACCGGAGATGCCATTCTTAAAGTGCTATGTAGCACAGCGCTGCCTTTCCCATGTGTGCTACGGAGACGCTGATTAATGCAGTGCGAATTATACATGATTAGAGTCTCGTGACTGCCGGCTACTGCGTGCGTGCGTGCGTAGGTCAAAGTCCGCTGATCGCGGCATTCCCCTATTTTGTAAAATTATTTTTTACTCCTCTGGGTGTTGCAATGGATATCAATGATTCATATGATTGCCCTCAGTAAAAAAACACAAGAAACAGGAATGCAATCAGTTACAAACACTCAGGTTCTCTGCTTCATAAGATGTCGCCGGCGATCGGGAAGATGCTGAGCAGAGGGCACCGTCGCGTAAAACAACGCGAGACCGCGGAAATGGCCGGACGGTGCTTCAGGCTGGATTCGAACCTGCGATGACATTCTTAAAGTGCTATGTAGCACAGCGCTGCCTTTCCCATGTGTGCTACGGAGACACCGATTAATGCACTGCTCATTATACATGATTAGAGTCTCGTGACTGCCGGCTACTGCGTGCGTGCGTGCGTGTGTAGGTCAAAGTCCGCCAATAGCAGCATTCCCCTATTTTGTAAAATTATTTTTTACTCTCCTGGGTGTTGCAATGGATATCAATGATTCATATGATTGCCCTCAGTAAAAAAACACAAGAAACAGGAATGCAATCAGTTACAAACACTCAGGTTCTCTGCTTCATAAGATGTCGCCGGCGATCGGGAAGACGCTGAGCAGAGGGCACCGTCGCGTAAAACAACGTGAGTCCGCGGAAACTGCCGGACGGTGCTTCAGGCCGGATTCGAACCGGAGATGCCATTCTTAAAGTGCTATGTAGCACAGCGCTGCCTTTCCCATGTGTGCTACGGAGACGCTGATTAATGCAGTGCGAATTATACATGATTAGAGTCTCGTGACTGCCGGCTACTGCGTGCGTGCGTGCGTAGGTCAAAGTCCGCTGATCGCGGCATTCCCCTATTTTGTAAAATTATTTTTTACTCCTCTGGGTGTTGCAATGGATATCAATGATTCATATGATTGCCCTCAGTAAAAAAGCACAAGAAACAGGACGCAAACAGTTACAAACTCTGCTTCATAAGATGTCGCGGGCGATCGGGAAGACGCTGAGCAGAGGGCACCGTCGCGTAAAACATCGTGAGACCGCGGAAACAGCCGGACTGTGCTTCAGGCTGGATTCGAACCTGCGATGACATTCTTAAAGTGCTATGTAGCACAGCGCTGCCTTTCCCATGTGTGCTACGGAGACGCCGATTAATGCAGTGCTCATTATACATGATTAGAGTCTCGTGACTGCCGGCTACTGCTTGCGTGCGTGCGTGTGTAGGTCAAAGTCCGCCGATCACAGCATTCCCCTATTTTGTAAAATTATTTTTTACTCTCCTGGGTGTTGCAATGGATATCAATGATTCATATGATTGCCCTCAGTAAAAAAACACAAGAAACAGGAATGCAATCAGTTACAAACACTCAGGTTCTCTGCTTCATAAGATGTCGCCGGCGATCGGGAAGACGCTGAGCAGAGGGCACCGTCGCGTAAAACAACGTGAGTCCGCGGAAACTGCCGGACGGTGCTTCAGGCCGGATTCGAACCAGCGATGCCATTCTTAAAGTGCTATGTAGCACAGCGCTGCCTTTCCCATGTGTGCTACGGAGACGCTGATTAATGCAGTGCTCATTATACATGATTAGAGTCTCGTGACTGCCGGCTACTGCGTGCGTGCGTGCGTAGGTCAAAGTCCGCTGATCGCGGCATTCCCCTATTTTGTAAAATTATTTTTTACTCCTCTGGGTGTTGCAATGGATATCAATGATTCATATGATTGCCCTCAGTAAAAAAACACAAGAAACAGGACGCAAACAGTTACAAACACTCAGGTTCTCTACTTCATAAGATGTCGCGGGCGATCGGGAAGACGCTGAGCAGAGGGCACCGTCGCGTAAAACAACGTGAGTCCGCGGAAACTGCCGGACGGTGCTTCAGGCCGGATTCGAACCTGCGATGACATTCTTAAAGTGCTATGTAGCACAGCGCTGCCTTTCCCATGTGTGCTACGGAGACACCGATTAATGCAGTGCTCATTATACATGATTAGAGTCTCGTGACTGCCGGCTACTGCTTGCATGCGTGCGTGTGTAGGTCAAAGTCCGCCGATCGCAGCATTCCCCTATTTTGTAAAATTATTTTTTACTCTCCTGGGTGTTGCAATGGATATCAATGATTCATATGATTGCCCTCAGTAAAAAAACACAAGAAACAGGAATGCAATCAGTTACAAACACTCAGGTTCTCTGCTTCATAAGATGTCGCCGGAGATCGGGAAGACGCTGAGCAGAGGGCACGTCGCGTAAAACAACGCGAGACCGCGGAAATGGCCGGACGGTGCTTCAGGCCTTATTCGAACCTGCAATGCCATTCTTAAAGTGCTATGTAGCACAGCGCTGCCTTTCCCATATGTGCTACGGAGATGCTGATTAGTGCAGTGCTCATTATACATGATTAGAGTCTCGTGACTGCCGGCTACTGCGTGGGTGCGTGCGTAGGTGAAAGTCCGCCGATCGCAGCATTCCCCTATTTTGTAAAATTATTTTTTACTCCTCTGGGTGTTGCAATGGATATCAATGATTCATATGATTGCCCTCAGTAAAAAAGCACAAGAAACAGGACGCAAACAGTTACAAACTCTGCTTCATAAGATGTCGCGGGCGATCGGGAAGACGCTGAGCAGAGGGCACCGTCGCGTAAAACATCGTGAGACCGCGGAAACAGCCGGACTGTGCTTCAGGCTGGATTCGAACCTGCGATGACATTCTTAAAGTGCTATGTAGCACAGCGCTGCCTTTCCCATATGTGCTACGGAGACACCGTTAATGCAGCCCTCATTATACATGATTAGAGTAGTCTCGTGACTGCCGGCTACTGCGTGCGTGCGTGCGTGTGTAGGTCAAAGTCCGCCGATCGCAGCATTCCCCTATTTTGTAAAATTATTTTTTACTCTACTGGGTGTTGCAATGGATATCAATGATTCATATGATTGCCCTCAGTAAAAAAACACAAGAAACAGGAATGCAATCAGTTACAAACACTCAGGTTCTCTGCTTCATAAGATGTCGCCGGAGATCGGGAAGACGCTGAGCAGAGGGCACGTCGCGTAAAACAACGCGAGACCGCGGAAATGGCCGGACGGTGCTTCAGGCCTTATTCGAACCTGCAATGCCATTCTTAAAGTGCTATGTAGCACAGCGCTGCCTTTCCCATATGTGCTACGGAGATGCTGATTAGTGCAGTGCTCATTATACATGATTAGAGTCTCGTGACTGCCGGCTACTGCGTGGGTGCGTGCGTAGGTGAAAGTCCGCCGATCGATCGCAGCATTCCCCTATTTTGTAAAATTCTTTTTTACTCCTCTGGGTGTTGCAATGGATATCAATGATTCATATGATTGCCCTCAGTAAAAAAGCACAAGAAACAGGACGCAAACAGTTACAAACTCTGCTTCATAAGATGTCGCGGGCGATCGGGAAGACGCTGAGCAGAGGGCACCGTCGCGTAAAACATCGTGAGACCGCGGAAACAGCCGGACTGTGCTTCAGGCTGGATTAGAACCTGCGATGACATTCTTAAAGTGCTATGTAGCACAGCGCTGCCTTTCCCATATGTGCTACGGAGACACCGTTAATGCAGTGCTCATTATACATGATTAGAGTCTCGTGACTGCCGGCTACTGCGTGCGTGCGTGCGTGTGTAGGTCAAAGTCCGCCGATCGCAGCATTCCCCTATTTTGTAAAATTATTTTTTACTCTCCTGGGTGTTGCAATGGATATCAATGATTCATATGATTGCCCTCAGTAAAAAAACACAAGAAACAGGAATGCAATCAGTTACAAACACTCAGGTTCTCTGCTTCATAAGATGTCGCCGGCGATCGGGAAGACGCTGAGCAGAGGGCACCGTCGCGTAAAACAACGTGAGTCCGCGGAAACTGCCGGACGGTGCTTCAGGCCGGATTCGAACCTGCGATGACATTCTTAAAGTGCTATGTAGCACAGCGCTGCCTTTCCCATGTGTGCTACGGAGACACCGATTAATGCAGTGCTCATTATACATGATTAGAGTCTCGTGACTGCCGGCTACTGCTTGCATGCGTGCGTGTGTAGGTCAAAGTCCGCCGATCGCAGCATTCCCCTATTTTGTAAAATTATTTTTTACTCTCCTGGGTGTTGCAATGGATATCAATGATTCATATGATTGCCCTCAGTAAAAAAACACAAGAAACAGGAATGCAATCAGTTACAAACACTCAGGTTCTCTGCTTCATAAGATGTCGCCGGAGATCGGGAAGACGCTGAGCAGAGGGCACGTCGCGTAAAACAACGCGAGACCGCGGAAATGGCCGGACGGTGCTTCAGGCCTTATTCGAACCTGCAATGCCATTCTTAAAGTGCTATGTAGCACAGCGCTGCCTTTCCCATATGTGCTACGGAGATGCTGATTAGTGCAGTGCTCATTATACATGATTAGAGTCTCGTGACTGCCGGCTACTGCGTGGGTGCGTGCGTAGGTGAAAGTCCGCCGATCGCAGCATTCCCCTATTTTGTAAAATTATTTTTTACTCCTCTGGGTGTTGCAATGGATATCAATGATTCATATGATTGCCCTCAGTAAAAAAGCACAAGAAACAGGACGCAAACAGTTACAAACTCTGCTTCATAAGATGTCGCGGGCGATCGGGAAGACGCTGAGCAGAGGGCACCGTCGCGTAAAACATCGTGAGACCGCGGAAACAGCCGGACTGTGCTTCAGGCTGGATTCGAACCTGCGATGACATTCTTAAAGTGCTATGTAGCACAGCGCTGCCTTTCCCATATGTGCTACGGAGACACCGTTAATGCAGCCCTCATTATACATGATTAGAGTCTCGTGACTGCCGGCTACTGCGTGCGTGCGTGCGTGTGTAGGTCAAAGTCCGCCGATCGCAGCATTCCCCTATTTTGTAAAATTATTTTTTACTCTACTGGGTGTTGCAATGGATATCAATGATTCATATGATTGCCCTCAGTAAAAAAACACAAGAAACAGGAATGCAATCAGTTACAAACACTCAGGTTCTCTGCTTCATAAGATGTCGCCGGAGATCGGGAAGACGCTGAGCAGAGGGCACGTCGCGTAAAACAACGCGAGACCGCGGAAATGGCCGGACGGTGCTTCAGGCCTTATTCGAACCTGCAATGCCATTCTTAAAGTGCTATGTAGCACAGCGCTGCCTTTCCCATATGTGCTACGGAGATGCTGATTAGTGCAGTGCTCATTATACATGATTAGAGTCTCGTGACTGCCGGCTACTGCGTGGGTGCGTGCGTAGGTGAAAGTCCGCCGATCGCAGCATTCCCCTATTTTGTAAAATTCTTTTTTACTCCTCTGGGTGTTGCAATGGATATCAATGATTCATATGATTGCCCTCAGTAAAAAAGCACAAGAAACAGGACGCAAACAGTTACAAACTCTGCTTCATAAGATGTCGCGGGCGATCGGGAAGACGCTGAGCAGAGGGCACCGTCGCGTAAAACATCGTGAGACCGCGGAAACAGCCGGACTGTGCTTCAGGCTGGATTCGAACCTGCGATGACATTCTTAAAGTGCTATGTAGCACAGCGCTGCCTTTCCCATATGTGCTACGGAGACACCGTTAATGCAGTGCTCATTATACATGATTAGAGTCTCGTGACTGCCGGCTACTGCGTGCGTGCGTGCGTGTGTAGGTCAAAGTCCGCCGATCGCAGCATTCCCCTATTTTGTAAAATTATTTTTTACTCTCCTGGGTGTTGCAATGGATATCAATGATTCATATGATTGCCCTCAGTAAAAAAACACAAGAAACAGGAATGCAATCAGTTACAAACACTCAGGTTCTCTGCTTCATAAGATGTCGCCGGAGATCGGGAAGACGCTGAGCAGAGGGCACGTCGCGTAAAACAACGCGAGACCGCGGAAATGGCCGGACGGTGCTTCAGGCCTTATTCGAACCTGCAATGCCATTCTTAAAGTGCTATGTAGCACAGCGCTGCCTTTCCCATATGTGCTACGGAGATGCTGATTAGTGCAGTGCTCATTATACATGATTAGAGTCTCGTGACTGCCGGCTACTGCGTGGGTGCGTGCGTAGGTGAAAGTCCGCCGATCGCAGCATTCCCCTATTTTGTAAAATTATTTTTTACTCCTCTGGGTGTTGCAATGGATATCAATGATTCATATGATTGCCCTCAGTAAAAAAGCACAAGAAACAGGACGCAAACAGTTACAAACTCTGCTTCATAAGATGTCGCGGGCGATCGGGAAGACGCTGAGCAGAGGGCACCGTCGCGTAAAACATCGTGAGACCGCGGAAACAGCCGGACTGTGCTTCAGGCTGGATTCGAACCTGCGATGACATTCTTAAAGTGCTATGCACAGCGCTGCCTTTCCCATATGTGCTACGGAGACACCGTTAATGCAGTGCTCATTATACATGATTAGAGTCTCGTGACTGCCGGCTACTGCTTGCGTGCGTGCGTGTGTAGGTCAAAGTCCGCCGATCACAGCATTCCCCTATTTTGTAAAATTATTTTTTACTCTCCTGGGTGTTGCAATGGATATCAATGATTCATATGATTGCCCTCAGTAAAAAAACACAAGAAACAGGAATGCAATCAGTTACAAACACTCAGGTTCTCTGCTTCATAAGATGTCGCCGGCGATCGGGAAGACGCTGAGCAGAGGGCACCGTCGCGTAAAACAACGTGAGTCCGCGGAAACTGCCGGACGGTGCTTCAGGCCGGATTCGAACCTGCGATGACATTCTTAAAGTGCTATGTAGCACAGCGCTGCCTTTCCCATGTGTGCTACGGAGACACCGATTAATGCAGTGCTCATTATACATGATTAGAGTCTCGTGACTGCCGGCTACTGCTTGCGTGCGTGCGTGTGTAGGTCAAAGTCCGCCGATCGCAGCATTCCCCTATTTTGTAAAATTATTTTTTACTCTCCTGGGTGTTGCAATGGATATCAATGATTCATATGATTGCCCTCAGTAAAAAAACACAAGAAACAGGAATGCAATCAGTTACAAACACTCAGGTTCTCTGCTTCATAAGATGTCGCCGGCGATCGGGAAGACGCTGAGCAGAGGGCACCGTCGCGTAAAACAACGTGAGTCCGCGGAAACTGCCGGACGGTGCTTCAGGCCGGATTCGAACCGGCGATGCCATTCTTAAAGTGCTATGTAGCACAGCGCTGCCTTTCCCATGTGTGCTACGGAGACGCTGATTAATGCAGTGCGAATTATACATGATTAGAGTCTCGTGACTGCCGGCTACTGCGTGCGTGCGTGCGTGTGTAGGTCAAAGTCCGCCGATCGCAGCATTCCCCTATTTTGTAAAATTATTTTTTACTCCTCTGGGTGTTGCAATGGATATCAATGATTCATATGATTGCCCTCAGTAAAAAAGCACAAGAAACAGGACGCAAACAGTTACAAACTCTGCTTCATAAGATGTCGCGGGCGATCGGGAAGACGCTGAGCAGAGGGCACCGTCGCGTAAAACATCGTGAGACCGCGGAAACAGCCGGACTGTGCTTCAGGCTGGATTCGAACCTGCGATGACATTCTTAAAGTGCTATGTAGCACAGCGCTGCCTTTCCCATGTGTGCTACGGAGACACCATTAATGCAGTGCTCATTATACATGATTAGAGTCTCGTGACTGCCGGCTACTGCGTGCGTGCGTGCGTGTGTAGGTCAAAGTCCGCCGATCGCAGCATTCCCCTATTTTGTAAAATTATTTTTTACTCTCCTGGGTGTTGCAATGGATATCAATGATTCATATGATTGCCCTCAGTAAAAAAACACAAGAAACAGGAATGCAATCAGTTACAAACACTCAGGTTCTCTGCTTCATAAGATGTCGCCGGCGATCGGGAAGACGCTGAGCAGAGGGCACCGTCGCGTAAAACAACGCGAGACCGCGGAAATGGCCGGACGGTGCTTCAGGCTGGATTCGAACCTGCGATGACATTCTTAAAGTGCTATGTAGCACAGCGCTGCCTTTCCCATGTGTGCTACGGAGACGCCGATTAATGCAGTGCTCATTATACATGATTAGAGTCTCGTGACTGCCGGCTACTGCTTGCGTGCGTGCGTGTGTAGGTCAAAGTCCGCCGATCACAGCATTCCCCTATTTTGTAAAATTATTTTTTACTCTCCTGGGTGTTGCAATGGATATCAATGATTCATATGATTGCCCTCAGTAAAAAAACACAAGAAACAGGAATGCAATCAGTTACAAACACTCAGGTTCTCTGCTTCATAAGATGTCGCCGGCGATCGGGAAGACGCTGAGCAGAGGGCACCGTCGCGTAAAACAACGTGAGTCCGCGGAAACTGCCGGACGGTGCTTCAGGCCGGATTCGAACCAGCGATGCCATTCTTAAAGTGCTATGTAGCACAGCGCTGCCTTTCCCATGTGTGCTACGGAGACGCTGATTAATGCAGTGCTCATTATACATGATTAGAGTCTCGTGACTGCCGGCTACTGCGTGCGTGCGTGCGTAGGTCAAAGTCCGCTGATCGCGGCATTCCCCTATTTTGTAAAATTATTTTTTACTCCTCTGGGTGTTGCAATGGATATCAATGATTCATATGATTGCCCTCAGTAAAAAAACACAAGAAACAGGACGCAAACAGTTACAAACACTCAGGTTCTCTACTTCATAAGATGTCGCGGGCGATCGGGAAGACGCTGAGCAGAGGGCACCGTCACGTAAAACAACGTGAGTCCGCGGAAACTGCCGGACGGTGCTTCAGGCCGGATTCGAACCTGCGATGACATTCTTAAAGTGCTATGTAGCACAGCGCTGCCTTTCCCATGTGTGCTACGGAGACACCGATTAATGCAGTGCTCATTATACATGATTAGAGTCTCGTGACTGCCGGCTACTGCTTGCATGCGTGCGTGTGTAGGTCAAAGTCCGCCGATCGCAGCATTCCCCTATTTTGTAAAATTATTTTTTACTCTCCTGGGTGTTGCAATGGATATCAATGATTCATATGATTGCCCTCAGTAAAAAAACACAAGAAACAGGAATGCAATCAGTTACAAACACTCAGGTTCTCTGCTTCATAAGATGTCGCCGGAGATCGGGAAGACGCTGAGCAGAGGGCACGTCGCGTAAAACAACGCGAGACCGCGGAAATGGCCGGACGGTGCTTCAGGCCTTATTCGAACCTGCAATGCCATTCTTAAAGTGCTATGTAGCACAGCGCTGCCTTTCCCATATGTGCTACGGAGATGCTGATTAGTGCAGTGCTCATTATACATGATTAGAGTCTCGTGACTGCCGGCTACTGCGTGGGTGCGTGCGTAGGTGAAAGTCCGCCGATCGCAGCATTCCCCTATTTTGTAAAATTATTTTTTACTCCTCTGGGTGTTGCAATGGATATCAATGATTCATATGATTGCCCTCAGTAAAAAAGCACAAGAAACAGGACGCAAACAGTTACAAACTCTGCTTCATAAGATGTCGCGGGCGATCGGGAAGACGCTGAGCAGAGGGCACCGTCGCGTAAAACATCGTGAGACCGCGGAAACAGCCGGACTGTGCTTCAGGCTGGATTCGAACCTGCGATGACATTCTTAAAGTGCTATGTAGCACAGCGCTGCCTTTCCCATATGTGCTACGGAGACACCGTTAATGCAGTGCTCATTATACATGATTAGAGTCTCGTGACTGCCGGCTACTGCGTGCGTGCGTGCGTGTGTAGGTCAAAGTCCGCCGATCGCAGCATTCCCCTATTTTGTAAAATTATTTTTTACTCTCCTGGGTGTTGCAATGGATATCAATGATTCATATGATTGCCCTCAGTAAAAAAACACAAGAAACAGGAATGCAATCAGTTACAAACACTCAGGTTCTCTGCTTCATAAGATGTCGCCGGAGATCGGGAAGACGCTGAGCAGAGGGCACGTCGCGTAAAACAACGCGAGACCGCGGAAATGGCCGGACGGTGCTTCAGGCCTTATTCGAACCTGCAATGCCATTCTTAAAGTGCTATGTAGCACAGCGCTGCCTTTCCCATATGTGCTACGGAGATGCTGATTAGTGCAGTGCTCATTATACATGATTAGAGTCTCGTGACTGCCGGCTACTGCGTGGGTGCGTGCGTAGGTGAAAGTCCGCCGATCGCAGCATTCCCCTATTTTGTAAAATTATTTTTTACTCCTCTGGGTGTTGCAATGGATATCAATGATTCATATGATTGCCCTCAGTAAAAAAGCACAAGAAACAGGACGCAAACAGTTACAAACTCTGCTTCATAAGATGTCGCGGGCGATCGGGAAGACGCTGAGCAGAGGGCACCGTCGCGTAAAACATCGTGAGACCGCGGAAACAGCCGGACTGTGCTTCAGGCTGGATTCGAACCTGCGATGACATTCTTAAAGTGCTATGTAGCACAGCGCTGCCTTTCCCATATGTGCTACGGAGACACCGTTAATGCAGTGCTCATTATACATGATTAGAGTCTCGTGACTGCCGGCTACTGCGTGCGTGCGTGCGTGTGTAGGTCAAAGTCCGCCGATCGCAGCATTCCCCTATTTTGTAAAATTATTTTTTACTCTCCTGGGTGTTGCAATGGATATCAATGATTCATATGATTGCCCTCAGTAAAAAAACACAAGAAACAGGAATGCAATCAGTTACAAACACTCAGGTTCTCTGCTTCATAAGATGTCGCCGGAGATCGGGAAGACGCTGAGCAGAGGGCACGTCGCGTAAAACAACGCGAGACCGCGGAAATGGCCGGACGGTGCTTCAGGCCTTATTCGAACCTGCAATGCCATTCTTAAAGTGCTATGTAGCACAGCGCTGCCTTTCCCATATGTGCTACGGAGATGCTGATTAGTGCAGTGCTCATTATACATGATTAGAGTCTCGTGACTGCCGGCTACTGCGTGGGTGCGTGCGTAGGTGAAAGTCCGCCGATCGCAGCATTCCCCTATTTTGTAAAATTATTTTTTACTCCTCTGGGTGTTGCAATGGATATCAATGATTCATATGATTGCCCTCAGTAAAAAAGCACAAGAAACAGGACGCAAACAGTTACAAACTCTGCTTCATAAGATGTCGCGGGCGATCGGGAAGACGCTGAGCAGAGGGCACCGTCGCGTAAAACATCGTGAGACCGCGGAAACAGCCGGACTGTGCTTCAGGCTGGATTCGAACCTGCGATGACATTCTTAAAGTGCTATGCACAGCGCTGCCTTTCCCATATGTGCTACGGAGACACCGTTAATGCAGTGCTCATTATACATGATTAGAGTCTCGTGACTGCCGGCTACTGCTTGCGTGCGTGCGTGTGTAGGTCAAAGTCCGCCGATCACAGCATTCCCCTATTTTGTAAAATTATTTTTTACTCTCCTGGGTGTTGCAATGGATATCAATGATTCATATGATTGCCCTCAGTAAAAAAACACAAGAAACAGGAATGCAATCAGTTACAAACACTCAGGTTCTCTGCTTCATAAGATGTCGCCGGCTATCGGGAAGACGCTGAGCAGAGGGCACCGTCGCGTAAAACAACGTGAGTCCGCGGAAACTGCCGGACGGTGCTTCAGGCCGGATTCGAACCTGCGATGACATTCTTAAAGTGCTATGTAGCACAGCGCTGCCTTTCCCATGTGTGCTACGGAGACACCGATTAATGCAGTGCTCATTATACATGATTAGAGTAGTCTCGTGACTGCCGGCTACTGCTTGCGTGCGTGCGTGTGTAGGTCAAAGTCCGCCGATCGCAGCATTCCCCTATTTTGTAAAATTATTTTTTACTCTCCTGGGTGTTGCAATGGATATCAATGATTCATATGATTGCCCTCAGTAAAAAAACACAAGAAACAGGAATGCAATCAGTTACAAACACTCAGGTTCTCTGCTTCATAAGATGTCGCCGGCGATCGGGAAGACGCTGAGCAGAGGGCACCGTCGCGTAAAACAACGTGAGTCCGCGGAAACTGCCGGACGGTGCTTCAGGCCGGATTCGAACCGGCGATGCCATTCTTAAAGTGCTATGTAGCACAGCGCTGCCTTTCCCATGTGTGCTACGGAGACGCTGATTAATGCAGTGCGAATTATACATGATTAGAGTCTCGTGACTGCCGGCTACTGCGTGCGTGCGTGCGTGTGTAGGTCAAAGTCCGCCGATCGCAGCATTCCCCTATTTTGTAAAATTATTTTTTACTCCTCTGGGTGTTGCAATGGATATCAATGATTCATATGATTGCCCTCAGTAAAAAAGCACAAGAAACAGGACGCAAACAGTTACAAACTCTGCTTCATAAGATGTCGCGGGCGATCGGGAAGACGCTGAGCAGAGGGCACCGTCGCGTAAAACATCGTGAGACCGCGGAAACAGCCGGACTGTGCTTCAGGCTGGATTCGAACCTGCGATGACATTCTTAAAGTGCTATGTAGCACAGCGCTGCCTTTCCCATGTGTGCTACGGAGACACCATTAATGCAGTGCTCATTATACATGATTAGAGTCTCGTGACTGCCGGCTACTGCGTGCGTGCGTGCGTGTGTAGGTCAAAGTCCGCCGATCGCAGCATTCCCCTATTTTGTAAAATTATTTTTTACTCTCCTGGGTGTTGCAATGGATATCAATGATTCATATGATTGCCCTCAGTAAAAAAACACAAGAAACAGGAATGCAATCAGTTACAAACACTCAGGTTCTCTGCTTCATAAGATGTCGCCGGCGATCGGGAAGACGCTGAGCAGAGGGCACCGTCGCGTAAAACAACGCGAGACCGCGGAAATGGCCGGACGGTGCTTCAGGCTGGATTCGAACCTGCGATGACATTCTTAAAGTGCTATGTAGCACAGCGCTGCCTTTCCCATGTGTGCTACGGAGACGCCGATTAATGCAGTGCTCATTATACATGATTAGAGTCTCGTGACTGCCGGCTACTGCTTGCGTGCGTGCGTGTGTAGGTCAAAGTCCGCCGATCACAGCATTCCCCTATTTTGTAAAATTATTTTTTACTCTCCTGGGTGTTGCAATGGATATCAATGATTCATATGATTGCCCTCAGTAAAAAAACACAAGAAACAGGAATGCAATCAGTTACAAACACTCAGGTTCTCTGCTTCATAAGATGTCGCCGGCGATCGGGAAGACGCTGAGCAGAGGGCACCGTCGCGTAAAACAACGTGAGTCCGCGGAAACTGCCGGACGGTGCTTCAGGCCGGATTCGAACCAGCGATGCCATTCTTAAAGTGCTATGTAGCACAGCGCTGCCTTTCCCATGTGTGCTACGGAGACGCTGATTAATGCAGTGCTCATTATACATGATTAGAGTCTCGTGACTGCCGGCTACTGCGTGCGTGCGTGCGTAGGTCAAAGTCCGCTGATCGCGGCATTCCCCTATTTTGTAAAATTATTTTTTACTCCTCTGGGTGTTGCAATGGATATCAATGATTCATATGATTGCCCTCAGTAAAAAAACACAAGAAACAGGACGCAAACAGTTACAAACACTCAGGTTCTCTACTTCATAAGATGTCGCGGGCGATCGGGAAGACGCTGAGCAGAGGGCACCGTCACGTAAAACAACGTGAGTCCGCGGAAACTGCCGGACGGTGCTTCAGGCCGGATTCGAACCTGCGATGACATTCTTAAAGTGCTATGTAGCACAGCGCTGCCTTTCCCATGTGTGCTACGGAGACACCGATTAATGCAGTGCTCATTATACATGATTAGAGTCTCGTGACTGCCGGCTACTGCTTGCATGCGTGCGTGTGTAGGTCAAAGTCCGCCGATCGCAGCATTCCCCTATTTTGTAAAATTATTTTTTACTCTCCTGGGTGTTGCAATGGATATCAATGATTCATATGATTGCCCTCAGTAAAAAAACACAAGAAACAGGAATGCAATCAGTTACAAACACTCAGGTTCTCTGCTTCATAAGATGTCGCCGGAGATCGGGAAGACGCTGAGCAGAGGGCACGTCGCGTAAAACAACGCGAGACCGCGGAAATGGCCGGACGGTGCTTCAGGCCTTATTCGAACCTGCAATGCCATTCTTAAAGTGCTATGTAGCACAGCGCTGCCTTTCCCATATGTGCTACGGAGATGCTGATTAGTGCAGTGCTCATTATACATGATTAGAGTCTCGTGACTGCCGGCTACTGCGTGGGTGCGTGCGTAGGTGAAAGTCCGCCGATCGCAGCATTCCCCTATTTTGTAAAATTATTTTTTACTCCTCTGGGTGTTGCAATGGATATCAATGATTCATATGATTGCCCTCAGTAAAAAAGCACAAGAAACAGGACGCAAACAGTTACAAACTCTGCTTCATAAGATGTCGCGGGCGATCGGGAAGACGCTGAGCAGAGGGCACCGTCGCGTAAAACATCGTGAGACCGCGGAAACAGCCGGACTGTGCTTCAGGCTGGATTCGAACCTGCGATGACATTCTTAAAGTGCTATGTAGCACAGCGCTGCCTTTCCCATATGTGCTACGGAGACACCGTTAATGCAGTGCTCATTATACATGATTAGAGTCTCGTGACTGCCGGCTACTGCGTGCGTGCGTGCGTGTGTAGGTCAAAGTCCGCCGATCGCAGCATTCCCCTATTTTGTAAAATTATTTTTTACTCTCCTGGGTGTTGCAATGGATATCAATGATTCATATGATTGCCCTCAGTAAAAAAACACAAGAAACAGGAATGCAATCAGTTACAAACACTCAGGTTCTCTGCTTCATAAGATGTCGCCGGAGATCGGGAAGACGCTGAGCAGAGGGCACGTCGCGTAAAACAACGCGAGACCGCGGAAATGGCCGGACGGTGCTTCAGGCCTTATTCGAACCTGCAATGCCATTCTTAAAGTGCTATGTAGCACAGCGCTGCCTTTCCCATATGTGCTACGGAGATGCTGATTAGTGCAGTGCTCATTATACATGATTAGAGTCTCGTGACTGCCGGCTACTGCGTGGGTGCGTGCGTAGGTGAAAGTCCGCCGATCGCAGCATTCCCCTATTTTGTAAAATTATTTTTTACTCCTCTGGGTGTTGCAATGGATATCAATGATTCATATGATTGCCCTCAGTAAAAAAGCACAAGAAACAGGACGCAAACAGTTACAAACTCTGCTTCATAAGATGTCGCGGGCGATCGGGAAGACGCTGAGCAGAGGGCACCGTCGCGTAAAACATCGTGAGACCGCGGAAACAGCCGGACTGTGCTTCAGGCTGGATTCGAACCTGCGATGACATTCTTAAAGTGCTATGTAGCACAGCGCTGCCTTTCCCATATGTGCTACGGAGACACCGTTAATGCAGTGCTCATTATACATGATTAGAGTCTCGTGACTGCCGGCTACTGCGTGCGTGCGTGCGTGTGTAGGTCAAAGTCCGCCGATCGCAGCATTCCCCTATTTTGTAAAATTATTTTTTACTCTCCTGGGTGTTGCAATGGATATCAATGATTCATATGATTGCCCTCAGTAAAAAAACACAAGAAACAGGAATGCAATCAGTTACAAACACTCAGGTTCTCTGCTTCATAAGATGTCGCCGGAGATCGGGAAGACGCTGAGCAGAGGGCACGTCGCGTAAAACAACGCGAGACCGCGGAAATGGCCGGACGGTGCTTCAGGCCTTATTCGAACCTGCAATGCCATTCTTAAAGTGCTATGTAGCACAGCGCTGCCTTTCCCATATGTGCTACGGAGATGCTGATTAGTGCAGTGCTCATTATACATGATTAGAGTCTCGTGACTGCCGGCTACTGCGTGGGTGCGTGCGTAGGTGAAAGTCCGCCGATCGCAGCATTCCCCTATTTTGTAAAATTATTTTTTACTCCTCTGGGTGTTGCAATGGATATCAATGATTCATATGATTGCCCTCAGTAAAAAAGCACAAGAAACAGGACGCAAACAGTTACAAACTCTGCTTCATAAGATGTCGCGGGCGATCGGGAAGACGCTGAGCAGAGGGCACCGTCGCGTAAAACATCGTGAGACCGCGGAAACAGCCGGACTGTGCTTCAGGCTGGATTCGAACCTGCGATGACATTCTTAAAGTGCTATGCACAGCGCTGCCTTTCCCATATGTGCTACGGAGACACCGTTAATGCAGTGCTCATTATACATGATTAGAGTCTCGTGACTGCCGGCTACTGCTTGCGTGCGTGCGTGTGTAGGTCAAAGTCCGCCGATCACAGCATTCCCCTATTTTGTAAAATTATTTTTTACTCTCCTGGGTGTTGCAATGGATATCAATGATTCATATGATTGCCCTCAGTAAAAAAACACAAGAAACAGGAATGCAATCAGTTACAAACACTCAGGTTCTCTGCTTCATAAGATGTCGCCGGCGATCGGGAAGACGCTGAGCAGAGGGCACCGTCGCGTAAAACAACGTGAGTCCGCGGAAACTGCCGGACGGTGCTTCAGGCCGGATTCGAACCTGCGATGACATTCTTAAAGTGCTATGTAGCACAGCGCTGCCTTTCCCATGTGTGCTACGGAGACACCGATTAATGCAGTGCTCATTATACATGATTAGAGTCTCGTGACTGCCGGCTACTGCTTGCGTGCGTGCGTGTGTAGGTCAAAGTCCGCCGATCGCAGCATTCCCCTATTTTGTAAAATTATTTTTTACTCTCCTGGGTGTTGCAATGGATATCAATGATTCATATGATTGCCCTCAGTAAAAAAACACAAGAAACAGGAATGCAATCAGTTACAAACACTCAGGTTCTCTGCTTCATAAGATGTCGCCGGCGATCGGGAAGACGCTGAGCAGAGGGCACCGTCGCGTAAAACAACGTGAGTCCGCGGAAACTGCCGGACGGTGCTTCAGGCCGGATTCGAACCGGCGATGCCATTCTTAAAGTGCTATGTAGCACAGCGCTGCCTTTCCCATGTGTGCTACGGAGACGCTGATTAATGCAGTGCGAATTATACATGATTAGAGTCTCGTGACTGCCGGCTACTGCGTGCGTGCGTGCGTGTGTAGGTCAAAGTCCGCCGATCGCAGCATTCCCCTATTTTGTAAAATTATTTTTTACTCCTCTGGGTGTTGCAATGGATATCAATGATTCATATGATTGCCCTCAGTAAAAAAGCACAAGAAACAGGACGCAAACAGTTACAAACTCTGCTTCATAAGATGTCGCGGGCGATCGGGAAGACGCTGAGCAGAGGGCACCGTCGCGTAAAACATCGTGAGACCGCGGAAACAGCCGGACTGTGCTTCAGGCTGGATTCGAACCTGCGATGACATTCTTAAAGTGCTATGTAGCACAGCGCTGCCTTTCCCATGTGTGCTACGGAGACACCATTAATGCAGTGCTCATTATACATGATTAGAGTCTCGTGACTGCCGGCTACTGCGTGCGTGCGTGCGTGTGTAGGTCAAAGTCCGCCGATCGCAGCATTCCCCTATTTTGTAAAATTATTTTTTACTCTCCTGGGTGTTGCAATGGATATCAATGATTCATATGATTGCCCTCAGTAAAAAAACACAAGAAACAGGAATGCAATCAGTTACAAACACTCAGGTTCTCTGCTTCATAAGATGTCGCCGGCGATCGGGAAGACGCTGAGCAGAGGGCACCGTCGCGTAAAACAACGCGAGACCGCGGAAATGGCCGGACGGTGCTTCAGGCTGGATTCGAACCTGCGATGACATTCTTAAAGTGCTATGTAGCACAGCGCTGCCTTTCCCATGTGTGCTACGGAGACGCCGATTAATGCAGTGCTCATTATACATGATTAGAGTCTCGTGACTGCCGGCTACTGCTTGCGTGCGTGCGTGTGTAGGTCAAAGTCCGCCGATCACAGCATTCCCCTATTTTGTAAAATTATTTTTTACTCTCCTGGGTGTTGCAATGGATATCAATGATTCATATGATTGCCCTCAGTAAAAAAACACAAGAAACAGGAATGCAATCAGTTACAAACACTCAGGTTCTCTGCTTCATAAGATGTCGCCGGCGATCGGGAAGACGCTGAGCAGAGGGCACCGTCGCGTAAAACAACGTGAGTCCGCGGAAACTGCCGGACGGTGCTTCAGGCCGGATTCGAACCAGCGATGCCATTCTTAAAGTGCTATGTAGCACAGCGCTGCCTTTCCCATGTGTGCTACGGAGACGCTGATTAATGCAGTGCTCATTATACATGATTAGAGTCTCGTGACTGCCGGCTACTGCGTGCGTGCGTGCGTAGGTCAAAGTCCGCTGATCGCGGCATTCCCCTATTTTGTAAAATTATTTTTTACTCCTCTGGGTGTTGCAATGGATATCAATGATTCATATGATTGCCCTCAGTAAAAAAACACAAGAAACAGGACGCAAACAGTTACAAACACTCAGGTTCTCTACTTCATAAGATGTCGCGGGCGATCGGGAAGACGCTGAGCAGAGGGCACCGTCACGTAAAACAACGTGAGTCCGCGGAAACTGCCGGACGGTGCTTCAGGCCGGATTCGAACCTGCGATGACATTCTTAAAGTGCTATGTAGCACAGCGCTGCCTTTCCCATGTGTGCTACGGAGACACCGATTAATGCAGTGCTCATTATACATGATTAGAGTCTCGTGACTGCCGGCTACTGCTTGCATGCGTGCGTGTGTAGGTCAAAGTCCGCCGATCGCAGCATTCCCCTATTTTGTAAAATTATTTTTTACTCTCCTGGGTGTTGCAATGGATATCAATGATTCATATGATTGCCCTCAGTAAAAAAACACAAGAAACAGGAATGCAATCAGTTACAAACACTCAGGTTCTCTGCTTCATAAGATGTCGCCGGAGATCGGGAAGACGCTGAGCAGAGGGCACGTCGCGTAAAACAACGCGAGACCGCGGAAATGGCCGGACGGTGCTTCAGGCCTTATTCGAACCTGCAATGCCATTCTTAAAGTGCTATGTAGCACAGCGCTGCCTTTCCCATATGTGCTACGGAGATGCTGATTAGTGCAGTGCTCATTATACATGATTAGAGTCTCGTGACTGCCGGCTACTGCGTGGGTGCGTGCGTAGGTGAAAGTCCGCCGATCGCAGCATTCCCCTATTTTGTAAAATTATTTTTTACTCCTCTGGGTGTTGCAATGGATATCAATGATTCATATGATTGCCCTCAGTAAAAAAGCACAAGAAACAGGACGCAAACAGTTACAAACTCTGCTTCATAAGATGTCGCGGGCGATCGGGAAGACGCTGAGCAGAGGGCACCGTCGCGTAAAACATCGTGAGACCGCGGAAACAGCCGGACTGTGCTTCAGGCTGGATTCGAACCTGCGATGACATTCTTAAAGTGCTATGTAGCACAGCGCTGCCTTTCCCATATGTGCTACGGAGACACCGTTAATGCAGTGCTCATTATACATGATTAGAGTCTCGTGACTGCCGGCTACTGCGTGCGTGCGTGCGTGTGTAGGTC
Source organism: Alosa pseudoharengus (assembly GCF_046254945.1). Taxonomy (NCBI): domain Eukaryota; kingdom Metazoa; phylum Chordata; class Actinopteri; order Clupeiformes; family Clupeidae; genus Alosa; species Alosa pseudoharengus. The sequence continues at coordinate 48,243,155 of NW_027468718.1, read as the reverse complement.
AAAGTCCGCCGATCGCAGCATTCCCCTATTTTGTAAAATTATTTTTTACTCTCCTGGGTGTTGCAATGGATATCAATGATTCATATGATTGCCCTCAGTAAAAAAACACAAGAAACAGGAATGCAATCAGTTACAAACACTCAGGTTCTCTGCTTCATAAGATGTCGCCGGAGATCGGGAAGACGCTGAGCAGAGGGCACGTCGCGTAAAACAACGCGAGACCGCGGAAATGGCCGGACGGTGCTTCAGGCCTTATTCGAACCTGCAATGCCATTCTTAAAGTGCTATGTAGCACAGCGCTGCCTTTCCCATATGTGCTACGGAGATGCTGATTAGTGCAGTGCTCATTATACATGATTAGAGTCTCGTGACTGCCGGCTACTGCGTGGGTGCGTGCGTAGGTGAAAGTCCGCCGATCGCAGCATTCCCCTATTTTGTAAAATTATTTTTTACTCCTCTGGGTGTTGCAATGGATATCAATGATTCATATGATTGCCCTCAGTAAAAAAGCACAAGAAACAGGACGCAAACAGTTACAAACTCTGCTTCATAAGATGTCGCGGGCGATCGGGAAGACGCTGAGCAGAGGGCACCGTCGCGTAAAACATCGTGAGACCGCGGAAACAGCCGGACTGTGCTTCAGGCTGGATTCGAACCTGCGATGACATTCTTAAAGTGCTATGTAGCACAGCGCTGCCTTTCCCATATGTGCTACGGAGACACCGTTAATGCAGTGCTCATTATACATGATTAGAGTCTCGTGACTGCCGGCTACTGCGTGCGTGTGTGCGTGTGTAGGTCAAAGTCCGCCGATCGCAGCATTCCCCTATTTTGTAAAATTATTTTTTACTCTCCTGGGTGTTGCAATGGATATCAATGATTCATATGATTGCCCTCAGTAAAAAAACACAAGAAACAGGAATGCAATCAGTTACAAACACTCAGGTTCTCTGCTTCATAAGATGTCGCCGGCGATCGGGAAGACGCTGAGCAGAGGGCACCGTCGCGTAAAACAACGTGAGTCCGCGGAAACTGCCGGACGGTGCTTCAGGCCGGATTCGAACCAGCGATGCCATTCTTAAAGTGCTATGTAGCACAGCGCTGCCTTTCCCATGTGTGCTACGGAGACACCGATTAATGCAGTGCTCATTATACATGATTAGAGTCTCGTGACTGCCGGCTACTGCTTGCATGCGTGCGTGTATAGGTCAAAGTCCGCCGATCGCAGCATTCCCCTATTTTGTAAAATTATTTTTTACTCTCCTGGGTGTTGCAATGGATATCAATGATTCATATGATTGCCCTCAGTAAAAAAACACAAGAAACAGGAATGCAATCAGTTACAAACACTCAGGTTCTCTGCTTCATAAGATGTCGCCGGAGATCGGGAAGACGCTGAGCAGAGGGCACGTCGCGTAAAACAACGCGAGACCGCGGAAATGGCCGGACGGTGCTTCAGGCCTTATTCGAACCTGCAATGCCATTCTTAAAGTGCTATGTAGCACAGCGCTGCCTTTCCCATATGTGCTACGGAGATGCTGATTAGTGCAGTGCTCATTATACATGATTAGAGTCTCGTGACTGCCGGCTACTGCGTGGGTGCGTGCGTAGGTGAAAGTCCGCCGATCGCAGCATTCCCCTATTTTGTAAAATTATTTTTTACTCCTCTGGGTGTTGCAATGGATATCAATGATTCATATGATTGCCCTCAGTAAAAAAGCACAAGAAACAGGACGCAAACAGTTACAAACTCTGCTTCATAAGATGTCGCGGGCGATCGGGAAGACGCTGAGCAGAGGGCACCGTCGCGTAAAACATCGTGAGACCGCGGAAACAGCCGGACTGTGCTTCAGGCTGGATTCGAACCTGCGATGACATTCTTAAAGTGCTATGTAGCACAGCGCTGCCTTTCCCATATGTGCTACGGAGACACCGTTAATGCAGTGCTCATTATACATGATTAGAGTCTCGTGACTGCCGGCTACTGCGTGCGTGCGTGCGTGTGTAGGTCAAAGTCCGCCGATCGCAGCATTCCCCTATTTTGTAAAATTATTTTTTACTCTCCTGGGTGTTGCAATGGATATCAATGATTCATATGATTGCCCTCAGTAAAAAAACACAAGAAACAGGAATGCAATCAGTTACAAACACTCAGGTTCTCTGCTTCATAAGATGTCGCCGGAGATCGGGAAGACGCTGAGCAGAGGGCACGTCGCGTAAAACAACGCGAGACCGCGGAAATGGCCGGACGGTGCTTCAGGCCTTATTCGAACCTGCAATGCCATTCTTAAAGTGCTATGTAGCACAGCGCTGCCTTTCCCATATGTGCTACGGATATGCTGATTAGTGCAGTGCTCATTATACATGATTAGAGTCTCGTGACTGCCGGCTACTGCGTGGGTGCGTGCGTAGGTGAAAGTCCGCCGATCGCAGCATTCCCCTATTTTGTAAAATTATTTTTTACTCCTCTGGGTGTTGCAATGGATATCAATGATTCATATGATTGCCCTCAGTAAAAAAGCACAAGAAACAGGACGCAAACAGTTACAAACTCTGCTTCATAAGATGTCGCGGGCGATCGGGAAGACGCTGAGCAGAGGGCACCGTCGCGTAAAACATCGTGAGACCGCGGAAACAGCCGGACTGTGCTTCAGGCTGGATTCGAACCTGCGATGACATTCTTAAAGTGCTATGTAGCACAGCGCTGCCTTTCCCATATGTGCTACGGAGACACCGTTAATGCAGTGCTCATTATACATGATTAGAGTCTCGTGACTGCCGGCTACTGCGTGCGTGCGTGCGTGTGTAGGTCAAAGTCCGCCGATCGCAGCATTCCCCTATTTTGTAAAATTATTTTTTACTCTCCTGGGTGTTGCAATGGATATCAATGATTCATATGATTGCCCTCAGTAAAAAAACACAAGAAACAGGAATGCAATCAGTTACAAACACTCAGGTTCTCTGCTTCATAAGATGTCGCCGGCGATCGGGAAGACGCTGAGCAGAGGGCACCGTCGCGTAAAACAACGCGAGACCGCGGAAATGGCCGGACGGTGCTTCAGGCTGGATTCGAACCTGCGATGACATTCTTAAAGTGCTATGTAGCACAGCGCTGCCTTTCCCATGTGTGCTACGGAGACGCCGATTAATGCAGTGCTCATTATACATGATTAGAGTCTCGTGACTGCCGGCTACTGCTTGCGTGCGTGCGTGTGTAGGTCAAAGTCCGCCGATCACAGCATTCCCCTATTTTGTAAAATTATTTTTTACTCTCCTGGGTGTTGCAATGGATATCAATGATTCATATGATTGCCCTCAGTAAAAAAACACAAGAAACAGGAATGCAATCAGTTACAAACACTCAGGTTCTCTGCTTCATAAGATGTCGCCGGAGATCGGGAAGACGCTGAGCAGAGGGCACGTCGCGTAAAACAACGCGAGACCGCGGAAATGGCCGGACGGTGCTTCAGGCCTTATTCGAACCTGCAATGCCATTCTTAAAGTGCTATGTAGCACAGCGCTGCCTTTCCCATATGTGCTACGGAGATGCTGATTAGTGCAGTGCTCATTATACATGATTAGAGTCTCGTGACTGCCGGCTACTGCGTGGGTGCGTGCGTAGGTGAAAGTCCGCCGATCGCAGCATTCCCCTATTTTGTAAAATTATTTTTTACTCCTCTGGGTGTTGCAATGGATATCAATGATTCATATGATTGCCCTCAGTAAAAAAGCACAAGAAACAGGACGCAAACAGTTACAAACTCTGCTTCATAAGATGTCGCGGGCGATCGGGAAGACGCTGAGCAGAGGGCACCGTCGCGTAAAACATCGTGAGACCGCGGAAACAGCCGGACTGTGCTTCAGGCTGGATTCGAACCTGCGATGACATTCTTAAAGTGCTATGTAGCACAGCGCTGCCTTTCCCATATGTGCTACGGAGACACCGTTAATGCAGTGCTCATTATACATGATTAGAGTCTCGTGACTGCCGGCTACTGCGTGCGTGCGTGCGTGTGTAGGTCAAAGTCCGCCGATCGCAGCATTCCCCTATTTTGTAAAATTATTTTTTACTCTCCTGGGTGTTGCAATGGATATCAATGATTCATATGATTGCCCTCAGTAAAAAAACACAAGAAACAGGAATGCAATCAGTTACAAACACTCAGGTTCTCTGCTTCATAAGATGTCGCCGGAGATCGGGAAGACGCTGAGCAGAGGGCACGTCGCGTAAAACAACGCGAGACCGCGGAAATGGCCGGACGGTGCTTCAGGCCTTATTCGAACCTGCAATGCCATTCTTAAAGTGCTATGTAGCACAGCGCTGCCTTTCCCATATGTGCTACGGATATGCTGATTAGTGCAGTGCTCATTATACATGATTAGAGTCTCGTGACTGCCGGCTACTGCGTGGGTGCGTGCGTAGGTGAAAGTCCGCCGATCGCAGCATTCCCCTATTTTGTAAAATTATTTTTTACTCCTCTGGGTGTTGCAATGGATATCAATGATTCATATGATTGCCCTCAGTAAAAAAGCACAAGAAACAGGACGCAAACAGTTACAAACTCTGCTTCATAAGATGTCGCGGGCGATCGGGAAGACGCTGAGCAGAGGGCACCGTCGCGTAAAACATCGTGAGACCGCGGAAACAGCCGGACTGTGCTTCAGGCTGGATTCGAACCTGCGATGACATTCTTAAAGTGCTATGTAGCACAGCGCTGCCTTTCCCATATGTGCTACGGAGACACCGTTAATGCAGTGCTCATTATACATGATTAGAGTCTCGTGACTGCCGGCTACTGCGTGCGTGCGTGCGTGTGTAGGTCAAAGTCCGCCGATCGCAGCATTCCCCTATTTTGTAAAATTATTTTTTACTCTCCTGGGTGTTGCAATGGATATCAATGATTCATATGATTGCCCTCAGTAAAAAAACACAAGAAACAGGAATGCAATCAGTTACAAACACTCAGGTTCTCTGCTTCATAAGATGTCGCCGGCGATCGGGAAGACGCTGAGCAGAGGGCACCGTCGCGTAAAACAACGCGAGACCGCGGAAATGGCCGGACGGTGCTTCAGGCTGGATTCGAACCTGCGATGACATTCTTAAAGTGCTATGTAGCACAGCGCTGCCTTTCCCATGTGTGCTACGGAGACGCCGATTAATGCAGTGCTCATTATACATGATTAGAGTCTCGTGACTGCCGGCTACTGCTTGCGTGCGTGCGTGTGTAGGTCAAAGTCCGCCGATCACAGCATTCCCCTATTTTGTAAAATTATTTTTTACTCTCCTGGGTGTTGCAATGGATATCAATGATTCATATGATTGCCCTCAGTAAAAAAACACAAGAAACAGGAATGCAATCAGTTACAAACACTCAGGTTCTCTGCTTCATAAGATGTCGCCGGCGATCGGGAAGACGCTGAGCAGAGGGCACCGTCGCGTAAAACAACGTGAGTCCGCGGAAACTGCCGGACGGTGCTTCAGGCCGGATTCGAACCAGCGATGCCATTCTTAAAGTGCTATGTAGCACAGCGCTGCCTTTCCCATGTGTGCTACGGAGACGCTGATTAATGCAGTGCTCATTATACATGATTAGAGTCTCGTGACTGCCGGCTACTGCGTGCGTGCGTGCGTAGGTCAAAGTCCGCTGATCGCGGCATTCCCCTATTTTGTAAAATTATTTTTTACTCCTCTGGGTGTTGCAATGGATATCAATGATTCATATGATTGCCCTCAGTAAAAAAACACAAGAAACAGGACGCAAACAGTTACAAACACTCAGGTTCTCTACTTCATAAGATGTCGCGGGCGATCGGGAAGACGCTGAGCAGAGGGCACCGTCACGTAAAACAACGTGAGTCCGCGGAAACTGCCGGACGGTGCTTCAGGCCGGATTCGAACCTGCGATGACATTCTTAAAGTGCTATGTAGCACAGCGCTGCCTTTCCCATGTGTGCTACGGAGACACCGATTAATGCAGTGCTCATTATACATGATTAGAGTCTCGTGACTGCCGGCTACTGCTTGCATGCGTGCGTGTGTAGGTCAAAGTCCGCCGATCGCAGCATTCCCCTATTTTGTAAAATTATTTTTTACTCTCCTGGGTGTTGCAATGGATATCAATGATTCATATGATTGCCCTCAGTAAAAAAACACAAGAAACAGGAATGCAATCAGTTACAAACACTCAGGTTCTCTGCTTCATAAGATGTCGCCGGAGATCGGGAAGACGCTGAGCAGAGGGCACGTCGCGTAAAACAACGCGAGACCGCGGAAATGGCCGGACGGTGCTTCAGGCCTTATTCGAACCTGCAATGCCATTCTTAAAGTGCTATGTAGCACAGCGCTGCCTTTCCCATATGTGCTACGGAGATGCTGATTAGTGCAGTGCTCATTATACATGATTAGAGTCTCGTGACTGCCGGCTACTGCGTGGGTGCGTGCGTAGGTGAAAGTCCGCCGATCGCAGCATTCCCCTATTTTGTAAAATTATTTTTTACTCCTCTGGGTGTTGCAATGGATATCAATGATTCATATGATTGCCCTCAGTAAAAAAGCACAAGAAACAGGACGCAAACAGTTACAAACTCTGCTTCATAAGATGTCGCGGGCGATCGGGAAGACGCTGAGCAGAGGGCACCGTCGCGTAAAACATCGTGAGACCGCGGAAACAGCCGGACTGTGCTTCAGGCTGGATTCGAACCTGCGATGACATTCTTAAAGTGCTATGTAGCACAGCGCTGCCTTTCCCATATGTGCTACGGAGACACCGTTAATGCAGTGCTCATTATACATGATTAGAGTCTCGTGACTGCCGGCTACTGCGTGCGTGTGTGCGTGTGTAGGTCAAAGTCCGCCGATCGCAGCATTCCCCTATTTTGTAAAATTATTTTTTACTCTCCTGGGTGTTGCAATGGATATCAATGATTCATATGATTGCCCTCAGTAAAAAAACACAAGAAACAGGAATGCAATCAGTTACAAACACTCAGGTTCTCTGCTTCATAAGATGTCGCCGGCGATCGGGAAGACGCTGAGCAGAGGGCACCGTCGCGTAAAACAACGTGAGTCCGCGGAAACTGCCGGACGGTGCTTCAGGCCGGATTCGAACCAGCGATGCCATTCTTAAAGTGCTATGTAGCACAGCGCTGCCTTTCCCATGTGTGCTACGGAGACACCGATTAATGCAGTGCTCATTATACATGATTAGAGTCTCGTGACTGCCGGCTACTGCTTGCATGCGTGCGTGTGTAGGTCAAAGTCCGCCGATCGCAGCATTCCCCTATTTTGTAAAATTATTTTTTACTCTCCTGGGTGTTGCAATGGATATCAATGATTCATATGATTGCCCTCAGTAAAAAAACACAAGAAACAGGAATGCAATCAGTTACAAACACTCAGGTTCTCTGCTTCATAAGATGTCGCCGGAGATCGGGAAGACGCTGAGCAGAGGGCACGTCGCGTAAAACAACGCGAGACCGCGGAAATGGCCGGACGGTGCTTCAGGCCTTATTCGAACCTGCAATGCCATTCTTAAAGTGCTATGTAGCACAGCGCTGCCTTTCCCATATGTGCTACGGAGATGCTGATTAGTGCAGTGCTCATTATACATGATTAGAGTCTCGTGACTGCCGGCTACTGCGTGGGTGCGTGCGTAGGTGAAAGTCCGCCGATCGCAGCATTCCCCTATTTTGTAAAATTATTTTTTACTCCTCTGGGTGTTGCAATGGATATCAATGATTCATATGATTGCCCTCAGTAAAAAAACACAAGAAACAGGAATGCAATCAGTTACAAACACTCAGGTTCTCTGCTTCATAAGATGTCGCCGGCGATCGGGAAGACGCTGAGCAGAGGGCACCGTCGCGTAAAACAACGCGAGACCGCGGAAATGGCCGGACGGTGCTTCAGGCTGGATTCGAACCTGCGATGACATTCTTAAAGTGCTATGTAGCACAGCGCTGCCTTTCCCATGTGTGCTACGGAGACGCCGATTAATGCAGTGCTCATTATACATGATTAGAGTCTCGTGACTGCCGGCTACTGCTTGCGTGCGTGCGTGTGTAGGTCAAAGTCCGCCGATCACAGCATTCCCCTATTTTGTAAAATTATTTTTTACTCTCCTGGGTGTTGCAATGGATATCAATGATTCATATGATTGCCCTCAGTAAAAAAACACAAGAAACAGGAATGCAATCAGTTACAAACACTCAGGTTCTCTGCTTCATAAGATGTCGCCGGCGATCGGGAAGACGCTGAGCAGAGGGCACCGTCGCGTAAAACAACGTGAGTCCGCGGAAACTGCCGGACGGTGCCTCAGGCCGGATTCGAACCAGCGATGCCATTCTTAAAGTGCTATGTAGCACAGCGCTGCCTTTCCCATGTGTGCTACGGAGACGCTGATTAATGCAGTGCTCATTATACATGATTAGAGTCTCGTGACTGCCGGCTACTGCGTGCGTGCGTGCGTAGGTCAAAGTCCGCTGATCGCGGCATTCCCCTATTTTGTAAAATTATTTTTTACTCCTCTGGGTGTTGCAATGGATATCAATGATTCATATGATTGCCCTCAGTAAAAAAACACAAGAAACAGGACGCAAACAGTTACAAACACTCAGGTTCTCTACTTCATAAGATGTCGCGGGCGATCGGGAAGACGCTGAGCAGAGGGCACCGTCGCGTAAAACAACGTGAGTCCGCGGAAACTGCCGGACGGTGCTTCAGGCCGGATTCGAACCTGCGATGACATTCTTAAAGTGCTATGTAGCACAGCGCTGCCTTTCCCATGTGTGCTACGGAGACACCGATTAATGCAGTGCTCATTATACATGATTAGAGTCTCGTGACTGCCGGCTACTGCTTGCATGCGTGCGTGTGTAGGTCAAAGTCCGCCGATCGCAGCATTCCCCTATTTTGTAAAATTATTTTTTACTCTCCTGGGTGTTGCAATGGATATCAATGATTCATATGATTGCCCTCAGTAAAAAAACACAAGAAACAGGAATGCAATCAGTTACAAACACTCAGGTTCTCTGCTTCATAAGATGTCGCCGGAGATCGGGAAGACGCTGAGCAGAGGGCACGTCGCGTAAAACAACGCGAGACCGCGGAAATAGCCGGACGGTGCTTCAGGCCTTATTCGAACCTGCAATGCCATTCTTAAAGTGCTATGTAGCACAGCGCTGCCTTTCCCATATGTGCTACGGAGATGCTGATTAGTGCAGTGCTCATTATACATGATTAGAGTCTCGTGACTGCCGGCTACTGCGTGGGTGCGTGCGTAGGTGAAAGTCCGCCGATCGCAGCATTCCCCTATTTTGTAAAATTATTTTTTACTCCTCTGGGTGTTGCAATGGATATCAATGATTCATATGATTGCCCTCAGTAAAAAAGCACAAGAAACAGGACGCAAACAGTTACAAACTCTGCTTCATAAGATGTCGCGGGCAATCGGGAAGACGCTGAGCAGAGGGCACCGTCGCGTAAAACATCGTGAGACCGCGGAAACAGCCGGACTGTGCTTCAGGCTGGATTCGAACCTGCGATGACATTCTTAAAGTGCTATGTAGCACAGCGCTGCCTTTCCCATATGTGCTACGGAGACACCGTTAATGCAGTGCTCATTATACATGATTAGAGTCTCGTGACTGCCGGCTACTGCGTGCGTGCGTGCGTGTGTAGGTCAAAGTCCGCCGATCGCAGCATTCCCCTATTTTGTAAAATTATTTTTTACTCTACTGGGTGTTGCAATGGATATCAATGATTCATATGATTGCCCTCAGTAAAAAAACACAAGAAACAGGAATGCAATCAGTTACAAACACTCAGGTTCTCTGCTTCATAAGATGTCGCCGGAGATCGGGAAGACGCTGAGCAGAGGGCACGTCGCGTAAAACAACGCGAGACCGTGGAAATGGCCGGACGGTGCTTCAGGCCTTATTCGAACCTGAAATGCCATTCTTAAAGTGCTATGTAGCACAGCGCTGCCTTTCCCATATGTGCTACGGAGATGCTGATTAGTGCAGTGCTCATTATACATGATTAGAGTCTCGTGACTGCCGGCTACTGCGTGGGTGCGTGCGTAGGTGAAAGTCCGCCGATCGCAGCATTCCCCTATTTTGTTAAATTATTTTTTACTCCTCTGGGTGTTGCAATGGATATCAATGATTCATATGATTGCCCTCAGTAAAAAAGCACAAGAAACAGGACGCAAACAGTTACAAACTCTGCTTCATAAGATGTCGCGGGCGATCGGGAAGACGCTGAGCAGAGGGCACCGTCGCGTAAAACATCGTGAGACCGCGGAAACAGCCGGACTGTGCTTCAGGCTGGATTCGAACCTGCGATGACATTCTTAAAGTGCTATGTAGCACAGCGCTGCCTTTCCTATGTGTGCTACGGAGACACCGATTAATGCACTGCTCATTATACATGATTAGAGTCTCGTGACTGCCGGCTACTGCGTGCGTGCGTGCGTGTGTAGGTCAAAGTCCGCCGATCGCAGCATTCCCCTATTTTGTAAAATTATTTTTTACTCTCCTGGGTGTTGCAATGGATATCAATGATTCATATGATTGCCCTCAGTAAAAAAACACAAGAAACAGGAATGCAATCAGTTACAAACACTCAGGTTCTCTGCTTCATAAGATGTCGCCGGCGATCGGGAAGACGCTGAGCAGAGGGCACCGTCGCGTAAAACAACGTGAGTCCGCGGAAACTGCCGGACGGTGCTTCAGGCCGGATTCGAACCGGCGATGCCATCCTTAAAGTGCTATGTAGCACAGCGCTGCCTTTCCCATGTGTGCTACGGAGACGCTGATTAATGCAGTGCTCATTATACATGATTAGAGTCTCGTGACTGCCGGCTACTGCGTGCGTGCGTGCGTAGGTCAAAGTCCGCTGATCGCGGCATTCCCCTATTTTGTAAAATTATTTTTTACTCCTCTGGGTGTTGCAATGGATATCAATGATTCATATGATTGCCCTCAGTAAAAAAACACAAGAAACAGGAATGCAATCAGTTACAAACACTCAGGTTCTCTGCTTCATAAGATGTCGCCGGCGATCGGGAAGACGCTGAGCAGAGGGCACCGTCGCGTAAAACAACGTGAGTCCGCGGAAACTGCCGGACGGTGCTTCAGGCCGGATTCGAACCGGCGATGCCATTCTTAAAGTGCTATGTAGCACAGCGCTGCCTTTCCCATGTGTGCTACGGAGACGCTGATTAATGCAGTGCTCATTATACATGATTAGAGTCTCGTGACTGCCGGCTACTGCGTGCGTGCGTGCGTAGGTCAAAGTCCGCTGATCGCGGCATTCCCCTATTTTGTAAAATTATTTTTTACTCCTCTGGGTGTTGCAATGGATATCAATGATTCATATGATTGCCCTCAGTAAAAAAACACAAGAAACAGGACGCAAACAGTTACAAACACTCAGGTTCTCTACTTCATAAGATGTCGCGGGCGATCGGGAAGACGCTGAGCAGAGGGCACCGTCGCGTAAAACAACGTGAGTCCGCGGAAACTGCCGGACGGTGCTTCAGGCCGGATTCGAACCTGCGATGACATTCTTAAAGTGCTATGTAGCACAGCGCTGCCTTTCCCATGTGTGCTACGGAGACACCGATTAATGCACTGCTCATTATACATGATTAGAGTCTCGTGACTGCCGGCTACTGCGTGCGTGCGTGCGTAGGTCAAAGTCCGCTGATCGCGGCATTCCCCTATTTTGTAAAATTATTTTTTACTCCTCTGGGTGTTGCAATGGATATCAATGATTCATATGATTGCCCTCAGTAAAAAAACACAAGAAACAGGACGCAAACAGTTACAAACACTCAGGTTCTCTACTTCATAAGATGTCGCGGGCGATCGGGAAGACGCTGAGCAGAGGGCACCGTCGCGTAAAACAACGTGAGTCCGCGGAAACTGCCGGACGGTGCTTCAGGCCGGATTCGAACCTGCGATGACATTCTTAAAGTGCTATGTAGCACAGCGCTGCCTTTCCCATGTGTGCTACGGAGACACCGATTAATGCACTGCTCATTATACATGATTAGAGTCTCGTGACTGCCGGCTACTGCGTGCGTGCGTGCGTAGGTCAAAGTCCGCTGATCGCGGCATTCCCCTATTTTGTAAAATTATTTTTTACTCCTCTGGGTGTTGCAATGGATATCAATGATTCATATGATTGCCCTCAGTAAAAAAACACAAGAAACAGGACGCAAACAGTTACAAACACTCAGGTTCTCTACTTCATAAGATGTCGCGGGCGATCGGGAAGACGCTGAGCAGAGGGCACCGTCGCGTAAAACAACGTGAGTCCGCGGAAACTGCCGGACGGTGCTTCAGGCCAGATTCGAACCTGCGATGACATTCTTAAAGTGCTATGTAGCACAGCGCTGCCTTTCCCATGTGTGCTATGGAGACACCGATTAATGCAGTGCTCATTATACATGATTAGAGTCTCGTGACTGCCAGCTACTGCTTGCATGCGTGCGTGTGTAGGTCAAAGTCCGCTGATCGCGGCATTCCCCTATTTTGTAAAATTATTTTTTACTCCTCTGGGTGTTGCAATGGATATCAATGATTCATATGATTGCCCTCAGTAAAAAAGCACAAGAAACAGGACGCAAACAGTTACAAACTCTGCTTCATAAGATGTCGCGGGCGATCGGGAAGACGCTGAGCAGAGGGCACCGTCGCGTAAAACATCGTGAGACCGCGGAAACAGCCGGACTGTGCTTCAGGCTGGATTCGAACCTGCGATGACATTCTTAAAGTGCTATGTAGCACAGCGCTGCCTTTCCCATGTGTGCTACGGAGACACCATTAATGCAGTGCTCATTATACATGATTAGAGTCTCGTGACTGCCGGCTACTGCATGCGTGCGTGCGTGCGTGTGTAGGTCAAAGTCCGCCGATCGCAGCATTCCCCTATTTTGTAAAATTATTTTTTACTCTCCTGGGTGTTGCAATGGATATCAATGATTCATATGATTGCCCTCAGTAAAAAAACACAAGAAACAGGAATGCAATCAGTTACAAACACTCAGGTTCTCTGCTTCATAAGATGTCGCCGGCGATCGGGAAGACGCTGAGCAGAGGGCACCGTCGCGTAAAACAACGCGAGACCGCGGAAATGGCCGGACGGTGCTTCAGGCCGGATTCGAACCTGCGATGACATTCTTAAAGTGCTATGTAGCACAGCGCTGCCTTTCCCATGTGTGCTACGGAGACGCCGATTAATGCAGTGCTCATTATACATGATTAGAGTCTCGTGACTGCCGGCTACTGCTTGCGTGCGTGCGTGTGTAGGTCAAAGTCCGCCGATCGCAGCATTCCCCTATTTTGTAAAATTATTTTTTACTCTCCTGGGTGTTGCAATGGATATCAATGATTCATATGATTGCCCTCAGTAAAAAAGCACAAGAAACAGGACGCAAACAGTTACAAACTCTGCTTCATAAGATGTCGCGGGCGATCGGGAAGACGCTGAGCAGAGGGCACCGTCGCGTAAAACATCGTGAGACCGCGGAAACAGCCGGACTGTGCTTCAGGCTGGATTCGAACCTGCGATGACATTCTTAAAGTGCTATGTAGCACAGCGCTGCCTTTCCCATGTGTGCTACGGAGACACCATTAATGCAGTGCTCATTATACATGATTAGAGTCTCGTGACTGCCGGCTACTGCGTGCGTGCGTGCGTGCGTGTGTAGGTCAAAGTCCGCCGATCGCAGCATTCCCCTATTTTGTAAAATTATTTTTTACTCTCCTGGGTGTTGCAATGGATATCAATGATTCATATGATTGCCCTCAGTAAAAAAACACAAGAAACAGGAATGCAATCAGTTACAAACACTCAGGTTCTCTGCTTCATAAGATGTCGCCGGCGATCGGGAAGACGCTGAGCAGAGGGCACCGTCGCGTAAAACAACGCGAGACCGCGGAAATGGCCGGACGGTGCTTCAGGCCGGATTCGAACCTGCGATGACATTCTTAAAGTGCTATGTAGCACAGCGCTGCCTTTCCCATGTGTGCTACGGAGACGCCGATTAATGCAGTGCTCATTATACATGATTAGAGTCTCGTGACTGCCGGCTACTGCTTGCGTGCGTGCGTGTGTAGGTCAAAGTCCGCCGATCGCAGCATTCCCCTATTTTGTAAAATTATTTTTTACTCTCCTGGGTGTTGCAATGGATATCAATGATTCATATGATTGCCCTCAGTAAAAAAACACAAGAAACAGGAATGCAATCAGTTACAAACACTCAGGTTCTCTGCTTCATAAGATGTCGCCGGCGATCGGGAAGACGCTGAGCAGAGGGCACCGTCGCGTAAAACAACGTGAGTCCGCGGAAACTGCCGGACGGTGCTTCAGGCCGGATTCGAACCGGCGATGCCATTCTTAAAGTGCTATGTAGCACAGCGCTGCCTTTCCCATGTGTGCTACGGAGACGCTGATTAATGCAGTGCGAATTATACATGATTAGAGTCTCGTGACTGCCGGCTACTGCGTGCGTGCGTGCGTAGGTCAAAGTCCGCTGATCGCGGCATTCCCCTATTTTGTAAAATTATTTTTTACTCCTCTGGGTGTTGCAATGGATATCAATGATTCATATGATTGCCCTCAGTAAAAAAACACAAGAAACAGGACGCAAACAGTTACAAACACTCAGGTTCTCTACTTCATAAGATGTCGCGGGCGATCGGGAAGACGCTGAGCAGAGGGCACCGTCGCGTAAAACAACGTGAGTCCGCGGAAACTGCCGGACGGTGCTTCAGGCCGGATTCGAACCTGCGATGACATTCTTAAAGTGCTATGTAGCACAGCGCTGCCTTTCCCATGTGTGCTACGGAGACGCTGATTAATGCAGTGCGAATTATACATGATTAGAGTCTCGTGACTGCCGGCTACTGCGTGCGTGCGTGCGTAGGTCAAAGTCCGCTGATCGCGGCATTCCCCTATTTTGTAAAATTATTTTTTACTCCTCTGGGTGTTGCAATGGATATCAATGATTCATATGATTGCCCTCAGTAAAAAAGCACAAGAAACAGGACGCAAACAGTTACAAACTCTGCTTCATAAGATGTCGCGGGCGATCGGGAAGACGCTGAGCAGAGGGCACCGTCGCGTAAAACAACGTTAGTCCGCGGAAACTGCCGGACGGTGCTTCAGGCCGGATTCGAACCTGCGATGACATTCTTAAAGTGCTATGTAGCACAGCGCTGCCTTTCCCATGTGTGCTACGCAGACACCGATTAATGCAGTGCTCATTATACATGATTAAAGTCTCGTGACTGCCGGCTACTGCTTGCGTGCGTGCGTGTGTAGGTCAAAGTCCGCCGATCGCAGCATTCCCCTATTTTGTAAAATTATTTTTTACTCTCCTGGGTGTTGCAATGGATATCAATGATTCATATGATTGCCCTCAGTAAAAAAACACAAGAAACAGGAATGCAATCAGTTACAAACACTCAGGTTCTCTGCTTCATAAGATGTCGCCGGCAATCGGGAAGACGCTGAGCAGAGGGCACCGTCGCGTAAAACAACGTGAGTCCGCGGAAACTGCCGGACGGTGCTTCAGGCCGGATTCGAACCGGCGATGCCATTCTTAAAGAGCTATGTAGCACAGCGCTGCCTTTCCCATGTGTGCTACGGAGACGCTGATTAATGCAGTGCGAATTATACATGATTAGAGTCTCGTGACTGCCGGCTACTGCGTGCGTGCGTGCGTAGGTCAAAGTCCGCTGATCGCGGCATTCCCCTATTTTGTAAAATTATTTTTTACTCTCCTGGGTGTTGCAATGGATATCAATGATTCATATGATTGCCCTCAGTAAAAAAACACAAGAAACAGGAATGCAATCAGTTACAAACACTCAGGTTCTCTGCTTCATAAGATGTCGCCGGCGATCGGGAAGACGCTGAGCAGAGGGCACCGTCGCGTAAAACATCGTGAGACCGCGGAAACAGCCGGACTGTGCTTCAGGCTGGATTCGAACCTGCGATGACATTCTTAAAGTGCTATGTAGCACAGCGCTGCCTTTCCCATGTGTGCTACGGAGACACCATTAATGCGGTGCTCATTATACATGATTAGAGTCTCGTGACTGCCGGCTACTGCGTGCGTGCGTGCGTGTGTAGGTCAAAGTCCGCCGATCGCAGCATTCCCCTATTTTGTAAAATTATTTTTTACTCTCCTGGGTGTTGCAATGGATATCAATGATTCATATGATTGCCCTCAGTAAAAAAACACAAGAAACAGGAATGCAATCAGTTACAAACACTCAGGTTCTCTGCTTCATAAGATGTCGCCGGCGATCGGGAAGACGCTGAGCAGAGGGCACCGTCGCGTAAAACAACGTGAGTCCGCGGAAACTGCCGGACGGTGCTTCAGGCCGGATTCGAACCGGCGATGCCATTCTTAAAGTGCTATGTAGCACAGCGCTGCCTTTCCCATGTGTGCTACGGAGACGCTGATTAATGCAGTGCGAATTATACATGATTAGAGTCTCGTGACTGCCGGCTACTGCGTGCGTGCGTGCGTAGGTCAAAGTCCGCTGATCGCGGCATTCCCCTATTTTGTAAAATTATTTTTTACTCCTCTGGGTGTTGCAATGGATATCAATGATTCATATGATTGCCCTCAGTAAAAAAACACAAGAAACAGGACGCAAACAGTTACAAACACTCAGGTTCTCTACTTCATAAGATGTCGCGGGCGATCGGGAAGACGCTGAGCAGAGGGCACCGTCGCGTAAAACAACGTGAGTCCGCGGAAACTGCCGGACGGTGCTTCAGGCCGGATTCGAACCTGCGATGACATTCTTAAAGTGCTATGTAGCACAGCGCTGCCTTTCCCATGTGTGCTACGGAGACACCGATTAATGCAGTGCTCATTATACATGATTAGAGTCTCGTGACTGCCGGCTACTGCTTGCGTGCGTGCGTGTGTAGGTCAAAGTCCTCCGATCGCAGCATTCCCCTATTTTGTAAAATTATTTTTTACTCTCCTGGGTGTTGCAATGGATATCAATGATTCATATGATTGCCCTCAGTAAAAAAACACAAGAAACAGGACGCAAACAGTTACAAACACTCAGGTTCTCTGCTTCATAAGATGTCGCCGGCGATCGGGAAGACGCTGAGCAGAGGGCACCGTCGCGTAAAACAACGTGAGTCCGCGGAAACTGCAGGACGGTGCTTCAGGCCGGATTCGAACCGGCGATGCCATTCTTAAAGTGCTATGTAGCACAGCGCTGCCTTTCCCATGTGTGCTACGGAGACGCTGATTAATGCAGTGCGAATTATACATGATTAGAGTCTCGTGACTGCCGGCTACTGCGTGCGTGCGTGCGTAGGTCAAAGTCCGCTGATCGCGGCATTCCCCTATTTTGTAAAATTATTTTTTACTCCTCTGGGTGTTGCAATGGATATCAATGATTCATATGATTGCCCTCAGTAAAAAAGCACAAGAAACAGGACGCAAACAGTTACAAACTCTGCTTCATAACATGTCGCGGGCGATCGGGAAGACGCTGAGCAGAGGGCACCGTCGCGTAAAACAACGTTAGTCCGCGGAAACTGCCGGACGGTGCTTCAGGCCGGATTCGAACCTGCGATGACATTCTTAAAGTGCTATGTAGCACAGCGCTGCCTTTCCCATGTGTGCTACGCAGACACCATTAATGCAGTGCTCATTATACATGATTAGAGTCTCGTGACTGCCGGCTACTGCTTGCGTGCGTGCGTGTGTAGGTCAAAGTCCGCCGATCGCAGCATTCCCCTATTTTGTAAAATTATTTTTTACTCTCCTGGGTGTTGCAATGGATATCAATGATTCATATGATTGCCCTCAGTAAAAAAACACAAGAAACAGGAATGCAATCAGTTACAAACACTCAGGTTCTCTGCTTCATAAGATGTCGCCGGCGATCGGGAAGACGCTGAGCAGAGGGCACCGTCGCGTAAAACAACGTGAGTCCGCGGAAACTGCCGGACGGTGCTTCAGGCCGGATTCGAACCGGCGATGCCATTCTTAAAGAGCTATGTAGCACAGCGCTGCCTTTCCCATGTGTGCTACGGAGACGCCGATTAATGCAGTGCGAATTATACATGATTAGAGTCTCGTGACTGCCGGCTACTGCGTGCGTGCGTGCGTAGGTCAAAGTCCGCTGATCGCGGCATTCCCCTATTTTGTAAAATTATTTTTTACTCTCCTGGGTGTTGCAATGGATATCAATGATTCATATGATTGCCCTCAGTAAAAAAACACAAGAAACAGGAATGCAATCAGTTACAAACACTCAGGTTCTCTGCTTCATAAGATGTCGCCGGCGATCGGGAAGACGCTGAGCAGAGGGCACCGTCGCGTAAAACAACGTGAGTCCGCGGAAACTGCCGGACGGTGCTTCAGGCCGGATTCGAACCGGCGATGCCATTCTTAAAGAGCTATGTAGCACAGCGCTGCCTTTCCCATGTGTGCTACGGAGACGCTGATTAATACAGTGCGAATTATACATGATTAGAGTCTCGTGACTGCCGGCTACTGCGTGCGTGCGTGCGTAGGTCAAAGTCCGCTGATCGCGGCATTCCCCTATTTTGTAAAATTATTTTTTACTCTCCTGGGTGTTGCAATGGATATCAATGATTCATATGATTGCCCTCAGTAAAAAAACACAAGAAACAGGAATGCAATCAGTTACAAACACTCAGGTTCTCTGCTTCATAAGATGTCGCCGGCGATCGGGAAGACGCTGAGCAGAGGGCACCGTCGCGTAAAACAACGTGAGTCCGCGGAAACTGCAGGACGGTGCTTCAGGCCGGATTCGAACCGGCGATGCCATTCTTAAAGTGATATGTAGCACAGCGCTGCCTTTCCCATGTGTGCTACGGAGACGCTGATTAATGCAGTGCGAATTATACATGATTAGAGTCTCGTGACTGCCGGCTACTGCGTGCGTGCGTGCGTGCGTAGGTCAAAGTCCGCTGATCGCGGCATTCCCCTATTTTGTAAAATTATTTTTTACTCCTCTGGGTGTTGCAATGGATATCAATGATTCATATGATTGCCCTCAGTAAAAAAACACAAGAAACAGGACGCAAACAGTTACAAACACTCAGGTTCTCTACTTCATAAGATGTCGCGGGCGATCGGGAAGACGCTGAGCAGAGGGCACCGTCGCGTAAAACAACGTGAGTCCGCGGAAACTGCCGGACGGTGCTTCAGGCCGGATTCGAACCTGCGATGACATTCTTAAAGTGCTATGTAGCACAGCGCTGCCTTTCCCATGTGTGCTACGGAGACACCGATTAATGCAGTGCTCATTATACATGATTAGAGTCTCGTGACTGCCGGCTACTGCTTGCGTGCGTGCGTGTGTAGGTCAAAGTCCGCCGATCGCAGCATTCCCCTATTTTGTAAAATTATTTTTTACTCTCCTGGGTGTTGCAATGGATATCAATGATTCATATGATTGCCCTCAGTAAAAAAACACAAGAAACAGGAATGCAATCAGTTACAAACACTCAGGTTCTCTGCTTCATAAGATGTCGCCGGCGATCGGGAAGACGCTGAGCAGAGGGCACCGTCGCGTAAAACAACGTGAGTCCGCGGAAACTGCCGGACGGTGCTTCAGGCCGGATTCGAACCGGCGATGCCATTCTTAAAGTGCTATGTAGCACAGCGCTGCCTTTCCCATGTGTGCTACGGAGACGCTGATTAATGCAGTGCGAATTATACATGATTAGAGTCTCGTGACTGCCGGCTACTGCGTGTGTGCGTGCGTAGGTCAAAGTCCGCTGATCGCGGCATTCCCCTATTTTGTAAAATTATTTTTTACTCCTCTGGGTGTTGCAATGGATATCAATGATTCATATGATTGCCCTCAGTAAAAAAACACAAGAAACAGGACGCAAACAGTTACAAACACTCAGGTTCTCTACTTCATAAGATGTCGCGGGCGATCGGGAAGACGCTGAGCAGAGGGCACCGTCGTGTAAAACAACGTGAGTCCGCGGAAACTGCTGGACGGTGCTTCAGGCCGGATTCGAACCTGCGATGACATTCTTAAAGTGCTATGTAGCACAGCGCTGCCTTTCCCATGTGTGCTACGGAGACACCGATTAATGCAGTGCTCATTATACATGATTAGAGTCTCGTGACTGCCGGCTACTGCTTGCGTGCGTGCGTGTGTAGGTCAAAGTCCGCCGATCGCAGCATTCCCCTATTTTGTAAAATTATTTTTTACTCTCCTGGGTGTTGCAATGGATATCAATGATTCATATGATTGCCCTCAGTAAAAAAACACAAGAAACAGGAATGCAATCAGTTACAAACACTCAGGTTCTCTGCTTCATAAGATGTCGCCGGCGATCGGGAAGACGCTGAGCAGAGGGCACCGTCGCGTAAAACAACGTGAGTCCGCGGAAACTGCCGGACGGTGCTTCAGGCCGGATTCGAACCGGCGATGCCATTCTTAAAGAGCTATGTAGCACAGCGCTGCCTTTCCCATGTGTGCTACGGAGACGCCGATTAATGCAGTGCGAATTATACATGATTAGAGTCTCGTGACTGCCGGCTACTGCGTGCGTGCGTGCGTAGGTCAAAGTCCGCTGATCGCGGCATTCCCCTATTTTGTAAAATTATTTTTTACTCTCCTGGGTGTTGCAATGGATATCAATGATTCATATGATTGCCCTCAGTAAAAAAACACAAGAAACAGGAATGCAATCAGTTACAAACACTCAGGTTCTCTGCTTCATAAGATGTCGCCGGCGATCGGGAAGACGCTGAGCAGAGGGCACCGTCGCGTAAAACAACGCGAGACCGCGGAAATGGCCGGACTGTGCTTCAGGCTGGATTCGAACCTGCGATGACATTCTTAAAGTGCTATGTAGCACAGCGCTGCCTTTCCCATGTGTGCTACGGAGACGCCGATTAATGCAGTGCTCATTATACATGATTAGAGTCTCGTGACTGCCGGCTACTGCTTGCGTGCGTGCGTGTGTAGGTCAAAGTCCGCCGATCACAGCATTCCCCTATTTTGTAAAATTATTTTTTACTCTCCTGGGTGTTGCAATGGATATCAATGATTCATATGATTGCCCTCAGTAAAAAAACACAAGAAACAGGAATGCAATCAGTTACAAACACTCAGGTTCTCTGCTTCATAAGATGTCGCCGGCGATCGGGAAGACGCTGAGCAGAGGGCACCGTCGAGTAAAACAACGTGAGTCCGCGGAAACTGCCGGACGGTGCTTCAGGCCGGATTCGAACCAGCGATGCCATTCTTAAAGTGCTATGTAGCACAGCGCTGCCTTTCCCATGTGTGCTACGGAGACGCTGATTAATGCAGTGCTCATTATACATGATTAGAGTCTCGTGACTGCCGGCTACTGCGTGCGTGCGTGCGTAGGTCAAAGTCCGCTGATCGCGGCATTCCCCTATTTTGTAAAATTATTTTTTACTCCTCTGGGTGTTGCAATGGATATCAATGATTCATATGATTGCCCTCAGTAAAAAAACACAAGAAACAGGACGCAAACAGTTACAAACACTCAGGTTCTCTACTTCATAAGATGTCGCGGGCGATCGGGAAGACGCTGAGCAGAGGGCACCGTCGCGTAAAACAACGTGAGTCCGCGGAAACTGCCGGACGGTGCTTCAGGCCGGATTCGAACCTGCGATGACATTCTTAAAGTGCTATGTAGCACAGCGCTGCCTTTCCCATGTGTGCTACGGAGACACCGATTAATGCACTGCTCATTATACATGATTAGAGTCTCGTGACTGCCGGCTACTGCGTGCGTGCGTGCGTAGGTCAAAGTCCGCTGATCGCGGCATTCCCCTATTTTGTAAAATTATTTTTTACTCCTCTGGGTGTTGCAATGGATATCAATGATTCATATGATTGCCCTCAGTAAAAAAGCACAAGAAACAGGACGCAAACAGTTACAAACTCTGCTTCATAAGATGTCGCGGGCGATCGGGAAGACGCTGAGCAGAGGGCACCGTCGCGTAAAACAACGTTAGTCCGCGGAAACTGCCGGACGGTGCTTCAGGCCGGATTCGAACCTGCGATGACATTCTTAAAGTGCTATGTAGCACAGCGCTGCCTTTCCCATGTGTGCTACGCAGACACCGATTAATGCAGTGCTCATTATACATGATTAGAGTCTCGTGACTGCCGGCTACTGCTTGCGTGCGTGCGTGTGTAGGTCAAAGTCCGCCGATCGCAGCATTCCCCTATTTTGTAAAATTATTTTTTACTCTCCTGGGTGTTGCAATGGATATCAATGATTCATATGATTGCCCTCAGTAAAAAAACACAAGAAACAGGAATGCAATCAGTTACAAACACTCAGGTTCTCTGCTTCATAAGATGTCGCCGGCGATCGGGAAGACGCTGAGCAGAGGGCACCGTCGCGTAAAACAACGTGAGTCCGCGGAAACTGCCGGACGGTGCTTCAGGCCGGATTCGAACCGGCGATGCCATTCTTAAAGATGAACTGAACTGAAAGAATCAACATTGATAATGTGTTGATTATGACAATTAAAAATAAATGACACTAAAAAAATAATTTAAAAAAATCAATACGTAGCCTTTTTTAAGCAACACCAAAATTGCGTTTGTTAGTATTAGAACGCTGCCAGGTTCAATGACGTCACTGGCATGGTAGGACCTGAGAAGTTCTATAGGCAACAGCTGCAGCATATTATGTATACACGAAAATTTGTAATTTTAATGGCATGGGTTACAAATTTGAGCCTGTGAGGGACAGGCCTGTAGTGTCTTGACTACCACTAGATGGGTTTCAGGCTCCAGCTCAACCTTCAGTAGGATCATTTGGGTGAAAATGACTGTGTGGGCGCTGCCGGAGCATGGACACTGGAATCTATCTGTTGCAAAGCAGTGGCGAAACGTAGGGAAAATGTTCAAGGAAGCCAAAGTGACGGGAAAAATGTGTTTATTTATGTATGTGTTTATTTCGGGGGGTATACATTTTGTGCAATGTACAACATAGATACATTTTGTGCGGCACAACATAGGCTACTGTAGACCTAGCCTAGGTCATGTAGAAAACTGGACGAGGGGCGCTTGAGACAGCAACACGCACGCTGTCTCTCTGTCTCCCTCCATCCCTCACACACATACATTGCCTACTGTACATCCTCCACACAACTGCATACTCACTCACCACCACTACATTAGGCCTATGCGAAGGCTATGTGCATATACAAATAAGCTATATAACACGCATTGTCACGTCAATGTAGGCTAACGCAGTATGGACTACTGGCACTAGTAACAGCAACTCACACGGGCTCTCTCTCTCCCTCCCTTGAAACTGTTAAAAACTTCGTTACCCCAAGTTGACCCCAGATACACGGAGGATACACGAGTTTGCCGTTTATTTTAGGCTAACGTTAGTGGAGAGTTTGCAGATTTTTACCTTGTGGATGTTGATATTGCACGAGTCTCTTGGATAGCAGTACTGCGAGTTAAACTCCCTCGCATCAACAATCTGTCCTGAGACGGTGAACAACTGGCTTCAGGGTGAGTAGAAAGGGACATTGGATTCTGTTTACAGACCCGCTGTGGTTTAGTTACCAGCTAGTAAAAGCATTATTATCGATCTGTGATATCGTCGGAGTCATGGTTTATACTCTCTATGGTCGGAGTGCTAGCTTGTGGAGTTTGACATAAGAGTGTTTCCAAGGTGTTAGCTGCTAGCCCTTTCCTAGGTTGGATCGTATGGTAGCCTATCTAACACTGGACCTCACCTGAGGCTACTTCGAGATATTATTCCAAAGGGGACAGATAGGCTACTGCACTTAAAACTTTAAACGATTGAACGAACCTTCCCAGACTTTGTAATTGCGACCAGTGACTGCATTGAATGAACGAAGCCGAAGTTGAAACTTAGGCTCATATGGCACATAGACTGTGGGCTCGCCTTTCTATGAATTGAAAAAGACTACAAGCTGTTCCACCGAGTTTGCGATAAAGTAAGCAAGAAAAGGGTTTTTTAAGTCAGGATATGGCAAGTCAATGGCATTTATTCGTCCAAAGTTACAGACCAGTTTCCATAGTGCACATCTTATCAATAGTTTGAATGTCGTGTGTGTTTCTGCTCATTGACAAAATAGCGTTCAGTATGATTCATGCCAAATTAATTTCCCCTGTTAAAGTGTTCGCCTTTGTTTCACTAGTTTGGTTTCATTTTGTATGAGATTTTGTGATGTAGGCTAGCCTATGATAAATGGCTTATGGCCAATATGTAACTCAGCTAGGCCTAATGTTAGTTTCCTCAGCCATGTCAGCTAGCCTCAGACTCATTATCTGCTATGGCTGCTAGTGCTAGTGCAGAGTAGCTTACCATGCCAGTGACGTAGCCGATTGTTGAAATCCAACATGGCGGCGCCCGTGTAACAACAACACCACTTTTAACGTACAATTTTATCCCTTTTAATAAATTCAGCCATTTTAATCATTGTACCAATGAGAAGAAATAAAATACATCTGTTATATCACCTTTACTTCAAATTCCAGTTCAGTTCATCTTTAAAGAGCTATGTAGCACAGCGCTGCCTTTCCCATGTGTGCTACGGAGACGCCGATTAATGCAGTGCGAATTATACATGATTAGAGTCTCGTGACTGCCGGCTACTGCGTGCGTGCGTGCGTAGGTCAAAGTCCGCTGATCGCGGCATTCCCCTATTTTGTAAAATTATTTTTTACTCTCCTGGGTGTTGCAATGGATATCAATGATTCATATGATTGCCCTCAGTAAAAAAACACAAGAAACAGGAATGCAATCAGTTACAAACACTCAGGTTCTCTGCTTCATAAGATGTCGCCGGCGATCGGGAAGACGCTGAGCAGAGGGCACCGTCGCGTAAAACAACGTGAGTCCGCGGAAACTGCCGGACGGTGCTTCAGGCCGGATTCGAACCGGCGATGCCATTCTTAAAGAGCTATGTAGCACAGCGCTGCCTTTCCCATGTGTGCTACGGAGACGCTGATTAATGCAGTGCGAATTATACATGATTAGAGTCTCGTGACTGCCGGCTACTGCGTGCGTGCGTGCGTAGGTCAAAGTCCGCTGATCGCGGCATTCCCCTATTTTGTAAAATTATTTTTTACTCTCCTGGGTGTTGCAATGGATATCAATGATTCATATGATTGCCCTCAGTAAAAAAACACAAGAAACAGGAATGCAATCAGTTACAAACACTCAGGTTCTCTGCTTCATAAGATGTCGCCGGCGATCGGGAAGACGCTGAGCAGAGGGCACCGTCGCGTAAAACAACGTGAGTCCGCGGAAACTGCAGGACGGTGCTTCAGGCCGGATTCGAACCGGCGATGCCATTCTTAAAGTGATATGTAGCACAGCGCTGCCTTTCCCATGTGTGCTACGGAGACGCTGATTAATGCAGTGCGAATTATACATGATTAGAGTCTCGTGACTGCCGGCTACTGCGTGCGTGCGTGCGTGCGTAGGTCAAAGTCCGCTGATCGCGGCATTCCCCTATTTTGTAAAATTATTTTTTACTCCTCTGGGTGTTGCAATGGATATCAATGATTCATATGATTGCCCTCAGTAAAAAAACACAAGAAACAGGACGCAAACAGTTACAAACACTCAGGTTCTCTACTTCATAAGATGTCGCGGGCGATCGGGAAGACGCTGAGCAGAGGGCACCGTCGCGTAAAACAACGTGAGTCCGCGGAAACTGCCGGACGGTGCTTCAGGCCGGATTCGAACCTGCGATGACATTCTTAAAGTGCTATGTAGCACAGCGCTGCCTTTCCCATGTGTGCTACGGAGACACCGATTAATGCAGTGCTCATTATACATGATTAGAGTCTCGTGACTGCCGGCTACTGCTTGCGTGCGTGCGTGTGTAGGTCAAAGTCCGCCGATCGCAGCATTCCCCTATTTTGTAAAATTATTTTTTACTCTCCTGGGTGTTGCAATGGATATCAATGATTCATATGATTGCCCTCAGTAAAAAAACACAAGAAACAGGAATGCAATCAGTTACAAACACTCAGGTTCTCTGCTTCATAAGATGTCGCCGGCGATCGGGAAGACGCTGAGCAGAGGGCACCGTCGCGTAAAACAACGTGAGTCCGCGGAAACTGCCGGACGGTGCTTCAGGCCGGATTCGAACCGGCGATGCCATTCTTAAAGTGCTATGTAGCACAGCGCTGCCTTTCCCATGTGTGCTACGGAGACGCTGATTAATGCAGTGCGAATTATACATGATTAGAGTCTCGTGACTGCCGGCTACTGCGTGTGTGCGTGCGTAGGTCAAAGTCCGCTGATCGCGGCATTCCCCTATTTTGTAAAATTATTTTTTACTCCTCTGGGTGTTGCAATGGATATCAATGATTCATATGATTGCCCTCAGTAAAAAAACACAAGAAACAGGACGCAAACAGTTACAAACACTCAGGTTCTCTACTTCATAAGATGTCGCGGGCGATCGGGAAGACGCTGAGCAGAGGGCACCGTCGTGTAAAACAACGTGAGTCCGCGGAAACTGCTGGACGGTGCTTCAGGCCGGATTCGAACCTGCGATGACATTCTTAAAGTGCTATGTAGCACAGCGCTGCCTTTCCCATGTGTGCTACGGAGACACCAATTAATGCAGTGCTCATTATACATGATTAGAGTCTCGTGACTGCCGGCTACTGCTTGCGTGCGTGCGTGTGTAGGTCAAAGTCCGCCGATCGCAGCATTCCCCTATTTTGTAAAATTATGTTTTACTCTCCTGGGTGTTGCAATGGATATCAATGATTCATATGATTGCCCTCAGTAAAAAAACACAAGAAACAGGAATGCAATCAGTTACAAACACTCAGGTTCTCTGCTTCATAAGATGTCGCCGGCGATCGGGAAGACGCTGAGCAGAGGGCACCGTCGCGTAAAACAACGTGAGTCCGCGGAAACTGCCGGACGGTGCTTCAGGCCGGATTCGAACCGGCGATGCCATTCTTAAAGAGCTATGTAGCACAGCGCTGCCTTTCCCATGTGTGCTACGGAGACGCCGATTAATGCAGTGCGAATTATACATGATTAGAGTCTCGTGACTGCCGGCTACTGCGTGCATGCGTGCGTAGGTCAAAGTCCGCTGATCGCGGCATTCCCCTATTTTGTAAAATTATTTTTTACTCTCCTGGGTGTTGCAATGGATATCAATGATTCATATGATTGCCCTCAGTAAAAAAACACAAGAAACAGGAATGCAATCAGTTACAAACACTCAGGTTCTCTGCTTCATAAGATGTCGCCGGCGATCGGGAAGACGCTGAGCAGAGGGCACCGTCGCGTAAAACAACGTGAGTCCGCGGAAACTGCCGGACGGTGCTTCAGGCCGGATTCGAACCAGCGATGCCATTCTTAAAGTGCTATGTAGCACAGCGCTGCCTTTCCCATGTGTGCTACGGAGACGCTGATTAATGCAGTGCTCATTATACATGATTAGAGTCTCGTGACTGCCGGCTACTGCGTGCGTGCGTAGGTCAAAGTCCGCTGATCGCGGCATTCCCCTATTTTGTAAAATTATTTTTTACTCCTCTGGGTGTTGCAATGGATATCAATGATTCATATGATTGCCCTCAGTAAAAAAACACAAGAAACAGGACGCAAACAGTTACAAACACTCAGGTTCTCTACTTCATAAGATGTCGCGGGCGATCGGGAAGACGCTGAGCAGAGGGCACCGTCGCGTAAAACAACGTGAGTCCGCGGAAACTGCCGGACGGTGCTTCAGGCCGGATTCGAACCTGCGATGACATTCTTAAAGTGCTATGTAGCACAGCGCTGCCTTTCCCATGTGTGCTACGGAGACACCGATTAATGCACTGCTCATTATACATGATTAGAGTCTCGTGACTGCCGGCTACTGCGTGCGTGCGTGCGTAGGTCAAAGTCCGCTGATCGCGGCATTCCCCTATTTTGTAAAATTATTTTTTACTCCTCTGGGTGTTGCAATGGATATCAATGATTCATATGATTGCCCTCAGTAAAAAAACACAAGAAACAGGACGCAAACAGTTACAAACACTCAGGTTCTCTACTTCATAAGATGTCGCGGGCGATCGGGAAGACGCTGAGCAGAGGGCACCGTCGCGTAAAACAACGTGAGTCCGCGGAAACTGCCGGACGGTGCTTCAGGCCGGATTCGAACCTGCGATGACATTCTTAAAGTGCTATGTAGCACAGCGCTGCCTTTCCCATGTGTGCTATGGAGACACCGATTAATGCAGTGCTCATTATACATGATTAGAGTCTCGTGACTGCCGGCTACTGCTTGCATGCGTGCGTGTGTAGGTCAAAGTCCGCTGATCGCGGCATTCCCCTATTTTGTAAAATTATTTTTTACTCCTCTGGGTGTTGCAATGGATATCAATGATTCATATGATTGCCCTCAGTAAAAAAGCACAAGAAACAGGACGCAAACAGTTACAAACTCTGCTTCATAAGATGTCGCGGGCGATCGGGAAGACGCTGAGCAGAGGGCACCGTCGCGTAAAACATCGTGAGACCGCGGAAACAGCCGGACTGTGCTTCAGGCTGGATTCGAACCTGCGATGACATTCTTAAAGTGCTATGTAGCACAGCGCTGCCTTTCCCATGTGTGCTACGGAGACACCATTAATGCAGTGCTCATTATACATGATTAGAGTCTCGTGACTGCCGGCTACTGCGTGCGTGCGTGCGTGTGTAGGTCAAAGTCCGCCGATCGCAGCATTCCCCTATTTTGTAAAATTATTTTTTACTCTCCTGGGTGTTGCAATGGATATCAATGATTCATATGATTGCCCTCAGTAAAAAAACACAAGAAACAGGAATGCAATCAGTTACAAACACTCAGGTTCTCTGCTTCATAAGATGTCGCCGGCGATCGGGAAGACGCTGAGCAGAG
This sequence comes from Alosa pseudoharengus, assembly GCF_046254945.1. Lineage (NCBI taxonomy): Eukaryota > Metazoa > Chordata > Actinopteri > Clupeiformes > Clupeidae > Alosa > Alosa pseudoharengus. The sequence continues at coordinate 48,214,212 of NW_027468718.1, read as the reverse complement.
GGCACCGTCGCGTAAAACAACGTGAGTCCGCGGAAACTGCCGGACGGTGCTTCAGGCCGGATTCGAACCGGCGATGCCATTCTTAAAGTGCTATGTAGCACAGCGCTGCCTTTCCCATGTGTGCTACGGAGACGCTGATTAATGCAGTGCGAATTATACATGATTAGAGTCTCGTGACTGCCGGCTACTGCGTGCGTGCGTGCGTAGGTCAAAGTCCGCTGATCGCGGCATTCCCCTATTTTGTAAAATTATTTTTTACTCCTCTGGGTGTTGCAATGGATATCAATGATTCATATGATTGCCCTCAGTAAAAAAGCACAAGAAACAGGACGCAAACAGTTACAAACTCTGCTTCATAAGATGTCGCGGGCGATCGGGAAGACGCTGAGCAGAGGGCACCGTCGCGTAAAACAACGTTAGTCCGCGGAAACTGCCGGACGGTGCTTCAGGCCGGATTCGAACCTGCGATGACATTCTTAAAGTGCTATGTAGCACAGCGCTGCCTTTCCCATGTGTGCTATGGAGACACCGATTAATGCAGTGCTCATTATACATGATTAGAGTCTCGTGACTGCCGGCTACTGCTTGCATGCGTGCGTGTGTAGGTCAAAGTCCGCTGATCGCGGCATTCCCCTATTTTGTAAAATTATTTTTTACTCCTCTGGGTGTTGCAATGGATATCAATGATTCATATGATTGCCCTCAGTAAAAAAGCACAAGAAACAGGACGCAAACAGTTACAAACTCTGCTTCATAAGATGTCGCGGGCGATCGGGAAGACGCTGAGCAGAGGGCACCGTCGCGTAAAACATCGTGAGACCGCGGAAACAGCCGGACTGTGCTTCAGGCTGGATTCGAACCTGCGATGACATTCTTAAAGTGCTATGTAGCACAGCGCTGCCTTTCCCATGTGTGCTACGGAGACACCATTAATGCAGTGCTCATTATACATGATTAGAGTCTCGTGACTGCCGGCTACTGCGTGCGTGCGTGCGTGTGTAGGTCAAAGTCAGCCGATCGCAGCATTCCCCTATTTTGTAAAATTATTTTTTACTCTCCTGGGTGTTGCAATGGATATCAATGATTCATATGATTGCCCTCAGTAAAAAAACACAAGAAACAGGAATGCAATCAGTTACAAACACTCAGGTTCTCTGCTTCATAAGATGTCGCCGGCGATCGGGAAGACGCTGAGCAGAGGGCACCGTCGCGTAAAACAACGTGAGTCCGCGGAAACTGCCGGACGGTGCTTCAGGCCGGATTCGAACCGGCGATGCCATTCTTAAAGTGCTATGTAGCACAGCGCTGCCTTTCCCATGTGTGCTACGGAGACGCTGATTAATGCAGTGCGAATTATACATGATTAGAGTCTCGTGACTGCCGGCTACTGCGTGCGTGCGTGCGTAGGTCAAAGTCCGCTGATCGATCGCGGCATTCCCCTATTTTGTAAAATTATTTTTTACTCCTCTGGGTGTTGCAATGGATATCAATGATTCATATGATTGCCCTCAGTAAAAAAACACAAGAAACAGGACGCAAACAGTTACAAACACTCAGGTTCTCTACTTCATAAGATGTCACGGGCGATCGGGAAGACGCTGAGCAGAGGGCACCGTCGCGTAAAACAACGTGAGTCCGCGGAAACTGCCGGACGGTGCTTCAGGCCGGATTCGAACCTGCGATGACATTCTTAAAGTGCTATGTAGCACAGCGCTGCCTTTCCCATGTGTGCTACGGAGACACCGATTAATGCAGTGCTCATTATACATGATTAGAGTCTCGTGACTGCCGGCTACTGCTTGCGTGCGTGCGTGTGTAGGTCAAAGTCCTCCGATCGCAGCATTCCCCTATTTTGTAAAATTATTTTTTACTCTCCTGGGTGTTGCAATGGATATCAATGATTCATATGATTGCCCTCAGTAAAAAAACACAAGAAACAGGACGCAAACAGTTACAAACACTCAGGTTCTCTGCTTCATAAGATGTCGCCGGCGATCGGGAAGACGCTGAGCAGAGGGCACCGTCGCGTAAAACAACGTGAGTCCGCGGAAACTGCCGGACGGTGCTTCAGGCCGGATTCGAACCGGCGATGCCATTCTTAAAGTGCTATGTAGCACAGCGCTGCCTTTCCCATGTGTGCTACGGAGACGCTGATTAATGCAGTGCGAATTATACATGATTAGAGTCTCGTGACTGCCGGCTACTGCGTGCGTGCGTGCGTAGGTCAAAGTCCGCTGATCGCGGCATTCCCCTATTTTGTAAAATTATTTTTTACTCCTCTGGGTGTTGCAATGGATATCAATGATTCATATGATTGCCCTCAGTAAAAAAGCACAAGAAACAGGACGCAAACAGTTACAAACTCTGCTTCATAAGATGTCGCGGGCGATCGGGAAGACGCTGAGCAGAGGGCACCGTCGCGTAAAACAACGTTAGTCCGCGGAAACTGCCGGACGGTGCTTCAGGCCGGATTCGAACCTGCGATGACATTCTTAAAGTGCTATGTAGCACAGCGCTGCCTTTCCCATGTGTGCTACGCAGACACCGATTAATGCAGTGCTCATTATACATGATTAGAGTCTCGTGACTGCCGGCTACTGCTTGCGTGCGTGCGTGTGTAGGTCAAAGTCCGCCGATCGCAGCATTCCCCTATTTTGTAAAATTATTTTTTACTCTCCTGGGTGTTGCAATGGATATCAATGATTCATATGATTGCCCTCAGTAAAAAAACACAAGAAACAGGAATGCAATCAGTTACAAACACTCAGGTTCTCTGCTTCATAAGATGTCGCCGGCGATCGGGAAGACGCTGAGCAGAGGGCACCGTCGCGTAAAACAACGTGAGTCCGCGGAAACTGCCGGACGGTGCTTCAGGCCGGATTCGAACCGGCGATGCCATTCTTAAAGAGCTATGTAGCACAGCGCTGCCTTTCCCATGTGTGCTACGGAGACGCCGATTAATGCAGTGCGAATTATACATGATTAGAGTCTCGTGACTGCCGGCTACTGCGTGCGTGCGTGCGTAGGTCAAAGTCCGCTGATCGCGGCATTCCCCTATTTTGTAAAATTATTTTTTACTCTCCTGGGTGTTGCAATGGATATCAATGATTCATATGATTGCCCTCAGTAAAAAAACACAAGAAACAGGAATGCAATCAGTTACAAACACTCAGGTTCTCTGCTTCATAAGATGTCGCCGGCGATCGGGAAGACGCTGAGCAGAGGGCACCGTCGCGTAAAACAACGTGAGTCCGCGGAAACTGCCGGACGGTGCTTCAGGCCGGATTCGAACCGGCGATGCCATTCTTAAAGAGCTATGTAGCACAGCGCTGCCTTTCCCATGTGTGCTACGGAGACGCTGATTAATGCAGTGCGAATTATACATGATTAGAGTCTCGTGACTGCCGGCTACTGCGTGCGTGCGTGCGTAGGTCAAAGTCCGCTGATCGCGGCATTCCCCTATTTTGTAAAATTATTTTTTACTCTCCTGGGTGTTGCAATGGATATCAATGATTCATATGATTGCCCTCAGTAAAAAAACACAAGAAACAGGAATGCAATCAGTTACAAACACTCAGGTTCTCTGCTTCATAAGATGTCGCCGGCGATCGGGAAGACGCTGAGCAGAGGGCACCGTCGCGTAAAACAACGTGAGTCCGCGGAAACTGCAGGACGGTGCTTCAGGCCGGATTCGAACCGGCGATGCCATTCTTAAAGTGATATGTAGCACAGCGCTGCCTTTCCCATGTGTGCTACGGAGACGCTGATTAATGCAGTGCGAATTATACATGATTAGAGTCTCGTGACTGCCGGCTACTGCGTGCGTGCGTGCGTGCGTAGGTCAAAGTCCGCTGATCGCGGCATTCCCCTATTTTGTAAAATTATTTTTTACTCCTCTGGGTGTTGCAATGGATATCAATGATTCATATGATTGCCCTCAGTAAAAAAACACAAGAAACAGGACGCAAACAGTTACAAACACTCAGGTTCTCTACTTCATAAGATGTCGCGGGCGATCGGGAAGACGCTGAGCAGAGGGCACCGTCGCGTAAAACAACGTGAGTCCGCGGAAACTGCCGGACGGTGCTTCAGGCCGGATTCGAACCTGCGATGACATTCTTAAAGTGCTATGTAGCACAGCGCTGCCTTTCCCATGTGTGCTACGGAGACACCGATTAATGCAGTGCTCATTATACATGATTAGAGTCTCGTGACTGCCGGCTACTGCTTGCGTGCGTGCGTGTGTAGGTCAAAGTCCGCCGATCGCAGCATTCCCCTATTTTGTAAAATTATTTTTTACTCTCCTGGGTGTTGCAATGGATATCAATGATTCATATGATTGCCCTCAGTAAAAAAACACAAGAAACAGGAATGCAATCAGTTACAAACACTCAGGTTCTCTGCTTCATAAGATGTCGCCGGCGATCGGGAAGACGCTGAGCAGAGGGCACCGTCGCGTAAAACAACGTGAGTCCGCGGAAACTGCCGGACGGTGCTTCAGGCCGGATTCGAACCGGCGATGCCATTCTTAAAGTGCTATGTAGCACAGCGCTGCCTTTCCCATGTGTGCTACGGAGACGCTGATTAATGCAGTGCGAATTATACATGATTAGAGTCTCGTGACTGCCGGCTACTGCGTGTGTGCGTGCGTAGGTCAAAGTCCGCTGATCGCGGCATTCCCCTATTTTGTAAAATTATTTTTTACTCCTCTGGGTGTTGCAATGGATATCAATGATTCATATGATTGCCCTCAGTAAAAAAACACAAGAAACAGGACGCAAACAGTTACAAACACTCAGGTTCTCTACTTCATAAGATGTCGCGGGCGATCGGGAAGACGCTGAGCAGAGGGCACCGTCGTGTAAAACAACGTGAGTCCGCGGAAACTGCTGGACGGTGCTTCAGGCCGGATTCGAACCTGCGATGACATTCTTAAAGTGCTATGTAGCACAGCGCTGCCTTTCCCATGTGTGCTACGGAGACACCGATTAATGCAGTGCTCATTATACATGATTAGAGTCTCGTGACTGCCGGCTACTGCTTGCGTGCGTGCGTGTGTAGGTCAAAGTCCGCCGATCGCAGCATTCCCCTATTTTGTAAAATTATTTTTTACTCTCCTGGGTGTTGCAATGGATATCAATGATTCATATGATTGCCCTCAGTAAAAAAACACAAGAAACAGGAATGCAATCAGTTACAAACACTCAGGTTCTCTGCTTCATAAGATGTCGCCGGCGATCGGGAAGACGCTGAGCAGAGGGCACCGTCGCGTAAAACAACGTGAGTCCGCGGAAACTGCCGGACGGTGCTTCAGGCCGGATTCGAACCGGCGATGCCATTCTTAAAGTGCTATGTAGCACAGCGCTGCCTTTCCCATGTGTGCTACGGAGACGCTGATTAATGCAGTGCGAATTATACATGATTAGAGTCTCGTGACTGCCGGCTACTGCGTGCGTGCGTGCGTAGGTCAAAGTCCGCTGATCGCGGCATTCCCCTATTTTGTAAAATTATTTTTTACTCCTCTGGGTGTTGCAATGGATATCAATGATTCATATGATTGCCCTCAGTAAAAAAACACAAGAAACAGGACGCAAACAGTTACAAACACTCAGGTTCTCTACTTCATAAGATGTCGCGGGCGATCGGGAAGACGCTGAGCAGAGGGCACCGTCGCGTAAAACAACGTGAGTCCGCGGAAACTGCCGGACGGTGCTTCAGGCCGGATTCGAACCTGCGATGACATTCTTAAAGTGCTATGTAGCACAGCGCTGCCTTTCCCATGTGTGCTACGGAGACACCGATTAATGCACTGCTCATTATACATGATTAGAGTCTCGTGACTGCCGGCTACTGCGTGCGTGCGTGCGTAGGTCAAAGTCCGCTGATCGCGGCATTCCCCTATTTTGTAAAATTATTTTTTACTCCTCTGGGTGTTGCAATGGATATCAATGATTCATATGATTGCCCTCAGTAAAAAAACACAAGAAACAGGACGCAAACAGTTACAAACACTCAGGTTCTCTACTTCATAAGATGTCGCGGGCAATCGGGAAGACGCTGAGCAGAGGGCACCGTCGCGTAAAACAACGTGAGTCCGCGGAAACTGCCGGACGGTGCTTCAGGCCGGATTCGAACCTGCGATGACATTCTTAAAGTGCTATGTAGCACAGCGCTGCCTTTCCCATGTGTGCTATGGAGACACCGATTAATGCAGTGCTCATTATACATGATTAGAGTCTCGTGACTGCCGGCTACTGCGTGCGTGCGTGCGTAGGTCAAAGTCCGCTGATCGCGGCATTCCCCTATTTTGTAAAATTATTTTTTACTCCTCTGGGTGTTGCAATGGATATCAATGATTCATATGATTGCCCTCAGTAAAAAAACACAAGAAACAGGACGCAAACAGTTACAAACCCTCAGGTTCTCTACTTCATAAGATGTCGCGGGCGATCGGGAAGACGCTGAGCAGAGGGCACCGTCGCGTAAAACAACGTGAGTCCGCGGAAACTGCCGGACGGTGCTTCAGGCCGGATTCGAACCTGCGATGACATTCTTAAAGTGCTATGTAGCACAGCGCTGCCTTTCCCATGTGTGCTACGGAGACACCATTAATGCAGTGCTCATTATACATGATTAGAGTCTCGTGACTGCCGGCTACTGCATGCGTGCGTGCGTGTGTAGGTCAAAGTCCGCCGATCGCAGCATTCCCCTATTTTGTAAAATTATTTTTTACTCCTCTGGGTGTTGCAATGGATATCAATGATTCATATGATTGCCCTCAGTAAAAAAGCACAAGAAACAGGACGCAAACAGTTACAAACTCTGCTTCATAAGATGTCGCGGGCGATCGGGAAGACGCTGAGCAGAGGGCACCGTCGCGTAAAACATCGTGAGACCGCGGAAACAGCCGGACTGTGCTTCAGGCTGGATTCGAACCTGCGATGACATTCTTAAAGTGCTATGTAGCACAGCGCTGCCTTTCCTATGTGTGCTACGGAGACACCGATTAATGCACTGCTCATTATACATGATTAGAGTCTCGTGACTGCCGGCTACTGCGTGCGTGCGTGCGTGTGTAGGTCAAAGTCCGCCGATCGCAGCATTCCCCTATTTTGTAAAATTATTTTTTACTCTCCTGGGTGTTGCAATGGATATCAATGATTCATATGATTGCCCTCAGTAAAAAAACACAAGAAACAGGAATGCAATCAGTTACAAACACTCAGGTTCTCTGCTTCATAAGATGTCGCCGGCGATCGGGAAGACGCTGAGCAGAGGGCACCGTCGCGTAAAACAACGCGAGACCGCGGAAACTGCCGGACGGTGCTTCAGGCCGGATTCGAACCGGCGATGCCATTCTTAAAGTGCTATGTAGCACAGCGCTGCCTTTCCCATGTGTGCTACGGAGACGCTGATTAATGCAGTGCGAATTATACATGATTAGAGTCTCGTGACTGCCGGCTACTGCGTGCGTGCGTGCGTAGGTCAAAGTCCGCTGATCGCGGCATTCCCCTATTTTGTAAAATTATTTTTTACTCCTCTGGGTGTTGCAATGGATATCAATGATTCATATGATTGCCCTCAGTAAAAAAACACAAGAAACAGGACGCAAACAGTTACAAACACTCAGGTTCTCTACTTCATAAGATGTCGCGGGCGATCGGGAAGACGCTGAGCAGAGGGCACCGTCGCGTAAAACAACGTGAGTCCGCGGAAACTGCCGGACGGTGCTTCAGGCCGGATTCGAACCTGCGATGACATTCTTAAAGTGCTATGTAGCACAGCGCTGCCTTTCCGATGTGTGCTACGCAGACACCGATTAATGCAGTGCTCATTATACATGATTAGAGTCTCGTGACTGCCGGCTACTGCTTGCGTGCGTGCGTGTGTAGGTCAAAGTCCGCCGATCGCAGCATTCCCCTATTTTGTAAAATTATTTTTTACTCTCCTGGGTGTTGCAATGGATATCAATGATTCATATGATTGCCCTCAGTAAAAAAACACAAGAAACAGGAATGCAATCAGTTACAAACACTCAGGTTCTCTGCTTCATAAGATGTCGCCGGCGATCGGGAAGACGCTGAGCAGAGGGCACCGTCGCGTAAAACAACGTGAGTCCGCGGAAACTGCCGGACGGTGCTTCAGGCCGGATTCGAACCGGCGATGCCATTCTTAAAGTGCTATGTAGCACAGCGCTGCCTTTCCCATGTGTGCTACGGAGACGCTGATTAATGCAGTGCGAATTATACATGATTAGAGTCTCGTGACTGCCGGCTACTGCGTGCGTGCGTGCGTAGGTCAAAGTCCGCTGATCGCGGCATTCCCCTATTTTGTAAAATTATTTTTTACTCCTCTGGGTGTTGCAATGGATATCAATGATTCATATGATTGCCCTCAGTAAAAAAGCACAAGAAACAGGACGCAAACAGTTACAAACTCTGCTTCATAAGATGTCGCGGGCGATCGGGAAGACGCTGAGCAGAGGGCACCGTCGCGTAAAACATCGTGAGACCGCGGAAACAGCCGGACTGTGCTTCAGGCTGGATTCGAACCTGCGATGACATTCTTAAAGTGCTATGTAGCACAGCGCTGCCTTTCCCATATGTGCTACGGAGACACCGTTAATGCAGTGCTCATTATACATGATTAGAGTCTCGTGACTGCCGGCTACTGCGTGCGTGCGTGCGTGTGTAGGTCAAAGTCCGCCGATCGCAGCATTCCCCTATTTTGTAAAATTATTTTTTACTCTCCTGGGTGTTGCAATGGATATCAATGATTCATATGATTGCCCTCAGTAAAAAAACACAAGAAACAGGAATGCAATCAGTTACAAACACTCAGGTTCTCTGCTTCATAAGATGTCGCCGGAGATCGGGAAGACGCTGAGCAGAGGGCACGTCGCGTAAAACAACGCGAGACCGCGGAAATGGCCGGACGGTGCTTCAGGCCTTATTCGAACATGCAATGCCATTCTTAAAGTGCTATGTAGCACAGCGCTGCCTTTCCCATATGTGCTACGGAGATGCTGATTAGTGCAGTGCTCATTATACATGATTAGAGTCTCGTGACTGCCGGCTACTGCGTGGGTGCGTGCGTAGGTGAAAGTCCGCCGATCGCAGCATTCCCCTATTTTGTAAAATTATTTTTTACTCCTCTGGGTGTTGCAATGGATATACATGATTAGAGTCTCGTGACTGCCGGCTACTGCTTGCGTGCGTGCGTGTGTAGGTCAAAGTCCGCCGATCGCAGCATTCCCCTATTTTGTAAAATTATTTTTTACTCTCCTGGGTGTTGCAATGGATATCAATGATTCATATGATTGCCCTCAGTAAAAAAACACAAGAAACAGGAATGCAATCAGTTACAAACACTCAGGTTCTCTGCTTCATAAGATGTCGCCGGCGATCGGGAAGACGCTGAGCAGAGGGCACCGTCGCGTAAAACAACGCGAGACCGCGGAAATGGCCGGACGGTGCTTCAGGCCGGATTCGAACCTGCGATGACATTCTTAAAGTGCTATGTAACACAGCGCTGCCTTTCCCATGTGTGCTACGGAGACGCCGATTAATGCAGTGCTCATTATACATGATTAGAGTCTCGTGACTGCCGGCTACTGCTTGCGTGCGTGCGTGTGTAGGTCAAAGTCCGCCGATCGCAGCATTCCCCTATTTTGTAAAATTATTTTTTACTCTCCTGGGTGTTGCAATGGATATCAATGATTCATATGATTGCCCTCAGTAAAAAAACACAAGAAACAGGAATGCAATCAGTTACAAACACTCAGGTTCTCTGCTTCATAAGATGTCGCCGGCGATCGGGAAGACGCTGAGCAGAGGGCACCGTCGCGTAAAACAACGTGAGTCCGCGGAAACTGCCAGACGGTGCTTCAGGCCGGATTCGAACCGGCGATGCCATTCTTAAAGTGCTATGTAGCACAGCGCTGCCTTTCCCATGTGTGCTACGGAGACGCTGATTAATGCAGTGCGAATTATACATGATTAGAGTCTCGTGACTGCCGGCTACTGCGTGCGTGCGTGCGTAGGTCAAAGTCCGCTGATCGCGGCATTCCCCTATTTTGTAAAATTATTTTTTACTCCTCTGGGTGTTGCAATGGATATCAATGATTCATATGATTGCCCTCAGTAAAAAAACACAAGAAACAGGAATGCAATCAGTTACAAACACTCAGGTTCTCTGCTTCATAAGATGTCGCTGGCGATCGGGAAGACGCTGAGCAGAGGGCACCGTCGCGTAAAACAACGCGAGACCGCGGAAATGGCCGGACGGTGCTTCAGGCTGGATTCGAACCTGCGATGACATTCTTAAAGTGCTATGTAGCACAGCGCTGCCTTTCCCATGTGTGCTACGGAGACGCCGATTAATGCAGTGCTCATTATACATGATTAGAGTCTCGTGACTGCCGGCTACTGCTTGCGTGCGTGCGTGTGTAGGTCAAAGTCCGCCGATCGCAGCATTCCCCTATTTTGTAAAATTATTTTTTACTCTCCTGGGTGTTGCAATGGATATCAATGATTCATATGATTGCCCTCAGTAAAAAAACACAAGAAACAGGAATGCAATCAGTTACAAACACTCAGGTTCTCTGCTTCATAAGATGTCGCCGGCGATCGGGAAGACGCTGAGCAGAGGGCACCGTCGCGTAAAACAACGTGAGTCCGCGGAAACTGCCGGACGGTGCTTCAGGCCGGATTCGAACCGGCGATGCCATTCTTAAAGTGCTATGTAGCACAGCGCTGCCTTTCCCATGTGTGCTACGGAGACGCTGATTAATGCAGTGCGAATTATACATGATTAGAGTCTCGTGACTGCCGGCTACTGCGTGCGTGCGTGCGTAGGTCAAAGTCCGCTGATCGCGGCATTCCCCTATTTTGTAAAATTATTTTTTACTCCTCTGGGTGTTGCAATGGATATCAATGATTCATATGATTGCCCTCAGTAAAAAAACACAAGAAACAGGAATGCAATCAGTTACAAACACTCAGGTTCTCTGCTTCATAAGATGTCGCCGGCGATTGGGAAGACGCTGAGCAGAGGGCACCGTCGCGTAAAACAACGTGAGTCCGCGGAAACTGCCGGACGGTGCTTCAGGCCGGATTCGAACCAGCGATGCCATTCTTAAAGTGCTATGTAGCACAGCGCTGCCTTTCCCATGTGTGCTACGGAGACGCTGATTAATGCAGTGCGAATTATACATGATTAGAGTCTCGTGACTGCCGGCTACTGCGTGCGTGCGTGCGTAGGTCAAAGTCCGCTGATCGCGGCATTCCCCTATTTTGTAAAATTATTTTTTACTCCTCTGGGTGTTGCAATGGATATCAATGATTCATATGATTGCCCTCAGTAAAAAAACACAAGAAACAGGACGCAAACAGTTACAAACACTCAGGTTCTCTACTTCACAAGATGTCGCGGGCGATCGGGAAGACGCTGAGCAGAGGGCACCGTCGCGTAAAACAACGTGAGTCCGCGGAAACTGCCGGACGGTGCTTCAGGCCGGAATCGAACCTGCGATGACATTCTTAAAGTGCTATGTAGCACAGCGCTGCCTTTCCCATGTGTGCTATGGAGACACCGATTAAGGCAGTGCTCATTATACATGATTAGAGTCTCGTGACTGCCGGCTACTGCTTGCATGCGTGCGTGTGTAGGTCAAAGTCCGCTGATCGCGGCATTCCCCTATTTTGTAAAATTATGTTTTACTCCTCTGGGTGTTGCAATGGATATCAATGATTCATATGATTGCCCTCAGTAAAAAAGCACAAGAAACAGGACGCAAACAGTTACAAACTCTGCTTCATAAGATGTCGCGGGCGATCGGGAAGACGCTGAGCAGAGGGCACCGTCGCGTAAAACATCGTGAGACGGCGGAAACAGCCGGACTGTGCTTCAGGCTGGATTCGAACCTGCGATGACATTCTTAAAGTGCTATGTAGCACAGCGCTGCCTTTCCCATGTGTGCTACGGAGACACCGATTAATGCAGTGCTCATTATACATGATTAGAGTCTCGTGACTGCCGGCTACTGCTTGCGTGCGTGCGTGTGTAGGTCAAAGTCCGCCAATCGCAGCATTCCCCTATTTTGTAAAATTATTTTTTACTCTCCTGGGTGTTGCAATGGATATCAATGATTCATATGATTGCCCTCAGTAAAAAAACACAAGAAACAGGAATGCAATCAGTTACAAACACTCAGGTTCTCTGCTTCATAAGATGTCGCCGGCGATCGGGAAGACGCTGAGCAGAGGGCACCGTCGCGTAAAACAACGTGAGTCCGCGGAAACTGCCGGACGGTGCTTCAGGCCGGATTCGAACCGGCGATGCCATTCTTAAAGTGCTATGTAGCACAGCGCTGCCTTTCCCATGTGTGCTACGGAGACGCTGATTAATGCAGTGCGAATTATACATGATTAGAGTCTCGTGACTGCCGGCTACTGCGTGCGTGCGTGCGTAGGTCAAAGTCCGCTGATCGCGGCATTCCCCTATTTTGTAAAATTATTTTTTACTCCTCTGGGTGTTGCAATGGATATCAATGATTCATATGATTGCCCTCAGTAAAAAAGCACAAGAAACAGGACGCAAACAGTTACAAACTCTGCTTCATAAGATGTCGCGGGCGATCGGGAAGACGCTGAGCAGAGGGCACCGTCGCGTAAAACAACGTGAGTCCGCGGAAACTGCCGGACGGTGCTTCAGGCCGGATTCGAACCTGCGATGACATTCTTAAAGTGCTATGTAGCACAGCGCTGCCTTTCCCATGTGTGCTACGCAGACACCGATTAATGCAGTGCTCATTATACATGATTAGAGTCTCGTGACTGCCGGCTACTGCTTGCGTGCGTGCGTGTGTAGGTCAAAGTCCGCCGATCGCAGCATTCCCCTATTTTGTAAAATTATTTTTTACTCTCCTGGGTGTTGCAATGGATATCAATGATTCATATGATTGCCCTCAGTAAAAAAACACAAGAAACAGGAATGCAATCAGTTACAAACACTCAGGTTCTCTGCTTCATAAGATGTCGCCGGCGATCGGGAAGACGCTGAGCAGAGGGCACCGTCGCGTAAAACAACGTGAGTCCGCGGAAACTGCCGGACGGTGCTTCAGGCCGGATTCGAACCGGCGATGCCATTCTTAAAGTGCTATGTAGCACAGCGCTGCCTTTCCCATGTGTGCTACGGAGACGCTGATTAATGCAGTGCGAATTATACATGATTAGAGTCTCGTGACTGCCGGCTACTGCGTGCGTGCGTGCGTAGGTCAAAGTCCGCTGATCGCGGCATTCCCCTATTTTGTAAAATTATTTTTTACTCCTCTGGGTGTTGCAATGGATATCAATGATTCATATGATTGCCCTCAGTAAAAAAACACAAGAAACAGGACGCAAACAGTTACAAACACTCAGGTTCTCTACTTCATAAGATGTCGCGGGCGATCGGGAAGACGCTGAGCAGAGGGCACCGTCGCGTAAAACAACGTGAGTCCGCGGAAACTGCCGGACGGTGCTTCAGGCCGGATTCGAACCTGCGATGACATTCTTAAAGTGCTATGTAGCACAGCGCTGCCTTTCCCATGTGTGCTACGGAGACACCGATTAATGCAGTGCTCATTATACATGATTAGAGTCTCGTGACTGCCGGCTACTGCTTGCGTGCGTGCGTGTGTAGGTCAAAGTCCTCCGATCGCAGCATTCCCCTATTTTGTAAAATTATTTTTTACTCTCCTGGGTGTTGCAATGGATATCAATGATTCATATGATTGCCCTCAGTAAAAAAGCACAAGAAACAGGACGCAAAGAGTTACAAACTCTGCTTCATAAGATGTCGCGGGCGATCGGGAAGACGCTGAGCAGAGGGCACCGTCGCGTAAAACAACGTTAGTCCGCGGAAACTGCCGGACGGTGCTTCAGGCCGGATTCGAACCTGCGATGACATTCTTAAAGTGCTATGTAGCACAGCGCTGCCTTTCCCATGTGTGCTACGCAGACACCGATTAATGCAGTGCTCATTATACATGATTAGAGTCTCGTGACTGCCGGCTACTGCTTGCGTGCGTGCGTGTGTAGGTCAAAGTCCGCCGATCGCAGCATTCCCCTATTTTGTAAAATTATTTTTTACTCTCCTGGGTGTTGCAATGGATATCAATGATTCATATGATTGCCCTCAGTAAAAAAACACAAGAAACAGGAATGCAATCAGTTACAAACACTCAGGTTCTCTGCTTCATAAGATGTCGCCGGCGATCGGGAAGACGCTGAGCAGAGGGCACCGTCGCGTAAAACAACGTGAGTCCGCGGAAACTGCCGGACGGTGCTTCAGGCCGGATTCGAACCGGCGATGCCATTCTTAAAGAGCTATGTAGCACAGCGCTGCCTTTCCCATGTGTGCTACGGAGACGCTGATTAATGCAGTGCGAATTATACATGATTAGAGTCTCGTGACTGCCGGCTACTGCGTGCGTGCGTGCGTAGGTCAAAGTCCGCTGATCGCGGCATTCCCTTATTTTGTAAAATTATTTTTTACTCTCCTGGGTGTTGCAATGGATATCAATGATTCATATGATTGCCCTCAGTAAAAAAACACAAGAAACAGGACGCAAACAGTTACAAACACTCAGGTTCTCTACTTCATAAGATGTCGCGGGCGATCGGGAAGACGCTGAGCAGAGGGCACCGTCGCGTAAAACAACGTGAGTCCGCGGAAACTGCTGGACGGTGCTTCAGGCCGGATTCGAACCTGCGATGACATTCTTAAAGTGCTATGTAGCACAGCGCTGCCTTTCCCATGTGTGCTACGGAGACACCGATTAATGCAGTGCTCATTATACATGATTAGAGTCTCGTGACTGCCGGCTACTGCTTGCGTGCGTGCGTGTGTAGGTCAAAGTCCGCCGATCGCAGCATTCCCCTATTTTGTAAAATTATTTTTTACTCTCCTGGGTGTTGCAATGGATATCAATGATTCATATGATTGCCCTCAGTAAAAAAACACAAGAAACAGGAATGCAATCAGTTACAAACACTCAGGTTCTCTGCTTCATAAGATGTCGCCGGCGATCGGGAAGACGCTGAGCAGAGGGCACCGTCGCGTAAAACAACGTGAGTCCGCGGAAACTGCCGGACGGTGCTTCAGGCTGGATTCGAACCGGCGATGCCATTCTTAAAGTGCTATGTAGCACAGCGCTGCCTTTCCCATGTGTGCTACGGAGACGCTGATTAATGCAGTGCGAATTATACATGATTAGAGTCTCGTGACTGCCGGCTACTGCGTGCGTGCGTGCGTAGGTCAAAGTCCGCTGATCGCGGCATTCCCCTATTTTGTAAAATTATTTTTTACTCCTCTGGGTGTTGCAATGGATATCAATGATTCATATGATTGCCCTCAGTAAAAAAGCACAAGAAACAGGACGCAAACAGTTACAAACTCTGCTTCATAAGATGTCGCGGGCGATCGGGAAGACGCTGAGCAGAGGGCACCGTCGCGTAAAACAACGTTAGTCCGCGGAAACTGCCGGACGGTGCTTCAGGCCGGATTCGAACCTGCGATGACATTCTTAAAGTGCTATGTAGCACAGCGCTGCCTTTCCCATGTGTGCTACGCAGACACCGATTAATGCAGTGCTCATTATACATGATTAGAGTCTCGTGACTGCCGGCTACTGCTTGCGTGCGTGCGTGTTAGGTCAAAGTCCGCCGATCGCAGCATTCCCCTATTTTGTAAAATTATTTTTTACTCTCCTGGGTGTTGCAATGGATATCAATGATTCATATGATTGCCCTCAGTAAAAAAACACAAGAAACAGGAATGCAATCAGTTACAAACACTCAGGTTCTCTGCTTCATAAGATGTCGCCGGCGATCGGGAAGACGCTGAGCAGAGGGCACCGTCGCGTAAAACAACGTGAGTCCGCGGAAACTGCCGGACGGTGCTTCAGGCCGGATTCGAACCGGCGATGCCATTCTTAAAGAGCTATGTAGCACAGCGCTGCCTTTCCCATGTGTGCTACGGAGACGCTGATTAATGCAGTGCGAATTATACATGATTAGAGTCTCGTGACTGCCGGCTACTGCGTGCGTGCGTGCGTAGGTCAAAGTCCGCTGATCGCGGCATTCCCCTATTTTGTAAAATTATTTTTTACTCTCCTGGGTGTTGCAATGGATATCAATGATTCATATGATTGCCCTCAGTAAAAAAACACAAGAAACAGGAATGCAATCAGTTACAAACACTCAGGTTCTCTGCTTCATAAGATGTCGCCGGCGATCGGGAAGACGCTGAGCAGAGGGCACCGTCGCGTAAAACAACGTGAGTCCGCGGAAACTGCAGGACGGTGCTTCAGGCCGGATTCGAACCGGCGATGCCATTCTTAAAGTGATATGTAGCACAGCGCTGCCTTTCCCATGTGTGCTACGGAGACGCTGATTAATGCAGTGCGAATTATACATGATTAGAGTCTCGTGACTGCCGGCTACTGCGTGCGTGCGTGCGTGCGTAGGTCAAAGTCCGCTGATCGCGGCATTCCCCTATTTTGTAAAATTATTTTTTACTCCTCTGGGTGTTGCAATGGATATCAATGATTCATATGATTGCCCTCAGTAAAAAAACACAAGAAACAGGACGCAAACAGTTACAAACACTCAGGTTCTCTACTTCATAAGATGTCGCGGGCGATCGGGAAGACGCTGAGCAGAGGGCACCGTCGCGTAAAACAACGTGAGTCCGCGGAAACTGCCGGACGGTGCTTCAGGCCGGATTCGAACCTGCGATGACATTCTTAAAGTGCTATGTAGCACAGCGCTGCCTTTCCCATGTGTGCTACGCAGACACCGATTAATGCAGTGCTCATTATACATGATTAGAGTCTCGTGACTGCCGGCTACTGCTTGCGTGCGTGCGTGTGTAGGTCAAAGTCCGCCGATCGCAGCATTCCCCTATTTTGTAAAATTATTTTTTACTCTCCTGGGTGTTGCAATGGATATCAATGATTCATATGATTGCCCTCAGTAAAAAAACACAAGAAACAGGAATGCAATCAGTTACAAACACTCAGGTTCTCTGCTTCATAAGATGTCGCCGGCGATCGGGAAGACGCTGAGCAGAGGGCACCGTCGCGTAAAACAACGTGAGTCCGCGGAAACTGCCGGACGGTGCTTCAGGCCGGATTCGAACCGGCGATGCCATTCTTAAAGTGCTATGTAGCACAGCGCTGCCTTTCCCATGTGTGCTACGGAGACGCTGATTAATGCAGTGCGAATTATACATGATTAGAGTCTCGTGACTGCCGGCTACTGCGTGCGTGCGTGCGTAGGTCAAAGTCCGCTGATCGCGGCATTCCCCTATTTTGTAAAATTATTTTTTACTCCTCTGGGTGTTGCAATGGATATCAATGATTCATATGATTGCCCTCAGTAAAAAAACACAAGAAACAGGACGCAAACAGTTACAAACACTCAGGTTCTCTACTTCATAAGATGTCGCGGGCGATCGGGAAGACGCTGAGCAGAGGGCACCGTCGCGTAAAACAACGTGAGTCCGCGGAAACTGCCGGACGGTGCTTCAGGCCGGATTCGAACCTGCGATGACATTCTTAAAGTGCTATGTAGCACAGCGCTGCCTTTCCCATGTGTGCTACGGAGACACCGATTAATGCAGTGCTCATTATACATGATTAGAGTCTCGTGACTGCCGGCTACTGCTTGCGTGCGTGCGTGTGTAGGTCAAAGTCCGCCGATCGCAGCATTCCCCTATTTTGTAAAATTATTTTTTACTCTCCTGGGTGTTGCAATGGATATCAATGATTCATATGATTGCCCTCAGTAAAAAAACACAAGAAACAGGAATGCAATCAGTTACAAACACTCAGGTTCTCTGCTTCATAAGATGTCGCCGGCGATCGGGAAGACGCTGAGCAGAGGGCACCGTCGCGTAAAACAACGTGAGTCCGCGGAAACTGCCGGACGGTGCTTCAGGCCGGATTCGAACCGGCGATGCCATTCTTAAAGTGCTATATAGCACAGTGCTGCCTTTCCCATGTGTGCTACGGAGACGCTGATTAATGCAGTGCGAATTATACATGATTAGAGTCTCGTGACTGCCGGCTACTGCGTGCGTGCGTGCGTGCGTGCGTAGGTCAAAGTCCGCTGATCGCGGCATTCCCCTATTTTGTAAAATTATTTTTTACTCCTCTGGGTGTTGCAATGGATATCAATGATTCATATGATTGCCCTCAGTAAAAAAACACAAGAAACAGGACGCAAACAGTTACAAACACTCAGGTTCTCTACTTCATAAGATGTCGCGGGCGATCGGGAAGACGCTGAGCAGAGGGCACCGTCGCGTAAAACAACGTGAGTCCGCGGAAACTGCCGGACGGTGCTTCAGGCCGGATTCGAACCTGCGATGACATTCTTAAAGTGCTATGTAGCACAGCGCTGCCTTTCCCATGTGTGCTACGGAGACACCGATTAATGCAGTGCTCATTATACATGATTAGAGTCTCGTGACTGCCGGCTACTGCTTGCGTGCGTGCGTGTGTAGGTCAAAGTCCGCCGATCGCAGCATTCCCCTATTTTGTAAAATTATTTTTTACTCTCCTGGGTGTTGCAATGGATATCAATGATTCATATGATTGCCCTCAGTAAAAAAACACAAGAAACAGGAATGCAATCAGTTACAAACACTCAGGTTCTCTGCTTCATAAGATGTCGCCGGCGATCGGGAAGACGCTGAGCAGAGGGCACCGTCGCGTAAAACAACGTGAGTCCGCGGCAACTGCCGGACGGTGCTTCAGGCCGGATTCGAACCGGCGATGCCATTCTTAAAGTGCTATATAGCACAGTGCTGCCTTTCCCATGTGTGCTACGGAGACGCTGATTAATGCAGTGCGAATTATACATGATTAGAGTCTCGTGACTGCCGGCTACTGCGTGCGTGCGTGCGTGCGTGTGTAGGTCAAAGTCCGCTGATCGCGGCATTCCCCTATTTTGTAAAATTATTTTTTACTCCTCTGGGTGTTGCAATGGATATCAATGATTCATATGATTGCCCTCAGTAAAAAAACACAAGAAACAGGACGCAAACAGTTACAAACACTCAGGTTCTCTACTTCATAAGATGTCGCGGGCGATCGATCGGGAAGACGCTGAGCAGAGGGCACCGTCGCGTAAAACAACGTGAGTCCGCGGAAACTGCCGGACGGTGCTTCAGGCCGGATTCGAACCTGCGATGACATTCTTAAAGTGCTATGTAGCACAGCGCTGCCTTTCCCATGTGTGCTACGGAGACACCGATTAATGCAGTGCTCATTATACATGATTAGAGTCTCGTGACTGCCGGCTACTGCTTGCGTGCGTGCGTGCGTGTGTAGGTCAAAGTCCGCCGATCGCAGCATTCCCCTATTTTGTAAAATTATTTTTTACTCTCCTGGGTGTTGCAATGGATATCAATGATTCATATGATTGCCCTCAGTAAAAAAACACAAGAAACAGGAATGCAATCAGTTACAAACACTCAGGTTCTCTGCTTCATAAGATGTCGCCGGCGATCGGGAAGACGCTGAGCAGAGGGCACGTCGCGTAAAACAACGCGAGACCGCGGAAATGGCCGGACGGTGCTTCAGGCCTTATTCGAACCTGCAATGCCATTCTTAAAGTGCTATGTAGCACAGCGCTGCCTTTCCCATATGTGCTACGGAGATGCTGATTAGTGCAGTGCTCATTATACATGATTAGAGTCTCGTGACTGCCGGCTACTGCGTGGGTGCGTGCAGGTCAAAGTCCGCCGATCGCAGCATTCCCCTATTTTGTAAAATTATTTTTTACTCCTCTGGGTGTTGCAATGGATATCAATGATTCATATGATTGCCCTCAGTAAAAAAGCACAAGAAACAGGACGCAAACAGTTACAAACTCTGCTTCATAAGATGTCGCGGGCGATCGGGAAGACGCTGAGCAGAGGGCACCGTCGCGTAAAACAACGTGAGTCCGCGGAAACTGCCGGACGGTGCTTCAGGCCGGATTCGAACCTGCGATGACATTCTTAAAGTGCTATGTAGCACAGCGCTGCCTTTCCCATGTGTGCTACGCAGACACCGATTAATGCAGTGCTCATTATACATGATTAGAGTCTCGTGACTGCCGGCTACTGCTTGCGTGCGTGCGTGTGTAGGTCAAAGTCCGCCGATCGCAGCATTCCCCTATTTTGTAAAATTATTTTTTACTCTCCTGGGTGTTGCAATGGATATCAATGATTCATATGATTGCCCTCAGTAAAAAAACACAAGAAACAGGAATGCAATCAGTTACAAACACTCAGGTTCTCTGCTTCATAAGATGTCGCCGGCGATCGGGAAGACGCTGAGCAGAGGGCACGTCGCGTAAAACAACGCGAGACCGCGGAAATGGCCGGACGGTGCTTCAGGCCTTATTCGAACCTGCAATGCCATTCTTAAAGTGCTATGTAGCACAGCGCTGCCTTTCCCATATGTGCTACGGAGATGCTGATTAGTGCAGTGCTCATTATACATGATTAGAGTCTCGTGACTGCCGGCTACTGCGTGGGTGCATGCGTAGGTCAAAGTCCGCCGATCGCAGCATTCCCCTATTTTGTAAAATTATTTTTTACTCCTCTGGGTGTTGCAATGGATATCAATGATTCATATGATTGCCCTCAGTAAAAAAGCACAAGAAACAGGACGCAAACAATTACAAACTCTGCTTCATAAGATGTCGCGGGCGATCGGGAAGACGCTGAGCAGAGGGCACCGTCGCGTAAAACAACGTGAGTCCGCGGAAACTGCCGGACGGTGCTTCAGGCCGGATTCGAACCTGCGATGACATTCTTAAAGTGCTATGTAGCACAGCGCTGCCTTTCCCATGTGTGCTACGCAGACACCGATTAATGCAGTGCTCATTATACATGATTAGAGTCTCGTGACTGCCGGCTACTGCTTGCGTGCGTGCGTGTGTAGGTCAAAGTCCGCCGATCGCAGCATTCCCCTATTTTGTAAAATTATTTTTTACTCTCCTGGGTGTTGCAATGGATATCAATGATTCATATGATTGCCCTCAGTAAAAAAACACAAGAAACAGGAATGCAATCAGTTACAAACACTCAGGTTCTCTGCTTCATAAGATGTCGCCGGCGATCGGGAAGACGCTGAGCAGAGGGCACGTCGCGTAAAACAACGCGAGACCGCGGAAATGGCCGGACGGTGCTTCAGGCCTTATTCGAACCTGCAATGCCATTCTTAAAGTGCTATGTAGCACAGCGCTGCCTTTCCCATATGTGCTACGGAGATGCTGATTAGTGCAGTGCTCATTATACATGATTAGAGTCTCGTGACTGCCGGCTACTGCTTGCGTGCGTGCGTGCGTGTGTAGGTCAAAGTCCGCCGATCGCAGCATTCCCCTATTTTGTAAAATTATTTTTTACTCTCCTGGGTGTTGCAATGGATATCAATGATTCATATGATTGCCCTCAGTAAAAAAACACAAGAAACAGGAATGCAATCAGTTACAAACACTCAGGTTCTCTGCTTCATAAGATGTCGCCGGCGATCGGGAAGACGCTGAGCAGAGGGCACCGTCGCGTAAAACAACGTGAGTCCGCGGAAACTGCCGGACGGTGCTTCAGGCCGGATTCGAACCGGCGATGCCATTCTTAAAGAGCTATGTAGCACAGCGCTGCCTTTCCCATGTGTGCTACGGAGACGCTGATTAATGCAGTGCGAATTATACATGATTAGAGTCTCGTGACTGCCGGCTACTGCGTGCGTGCGTGCGTAGGTCAAAGTCCGCTGATCGATCGCGGCATTCCCCTATTTTGTAAAATTATTTTTTACTCTCCTGGGTGTTGCAATGGATATCAATGATTCATATGATTGCCCTCAGTAAAAAAACACAAGAAACAGGAATGCAATCAGTTACAAACACTCAGGTTCTCTGCTTCATAAGATGTCCCCGGCGATCGGGAAGACGCTGAGCAGAGGGCACCGTCGCGTAAAACAACGTGAGTCCGCGGAAACTGCCGGACGGTGCTTCAGGCCGGATTCGAACCGGCGATGCCATTCTTAAAGTGCTATGTAGCACAGCGCTGCCTTTCCCATGTGTGCTACGGAGACGCTGATTAATGCAGTGCGAATTATACATGATTAGAGTCTCGTGACTGCCGGCTACTGCGTGCGTGCGTGCGTAGGTCAAAGTCCGCTGATCGCGGCATTCCCCTATTTTGTAAAATTATTTTTTACTCCTCTGGGTGTTGCAATGGATATCAATGATTCATATGATTGCCCTCAGTAAAAAAACACAAGAAACAGGAATGCAATCAGTTACAAACACTCAGGTTCTCTGCTTCATAAGATGTCGCCGGCGATCGGGAAGACGCTGAGCAGAGGGCACCGTCGCGTAAAACAACGTGAGTCCGCGGAAACTGCCGGACGGTGCTTCAGGCCGGATTCGAACCGGCGATGCCATTCTTAAAGTGCTATGTAGCACAGCGCTGCCTTTCCCATGTGTGCTACGGAGACGCTGATTAATGCAGTGCGAATTATACATGATTAGAGTCTCGTGACTGCCGGCTACTGCGTGCGTGCGTGCGTGCGTAGGTCAAAGTCCGCTGATCGCGGCATTCCCCTATTTTGTAAAATTATTTTTTACTCCTCTGGGTGTTGCAATGGATATCAATGATTCATATGATTGCCCTCAGTAAAAAAACACAAGAAACAGGACGCAAACAGTTACAAACACTCAGGTTCTCTACTTCATAAGATGTCGCGGGCGATCGGGAAGACGCTGAGCAGAGGGCACCGTCGCGTAAAACAACGTGAGTCCGCGGAAACTGCCGGACGGTGCTTCAGGCCGGATTCGAACCTGCGATGACATTCTTAAAGTGCTATGTAGCACAGCGCTGCCTTTCCCATGTGTGCTACGCAGACACCGATTAATGCAGTGCTCATTATACATGATTAGAGTCTCGTGACTGCCGGCTACTGCTTGCGTGCGTGCGTGTGTAGGTCAAAGTCCGCCGATCGCAGCATTCCCCTATTTTGTAAAATTATTTTTTACTCTCCTGGGTGTTGCAATGGATATCAATGATTCATATGATTGCCCTCAGTAAAAAAACACAAGAAACAGGAATGCAATCAGTTACAAACACTCAGGTTCTCTGCTTCATAAGATGTCGCCGGCGATCGGGAAGACGCTGAGCAGAGGGCACCGTCGCGTAAAACAACGTGAGTCCGCGGAAACTGCCGGACGGTGCTTCAGGCCGGATTCGAACCGGCGATGCCATTCTTAAAGAGCTATGTAGCACAGCGCTGCCTTTCCCATGTGTGCTACGGAGACGCTGATTAATGCAGTGCGAATTATACATGATTAGAGTCTCGTGACTGCCGGCTACTGCGTGCGTGCGTGCGTAGGTCAAAGTCCGCTGATCGCGGCATTCCCCTATTTTGTAAAATTATTTTTTACTCTCCTGGGTGTTGCAATGGATATCAATGATTCATATGATTGCCCTCAGTAAAAAAACACAAGAAACAGGAATGCAATCATTTACAAACACTCAGGTTCTCTGCTTCATAAGATGTCGCCGGCGATCGGGAAGACGCTGAGCAGAGGGCACGTCGCGTAAAACAACGCGAGACCGCGGAAATGGCCGGACGGTGCTTCAGGCCTTATTCGAACCTGCAATGCCATTCTTAAAGTGCTATGTAGCACAGCGCTGCCTTTCCCATATGTGCTACGGAGATGCTGATTAGTGCAGTGCTCATTATACATGATTAGAGTCTCGTGACTGCCGGCTACTGCGTGGGTGCATGCGTAGGTCAAAGTCCGCCAATCGCAGCATTCCCCTATTTTGTAAAATTATTTTTTACTCCTCTGGGTGTTGCAATGGATATCAATGATTCATATGATTGCCCTCAGTAAAAAAGCACAAGAAACAGGACGCAAACAGTTACAAACTCTGCTTCATAAGATGTCGCGGGCAATCGGGAAGACGCTGAGCAGAGGGCACCGTCGCGTAAAACAACGTGAGTCCGCGGAAACTGCCGGACGGTGCTTCAGGCCGGATTCGAACCTGCGATGACATTCTTAAAGTGCTATGTAGCACAGCGCTGCCTTTCCCATGTGTGCTACGCAGACACCGATTAATGCAGTGCTCATTATACATGATTAGAGTCTCGTGACTGCCGGCTACTGCTTGCGTGCGTGCGTGTGTAGGTCAAAGTCCGCCGATCGCAGCATTCCCCTATTTTGTAAAATTATTTTTTACTCTCCTGGGTGTTGCAATGGATATCAATGATTCATATGATTGCCCTCAGTAAAAAAACACAAGAAACAGGAATGCAATCAGTTACAAACACTCAGGTTCTCTGCTTCATAAGATGTCGCCGGCGATCGGGAAGACGCTGAGCAGAGGGCACCGTCGCGTAAAACAACGTGAGTCCGCGGAAACTGCCGGACGGTGCTTCAGGCCGGATTCGAACCGGCGATGCCATTCTTAAAGAGCTATGTAGCACAGCGCTGCCTTTCCCATGTGTGCTACGGAGACGCTGATTAATGCAGTGCGAATTATACATGATTAGAGTCTCGTGACTGCCGGCTACTGCGTGCGTGCGTGCGTAGGTCAAAGTCCGCTGATCGCGGCATTCCCCTATTTTGTAAAATTATTTTTTACTCTCCTGGGTGTTGCAATGGATATCAATGATTCATATGATTGCCCTCAGTAAAAAAACACAAGAAACAGGAATGCAATCAGTTACAAACACTCAGGTTCTCTGCTTCATAAGATGTCGCCGGCGATCGGGAAGACGCTGAGCAGAGGGCACCGTCGCGTAAAACAACGTGAGTCCGCGGAAACTGCCAGACGGTGCTTCAGGCCGGATTCGAACCGGCGATGCCATTCTTAAAGTGCTATGTAGCACAGCGCTGCCTTTCCCATGTGTGCTACGGAGACGCTGATTAATGCAGTGCGAATTATACATGATTAGAGTCTCGTGACTGCCGGCTACTGCGTGCGTGCGTGCGTAGGTCAAAGTCCGCTGATCGCGGCATTCCCCTATTTTGTAAAATAATTTTTTACTCCTCTGGGTGTTGCAATGGATATCAATGATTCATATGATTGCCCTCAGTAAAAAAACACAAGAAACAGGAATGCAATCAGTTACAAACACTCAGGTTCTCTGCTTCATAAGATGTCGCCGGCGATCGGGAAGACGCTGAGCAGAGGGCACCGTCGCGTAAAACAACGTGAGTCCGCGGAAACTGCCGGACGGTGCTTCAGGCCGGATTCGAACCGGCGATGCCATTCTTAAAGTGCTATGTAGCACAGCGCTGCCTTTCCCATGTGTGCTACGGAGACGCTGATTAATGCAGTGCGAATTATACATGATTAGAGTCTCGTGACTGCCGGCTACTGCGTGCGTGCGTGCGTAGGTCAAAGTCCGCTGATCGCGGCATTCCCCTATTTTGTAAAATATTTTTTTATTCCTCTGGGTGTTGCAATGGATATCAATGATTCATATGATTGCCCTCAGTAAAAAAACACAAGAAACAGGAATGCAATCAGTTACAAACACTCAGGTTCTCTGCTTCATAAGATGTCGCCGGCGATCGATCGGGAAGACGCTGAGCAGAGGGCACCGTCGCGTAAAACAACGTGAGTCCGCGGAAACTGCCGGACGGTGCTTCAGGCCGGATTCGAACCGGCGATGCCATTCTTAAAGTGCTATGTAGCACAGCGCTGCCTTTCCCATGTGTGCTACGGAGACGCTGATTAATGCAGTGCGAATTATACATGATTAGAGTCTCGTGACTGCCGGCTACTGCGTGCGTGCGTGCGTGCGTAGGTCAAAGTCCGCTGATCGCGGCATTCCCCTATTTTGTAAAATTATTTTTTACTCCTCTGGGTGTTGCAATGGATATCAATGATTCATATGATTGCCCTCAGTAAAAAAACA
This sequence comes from Alosa pseudoharengus, assembly GCF_046254945.1. Taxonomy (NCBI): domain Eukaryota; kingdom Metazoa; phylum Chordata; class Actinopteri; order Clupeiformes; family Clupeidae; genus Alosa; species Alosa pseudoharengus. The sequence goes on along the minus strand of NW_027468718.1, from coordinate 48,188,240 downwards.
CAAGAAACAGGACGCAAACAGTTACAAACACTCAGGTTCTCTACTTCATAAGATGTCGCGGGCGATCGGGAAGACGCTGAGCAGAGGGCACCGTCGCGTAAAACAACTTGAGTCCGCGGAAACTGCCGGACGGTGCTTCAGGCCGGATTCGAACCTGCGATGACATTCTTAAAGTGCTATGTAGCACAGCGCTGCCTTTCCCATGTGTGCTACGGAGACACCGATTAATGCAGTGCTCATTATACATGATTAGAGTCTCGTGACTGCCGGCTACTGCTTGCGTGCGTGCGTGTGTAGGTCAAAGTCCGCCGATCGCAGCATTCCCCTATTTTGTAAAATTATTTTTTACTCTCCTGGGTGTTGCAATGGATATCAATGATTCATATGATTGCCCTCAGTAAAAAAACACAAGAAACAGGAATGCAATCAGTTACAAACACTCAGGTTCTCTGCTTCATAAGATGTCGCCGGCGATCGGGAAGACGCTGAGCAGAGGGCACCGTCGCGTAAAACAACGTGAGTCCGCGGAAACTGCAGGACGGTGCTTCAGGCCGGATTCGAACCGGCGATGCCATTCTTAAAGTGATATGTAGCACAGCGCTGCCTTTCCCATGTGTGCTACGGAGACGCTGATTAATGCAGTGCGAATTATACATGATTAGAGTCTCGTGACTGCCGGCTACTGCGTGCGTGCGTGCGTGCGTAGGTCAAAGTCCGCTGATCACGGCATTCCCCTATTTTGTAAAATTATTTTTTACTCCTCTGGGTGTTGCAATGGATATCAATGATTCATATGATTGCCCTCAGTAAAAAAACACAAGAAACAGGACGCAAACAGTTACAAACACTCAGGTTCTCTACTTCATAAGATGTCGCGGGCGATCGGGAAGACGCTGAGCAGAGGGCACCGTCGCGTAAAACAACGTGAGTCCGCGGAAACTGCCGGACGGTGCTTCAGGCCGGATTCGAACCTGCGATGACATTCTTAAAGTGCTATGTAGCACAGCGCTGCCTTTCCCATGTGTGCTACGGAGACACCGATTAATGCAGTGCTCATTATACATGATTAGAGTCTCGTGACTGCCGGCTACTGCTTGCGTGCGTGCGTGTGTAGGTCAAAGTCCGCCGATCGCAGCATTCCCCTATTTTGTAAAATTATTTTTTACTCTCCTGGGTGTTGCAATGGATATCAATGATTCATATGATTGCCCTCAGTAAAAAAACACAAGAAACAGGAATGCAATCAGTTACAAACACTCAGGTTCTCTGCTTCATAAGATGTCGCCGGCGATCGGAAAGACGCTGAGCAGAGGGCACCGTCGCGTAAAACAACGTGAGTCCGCGGAAACTGCAGGACGGTGCTTCAGGCCGGATTCGAACCGGCGATGCCATTCTTAAAGTGATATGTAGCACAGCGCTGCCTTTCCCATGTGTGCTACGGAGACGCTGATTAATGCAGTGCGAATTATACATGATTAGAGTCTCGTGACTGCCGGCTACTGCGTGCGTGCGTGCGTGCGTAGGTCAAAGTCCGCTGATCGCGGCATTCCCCTATTTTGTAAAATTATTTTTTACTCCTCTGGGTGTTGCAAAGGATATCAATGATTCATATGATTGCCCTCAGTAAAAAAACACAAGAAACAGGACGCAAACAGTTACAAACACTCAGGTTCTCTACTTCATAAGATGTCGCGGGCGATCGGGAAGACGCTGAGCAGAGGGCACCGTCGCGTAAAACAACGTGAGTCCGCGGAAACTGCCGGACGGTGCTTCAGGCCGGATTCGAACCGGCGATGCCATTCTTAAAGTGCTATATAGCACAGTGCTGCCTTTCCCATGTGTGCTACGGAGACGCTGATTAATGCAGTGCGAATTATACATGATTAGAGTCTCGTGACTGCCGGCTACTGCGTGCGTGCGTGCATAGGTCAAAGTCCGCTGATCGCGGCATTCCCCTATTTTGTAAAATTATTTTTTACTCCTCTGGGTGTTGCAATGGATATCAATGATTCATATGATTGCCCTCAGTAAAAAAACACAAGAAACAGGACGCAAACAGTTACAAACACTCAGGTTCTCTACTTCATAAGATGTCGCGGGCGATCGGGAAGACGCTGAGCAGAGGGCACCGTCGCGTAAAACAACGTGAGTCCGCGGAAACTGCCGGACGGTGCTTCAGGCCGGATTCGAACCTGCGATGACATTCTTAAAGTGCTATGTAGCACAGCGCTGCCTTTCCCATGTGTGCTACGGAGACACCGATTAATGCAGTGCTCATTATACATGATTAGAGTCTCGTGACTGCCGGCTACTGCTTGCGTGCGTGCGTGCGTGTGTAGGTCAAAGTCCGCCGATCGCAGCATTCCCCTATTTTGTAAAATTATTTTTTACTCTCCTGGGTGTTGCAATGGATATCAATGATTCATATGATTGCCCTCAGTAAAAAAACACAAGAAACAGGAATGCAATCAGTTACAAACACTCAGGTTCTCTGCTTCATAAGATGTCGCCGGCGATCGGGAAGACGCTGAGCAGAGGGCACGTCGCGTAAAACAACGCGAGACCGCGGAAATGGCCGGACGGTGCTTCAGGCCTTATTCGAACCTGCAATGCCATTCTTAAAGTGCTATGTAGCACAGCGCTGCCTTTCCCATATGTGCTACGGAGATGCTGATTAGTGCAGTGCTCATTATACATGATTAGAGTCTCGTGACTGCCGGCTACTGCGTGGGTGCGTGCAGGTCAAAGTCCGCCGATCGCAGCATTCCCCTATTTTGTAAAATTATTTTTTACTCCTCTGGGTGTTGCAATGGATATCAATGATTCATATGATTGCCCTCAGTAAAAAAGCACAAGAAACAGGACGCAAACAGTTACAAACTCTGCTTCATAAGATGTCGCGGGCGATCGGGAAGACGCTGAGCAGAGGGCACCGTCGCGTAAAACAACGTGAGTCCGCGGAAACTGCCGGACGGTGCTTCAGGCCGGATTCGAACCTGCGATGACATTCTTAAAGTGCTATGTAGCACAGCGCTGCCTTTCCCATGTGTGCTACGCAGACACCGATTAATGCAGTGCTCATTATACATGATTAGAGTCTCGTGACTGCCGGCTACTGCTTGCGTGCGTGCGTGTGTAGGTCAAAGTCCGCCGATCGCAGCATTCCCCTATTTTGTAAAATTATTTTTTACTCTCCTGGGTGTTGCAATGGATATCAATGATTCATATGATTGCCCTCAGTAAAAAAACACAAGAAACAGGAATGCAATCAGTTACAAACACTCAGGTTCTCTGCTTCATAAGATGTCGCCGGCGATCGGGAAGACGCTGAGCAGAGGGCACCGTCGCGTAAAACAACGTGAGTCCGCGGAAACTGCCGGACGGTGCTTCAGGCCGGATTCGAACCGGCGATGCCATTCTTAAAGAGCTATGTAGCACAGCGCTGCCTTTCCCATGTGTGCTACGGAGACGCTGATTAATGCAGTGCGAATTATACATGATTAGAGTCTCGTGACTGCCGGCTACTGCGTGCGTGCGTGCGTAGGTCAAAGTCCGCTGATCGCGGCATTCCCCTATTTTGTAAAATTATTTTTTACTCTCCTGGGTGTTGCAATGGATATCAATGATTCATATGATTGCCCTCAGTAAAAAAACACAAGAAACAGGAATGCAATCAGTTACAAACACTCAGGTTCTCTGCTTCATAAGATGTCGCGGGCGATCGGGAAGACGCTGAGCAGAGGGCACCGTCGCGTAAAACAACGTGAGTCCGCGGAAACTGCCGGACGGTGCTTCAGGCCGGATTCGAACCTGCGATGACATTCTTAAAGTGCTATGTAGCACAGCGCTGCCTTTCCCATGTGTGCTACGGTGACACCGATTAATGCAGTGCTCATTATACATGATTAGAGTCTCGTGACTGCCGGCTACTGCTTGCGTGCGTGCGTGCGTGTGTAGGTCAAAGTCCGCCGATCGCAGCATTCCCCTATTTTGTAAAATTATTTTTTACTCTCCTGGGTGTTGCAATGGATATCAATGATTCATATGATTGCCCTCAGTAAAAAAACACAAGAAACAGGAATGCAATCAGTTACAAACACTCAGGTTCTCTGCTTCATAAGATGTCGCCGGCGATTGGGAAGACGCTGAGCAGAGGGCACGTCGCGTAAAACAACGCGAGACCGCGGAAATGGCCGGACGGTGCTTCAGGCCTTATTCGAACCTGCAATGCCATTCTTAAAGTGCTATGTAGCACAGCGCTGCCTTTCCCATATGTGCTACGGAGATGCTGATTAGTGCAGTGCTCATTATACATGATTAGAGTCTCGTGACTGCCGGCTACTGCGTGGGTGCGTGCAGGTCAAAGTCCGCCGATCGCAGCATTCCCCTATTTTGTAAAATTATTTTTTACTCCTCTGGGTGTTGCAATGGATATCAATGATTCATATGATTGCCCTCAGTAAAAAAACACAAGAAACAGGACGCAAACAGTTACAAACACTCAGGTTCTCTACTTCATAAGATGTCGCGGGCGATCGGGAAGACGCTGAGCAGAGGGCACCGTCGCGTAAAACAACGTGAGTCCGCGGAAACTGCCGGACGGTGCTTCAGGCCGGATTCGAACCTGCGATGACATTCTTAAAGTGCTATGTAGCACAGCGCTGCCTTTCCCATGTGTGCTATGGAGACACCGATTAATGCAGTGCTCATTATACATGATTAGAGTCTCGTGACTGCCGGCTACTGCTTGCGTGCGTGCGTGTGTAGGTCAAAGTCCGCCGATCGCAGCATTCCCCTATTTTGTAAAATTATTTTTTACTCTCCTGGGTGTTGCAATGGATATCAATGATTCATATGATTGCCCTCAGTAAAAAAACACAAGAAACAGGAATGCAATCAGTTACAAACACTCAGGTTCTCTGCTTCATAAGATGTCGCCGGCGATCGGGAAGACGCTGAGCAGAGGGCACCGTCGTGTAAAACAACGTGAGTCCGCGGAAACTGCCGGACGGTGCTTCAAGCCGGATTCGAACCGGCGATGCCATTCTTAAAGTGCTATGTAGCACAGCGCTGCCTTTCCCATGTGTGCTACGGAGACGCTGATTAATGCAGTGCGAATTATACATGATTAGAGTCTCGTGACTGCCGGCTACTGCGTGCGTGCGTGCGTAGGTCAAAGTCCGCTGATCGCGGCATTCCCCTATTTTGTAAAATTATTTTTTACTCTCCTGGGTGTTGCAATGGATATCAATGATTCATATGATTGCCCTCAGTAAAAAAACACAAGAAACAGGAATGCAATCAGTTACAAACACTCAGGTTCTCTGCTTCATAAGATGTCGCCGGCGATCGGGAAGACGCTGAGCAGAGGGCACCGTCGCGTAAAACAACGTGAGTCCGCGGAAACTGCCGGACGGTGCTTCAGGCCGGATTCGAACCGGCGATGCCATTCTTAAAGTGCTATGTAGCACAGCGCTGCCTTTCCCATGTGTGCTACGGAGACGCTGATTAATGCAGTGCGAATTATACATGATTAGAGTCTCGTGACTGCCGGCTACTGCGTGCGTGCGTGCGTAGGTCAAAGTCCGCTGATCGCGGCATTCCCCTATTTTGTAAAATTATTTTTTACTCCTCTGGGTGTTGCAATGGATATCAATGATTCATATGATTGCCCTCAGTAAAAAAACACAAGAAACAGGACGCAAACAGTTACAAACACTCAGGTTCTCTACTTCATAAGATGTCGCGGGCGATCGGGAAGACGCTGAGCAGAGGGCACCGTCGCGTAAAACAACGTGAGTCCGCGGAAACTGCCGGACGGTGCTTCAGGCCGGATTCGAACCGGCGATGCCATTCTTAAAGTGCTATGTAGCACAGCGCTGCCTTTCCCATGTGTGCTACGGAGACGCTGATTAATGCAGTGCGAATTATACATGATTAGAGTCTCGTGACTGCCGGCTACTGCGTGCGTGCGTGCGTGTGTAGGTCAAAGTCCGCCGATCGCAGCATTCCCCTATTTTGTAAAATTATTTTTTACTCCTCTGGGTGTTGCAATGGATATCAATGATTCATATGATTGCCCTCAGTAAAAAAGCACAAGAAACAGGACGCAAACAGTTACAAACTCTGCTTCATAAGATGTCGCGGGCGATCGGGAAGACGCTGAGCAGAGGGCACCGTCGCGTAAAACATCGTGAGACCGCGGAAACAGCCGGACTGTGCTTCAGGCTGGATTCGAACCTGCGATGACATTCTTAAAGTGCTATGTAGCACAGCGCTGCCTTTCCCATGTGTGCTACGGAGACGTTGATTAATGCAGTGCGAATTATACATGATTAGAGTCTCGTGACTGCCGGCTACTGCGTGCGTGCGTGCATAGGTCAAAGTCCGCTGATCGCGGCATTCCCCTATTTTGTAAAATTATTTTTTACTCTCCTGGGTGTTGCAATGGATATCAATGATTCATATGATTGCCCTCAGTAAAAAAACACAAGAAACAGGAATGCAATCAGTTACAAACACTCAGGTTCTCTGCTTCATAAGATGTCGCCGGCGATCGGGAAGACGCTGAGCAGAGGGCACCGTCGTGTAAAACAACGTGAGTCCGCGGAAACTGCCGGACGGTGCTTCAGGCCGGATTCGAACCGGCGATGCCATTCTTAAAGTGCTATGTAGCACAGCGCTGCCTTTCCCATGTGTGCTACGGAGACGCTGATTAATGCAGTGCGAATTATACATGATTAGAGTCTCGTGACTGCCGGCTACTGCTTGCGTGCGTGCGTGTGTAGGTCAAAGTCCGCCGATCGCAGCATTCCCCTATTTTGTAAAATTATTTTTTACTCCTCTGGGTGTTGCAATGGATATCAATGATTCATATGATTGCCCTCAGTAAAAAAGCACAAGAAACAGGACGCAAACAGTTACAAACTCTGCTTCATAAGATGTCGCGGGCGATCGGGAAGACGCTGAGCAGAGGGCACCGTCGCGTAAAACAACGTTAGTCCGCGGAAACTGCCGGACGGTGCTTCAGGCCGGATTCGAACCTGCGATGACATTCTTAAAGTGCTATGTAGCACAGCGCTGCCTTTCCCATGTGTGCTACGGAGACACCATTAATGGTGCTCATTATACATGATTAGAGTCTCGTGACTGCCGGCTACTGCGTGCGTGCGTGCGTGTGTAGGTCAAAGTCCGCCGATCGCAGCATTCCCCTATTTTGTAAAATTATTTTTTACTCTCCTGGGTGTTGCAATGGATATCAATGATTCATATGATTGCCCTCAGTAAAAAAACACAAGAAACAGGAATGCAATCAGTTACAAACACTCAGGTTCTCTGCTTCATAAGATGTCGCCGGCGATCGGGAAGACGCTGAGCAGAGGGCACCGTCGCGTAAAACAACGTGAGTCCGCGGAAACTGCCGGACGGTGCTTCAGGCCGGATTCGAAACGGCGATGCCATTCTTAAAGTGCTATGTAGCACAGCGCTGCCTTTCCCATGTGTGCTACGGAGACGCTGATTAATGCAGTGCGAATTATACATGATTAGAGTCTCGTGACTGCCGGCTACTGCATGCGTGCGTGCGTAGGTCAAAGTCCGCTGATCGCGGCATTCCCCTATTTTGTAAAATTATTTTTTACTCCTCTGGGTGTTGCAATGGATATCAATGATTCATATGATTGCCCTCAGTAAAAAAACACAAGAAACAGGACGCAAACAGTTACAAACACTCAGGTTCTCTACTTCATAAGATGTCGCAGGCGATCGGGAAGACGCTGAGCAGAGGGCACCGTCGCGTAAAACAACGTGAGTCCGCGGAAACTGCCGGACGGTGCTTCAGGCCGGATTCGAACATGCGATGACATTCTTAAAGTGCTATGTAGCACAGCGCTGCCTTTCCCATGTGTGCTATGGAGACACCAATTAATGCAGTGCTCATTATACATGATTAGAGTCTCGTGACTGCCGGCTACTGCTTGCGTGCGTGCGTGTGTAGGTCAAAGTCCGCCGATCGCAGCATTCCCCTATTTTGTAAAATTATTTTTTACTCTCCTGGGTGTTGCAATGGATATCAATGATTCATATGATTGCCCTCAGTAAAAAAACACAAGAAACAGGAATGCAATCAGTTACAAACACTCAGGTTCTCTGCTTCATAAGATGTCGCCGGCGATCGGGAAGACGCTGAGCAGAGGGCACCGTCGCGTAAAACAACGTGAGTCCGCGGAAACTGCCGGACGGTGCTTCAGGCCGGATTCGAACCGGCGATGCCATTCTTAAAGTGCTATGTAGCACAGCGCTGCCTTTCCCATGTGTGCTACGGAGACGCTGATTAATGCAGTGCGAATTATACATGATTAGAGTCTCGTGACTGCCGGCTACTGCGTGCGTGCGTGCGTAGGTCAAAGTCCGCTGATCGCGGCATTCCCCTATTTTGTAAAATTATTTTTTACTCTCCTGGGTGTTGCAATGGATATCAATGATTCATATGATTGCCCTCAGTAAAAAAACACAAGAAACAGGAATGCAATCAGTTACAAACACTCAGGTTCTCTGCTTCATAAGATGTCGCCGGCGATCGGGAAGACGCTGAGCAGAGGGCACCGTCGCGTAAAACAACGTGAGTCCGCGGAAACTGCCGGACGGTGCTTCAGGCCGGATTCGAACCGGCGATGCCATTCTTAAAGTGATATGTAGCACAGCGCTGCCTTTCCCATGTGTGCTACGGAGACGCTGATTAATGCAGTGCGAATTATACATGATTAGAGTCTCGTGACTGCCGGCTACTGCGTGCGTGCGTGCGTAGGTCAAAGTCCGCTGATCGCGGCATTCCCCTATTTTGTAAAATTATTTTTTACTCCTCTGGGTGTTGCAATGGATATCAATGATTCATATGATTGCCCTCAGTAAAAAAACACAAGAAACAGGACGCAAACAGTTACAAACACTCAGGTTCTCTACTTCATAAGATGTCGCGGGCGATCGGGAAGACGCTGAGCAGAGGGCACCGTCGCGTAAAACAACGTGAGTCCGCGGAAACTGCCGGACGGTGCTTCAGGCCGGATTCGAACCTGCGATGACATTCTTAAAGTGCTATGTAGCACAGCGCTGCCTTTCCCATGTGTGCTACGGAGACACCGATTAATGCAGTGCTCATTATACATGATTAGAGTCTCGTGACTGCCGGCTACTGCTTGCGTGCGTGCGTGTGTAGGTCAAAGTCCGCCGATCGCAGCATTCCCCTATTTTGTAAAATTATTTTTTACTCTCCTGGGTGTTGCAATGGATATCAATGATTCATATGATTGCCCTCAGTAAAAAAACACAAGAAACAGGAATGCAATCAGTTACAAACACTCAGGTTCTCTGCTTCATAAGATGTCGCCGGCGATCGGGAAGACGCTGAGCAGAGGGCACCGTCGCGTAAAACAACGTGAGTCCGCGGAAACTGCCGGACGGTGCTTCAGGCCGGATTCGAACCGGCGATGCCATTCTTAAAGTGCTATGTAGCACAGCGCTGCCTTTCCCATGTGTGCTACGGAGACGCTGATTAATGCAGTGCGAATTATACATGATTAGAGTCTCGTGACTGCCGGCTACTGCGTGCGTGCGTGCGTAGGTCAAAGTTCTCTGATCGCGGCATTCCCCTATTTTGTAAAATTATTTTTTACTCTCCTGGGTGTTGCAATGGATATCAATGATTCATATGATTGCCCTCAGTAAAAAAACACAAGAAACAGGAATGCAATCAGTTACAAACACTCAGGTTCTCTGCTTCATAAGATGTCGCCGGCGATCGGGAAGACGCTGAGCAGAGGGCACCATCGCGTAAAACAACGTGAGTCCGCGGAAACTGCCGGACGGTGCTTCAGGCCGGATTCGAACCGGCGATGCCATTCTTAAAGTGATATGTAGCACAGCGCTGCCTTTCCCATGTGTGCTACGGAGACGCTGATTAATGCAGTGCGAATTATACATGATTAGAGTCTCGTGACTGCCGGCTACTGCGTGCGTGCGTGCGTAGGTCAAAGTCCGCTGATCGCGGCATTCCCCTATTTTGTAAAATTATTTTTTACTCCTCTGGGTGTTGCAATGGATATCAATGATTCATATGATTGCCCTCAGTAAAAAAACACAAGAAACAGGACGCAAACAGTTACAAACACTCAGGTTCTCTACTTCATAAGATGTCGCGGGCGATCGGGAAGACGCTGAGCAGAGGGCACCGTCGCGTAAAACAACGTGAGTCCGCGGAAACTGCCGGACGGTGCTTCAGGCCGGATTCGAACCGGCGATGCCATTCTTAAAGTGCTATGTAGCACAGCGCTGCCTTTCCCATGTGTGCTACGGAGACGCTGATTAATGCAGTGCGAATTATACATGATTAGAGTCTCGTGACTGCCGGCTACTGCGTGCGTGCGTGCGTGTGTAGGTCAAAGTCCGCCGATCGATCGCAGCATTCCCCTATTTTGTAAAATTATTTTTTAGTCCTCTGGGTGTTGCAATGGATATCAATGATTCATATGATTGCCCTCAGTAAAAAAGCACAAGAAACAGGACGCAAACAGTTACAAACTCTGCTTCATAAGATGTCGCGGGCGATCGGGAAGACGCTGAGCAGAGGGCACCATCGCGTAAAACATCGTGAGACCGCGGAAACAGCCGGACTGTGCTTCAGGCTGGATTCGAACCTGCGATGACATTCTTAAAGTGCTATGTAGCACAGCGCTGCCTTTCCCATGTGTGCTACGGAGACGCTGATTAATGCAGTGCGAATTATACATGATTAGAGTCTCGTGACTGCCGGCTACTGCGTGCGTGCGTGCATAGGTCAAAGTCCGCTGATCGCGGCATTCCCCTATTTTGTAAAATTATTTTTTACTCCTCTGGGTGTTGCAATGGATATCAATGATTCATATGATTGCCCTCAGTAAAAAAACACAAGAAACAGGACGCAAACAGTTACAAACACTCAGGTTCTCTACTTCATAAGATGTCGCGGGCGATCGGGAAGACGCTGAGCAGAGGGCACCGTCGCGTAAAACAACGTGAGTCCGCGGAAACTGCCGGACGGTGCTTCAGGCCGGATTCGAACCTGCGATGACATTCTTAAAGTGCTATGTAGCACAGCGCTGCCTTTCCCATGTGTGCTATGGAGACACCGATTAATGCAGTGCTCATTATACATGATTAGAGTCTCGTGACTGCCGGCTACTGCTTGCGTGCGTGCGTGTGTAGGTCAAAGTCCGCCGATCGCAGCATTCCCCTATTTTGTAAAATTATTTTTTACTCTCCTGGGTGTTGCAATGGATATCAATGATTCATATGATTGCCCTCAGTAAAAAAACACAAGAAACAGGAATGCAATCAGTTACAAACACTCAGGTTCTCTGCTTCATAAGATGTCGCCGGCGATCGGGAAGACGCTGAGCAGAGGGCACCGTCGTGTAAAACAACGTGAGTCCGCGGAAACTGCCGGACGGTGCTTCAGGCCGGATTCGAACCGGCGATGCCATTCTTAAAGTGCTATGTAGCACAGCGCTGCCTTTCCCATGTGTGCTACGGAGACGCTGATTAATGCAGTGCGAATTATACATGATTAGAGTCTCGTGACTGCCGGCTACTGCGTGCGTGCGTGCGTAGGTCAAAGTCCGCTGATCGCGGCATTCCCCTATTTTGTAAAATTATTTTTTACTCTCCTGGGTGTTGCAATGGATATCAATGATTCATATGATTGCCCTCAGTAAAAAAACACAAGAAACAGGAATGCAATCAGTTACAAACACTCAGGTTCTCTGCTTCATAAGATGTCGCCGGCGATCGGGAAGACGCTGAGCAGAGGGCACCGTCGCGTAAAACAACGTGAGTCCGCGGAAACTGCCGGACGGTGCTTCAGGCCGGATTCGAACCGGCGATGCCATTCTTAAAGTGCTATGTAGCACAGCGCTGCCTTTCCCATGTGTGCTACGGAGACGCTGATTAATGCAGTGCGAATTATACATGATTAGAGTCTCGTGACTGCCGGCTACTGCGTGCGTGCGTGCGTAGGTCAAAGTCCGCTGATCGCGGCATTCCCCTATTTTGTAAAATTATTTTTTACTCCTCTGGGTGTTGCAATGGATATCAATGATTCATATGATTGCCCTCAGTAAAAAAACACAAGAAACAGGACGCAAACAGTTACAAACACTCAGGTTCTCTACTTCATAAGATGTCGCGGGCGATCGGGAAGACGCTGAGCAGAGGGCACCGTCGCGTAAAACAACGTGAGTCCGCGGAAACTGCCGGACGGTGCTTCAGGCCGGATTCGAACCGGCGATGCCATTCTTAAAGTGCTATGTAGCACAGCGCTGCCTTTCCCATGTGTGCTACGGAGACGCTGATTAATGCAGTGCGAATTATACATGATTAGAGTCTCGTGTCTGCCGGCTACTGCGTGCGTGCGTGCGTGTGTAGGTCAAAGTCCGCCGATCGCAGCATTCCCCTATTTTGTAAAATTATTTTTTACTCCTCTGGGTGTTGCAATGGATATCAATGATTCATATGATTGCCCTCAGTAAAAAAGCACAAGAAACAGGACGCAAACAGTTACAAACTCTGCTTCATAAGATGTCGCGGGCGATCGGGAAGACGCTGAGCAGAGGGCACCGTCGCGTAAAACATCGTGAGACCGCGGAAACAGCCGGACTGTGCTTCAGGCTGGATTCGAACCTGCGATGACATTCTTAAAGTGCTATGTAGCACAGCGCTGCCTTTCCCATGTGTGCTACGGAGACGTTGATTAATGCAGTGCGAATTATACATGATTAAAGTCTCGTGACTGCCGGCTACTGCGTGCGTGCGTGCATAGGTCAAAGTCCGCTGATCGCGGCATTCCCCTATTTTGTAAAATTATTTTTTACTCTCCTGGGTGTTGCAATGGATATCAATGATTCATATGATTGCCCTCAGTAAAAAAACACAAGAAACAGGAATGCAATCAGTTACAAACACTCAGGTTCTCTGCTTCATAAGATGTCGCCGGCGATCGGGAAGACGCTGAGCAGAGGGCACCGTCGTGTAAAACAACGTGAGTCCGCGGAAACTGCCGGACGGTGCTTCAGGCCGGATTCGAACCGGCGATGCCATTCTTAAAGTGCTATGTAGCACAGCGCTGCCTTTCCCATGTGTGCTACGGAGACGCTGATTAATGCAGTGCGAATTATACATGATTAGAGTCTCGTGACTGCCGGCTACTGCTTGCGTGCGTGCGTGTGTAGGTCAAAGTCCGCCGATCGCAGCATTCCCCTATTTTGTAAAATTATTTTTTACTCCTCTGGGTGTTGCAATGGATATCAATGATTCATATGATTGCCCTCAGTAAAAAAGCACAAGAAACAGGACGCAAACAGTTACAAACTCTGCTTCATAAGATGTCGCGGGCGATCGGGAAGACGCTGAGCAGAGGGCACCGTCGCGTAAAACAACGTTAGTCCGCGGAAACTGCCGGACGGTGCTTCAGGCCGGATTCGAACCTGCGATGACATTCTTAAAGTGCTATGTAGCACAGCGCTGCCTTTCCCATGTGTGCTACGGAGACACCATTAATGGTGCTCATTATACATGATTAGAGTCTCGTGACTGCCGGCTACTGCGTGCGTGCGTGCGTGTGTAGGTCAAAGTCCGCCGATCGCAGCATTCCCCTATTTTGTAAAATTATTTTTTACTCTCCTGGGTGTTGCAATGGATATCAATGATTCATATGATTGCCCTCAGTAAAAAAACACAAGAAACAGGAATGCAATCAGTTACAAACACTCAGGTTCTCTGCTTCATAAGATGTCGCCGGCGATCGGGAAGACGCTGAGCAGAGGGCACCGTCGTGTAAAACAACGTGAGTCCGCGGAAACTGCCGGACGGTGCTTCAGGCCGGATTCGAACCGGCGATGCCATTCTTAAAGTGCTATGTAGCACAGCGCTGCCTTTCCCATGTGTGCTACGGAGACGCTGATTAATGCAGTGCGAATTATACATGATTAGAGTCTCGTGACTGCCGGCTACTGCGTGCGTGCGTGCGTAGGTCAAAGTCCGCTGATCGCGGCATTCCCCTATTTTGTAAAATTATTTTTTACTCTCCTGGGTGTTGCAATGGATATCAATGATTCATATGATTGCCCTCAGTAAAAAAACACAAGAAACAGGAATGCAATCAGTTACAAACACTCAGGTTCTCTGCTTCATAAGATGTCGCCGGCGATCGGGAAGACGCTGAGCAGAGGGCACCGTCGCGTAAAACAACGTGAGTCCGCGGAAACTGCCGGACGGTGCTTCAGGCCGGATTCGAACCGGCGATGCCATTCTTAAAGTGATATGTAGCACAGCGCTGCCTTTCCCATGTGTGCTACGGAGACGCTGATTAATGCAGTGCGAATTATACATGATTAGAGTCTCGTGACTGCCGGCTACTGCGTGCGTGCGTGCGTAGGTCAAAGTCCGCTGATCGCGGCATTCCCCTATTTTGTAAAATTATTTTTTACTCCTCTGGGTGTTGCAATGGATATCAATGATTCATATGATTGCCCTCAGTAAAAAAACACAAGAAACAGGACGCAAACAGTTACAAACACTCAGGTTCTCTACTTCATAAGATGTCGCGGGCGATCGGGAAGACGCTGAGCAGAGGGCACCGTCGCGTAAAACAACGTGAGTCCGCGGAAACTGCCGGACGGTGCTTCAGGCCGGATTTGAACCGGCGATTCCATTCTTAAAGTGCTATGTAGCACAGCGCTGCCTTTCCCATGTGTGCTACGGAGACGCTGATTAATGCAGTGCGAATTATACATGATTAGAGTCTCGTGACTGCCGGCTACTGCGTGCGTGCGTGCGTAGGTCAAAGTCCGCTGATCGCGGCATTCCCCTATTTTGTAAAATTATTTTTTACTCCTCTGGGTGTTGCAATGGATATCAATGATTCATATGATTGCCCTCAGTAAAAAAACACAAGAAACAGGACGCAAACAGTTACAAACACTCAGGTTCTCTACTTCATAAGATGTCGCGGGCGATCGGGAAGACGCTGAGCAGAGGGCACCGTCGCGTAAAACAACGTGAGTCCGCGGAAACTGCCGGACGGTGCTTCAGGCCGGATTCGAACCTGCGATGACATTCTTAAAGTGCTATGTAGCACAGCGCTGCCTTTCCCATGTGTGCTACGGAGACACCGATTAATGCAGTGCTCATTATACATGATTAGAGTCTCGTGACTGCCGGCTACTGCTTGCGTGCGTGCGTGTGTAGGTCAAAGTCCGCCGATCGCAGCATTCCCCTATTTTGTAAAATTATTTTTTACTCTCCTGGGTGTTGCAATGGATATCAATGATTCATATGATTGCCCTCAGTAAAAAAACACAAGAAACAGGAATGCAATCAGTTACAAACACTCAGGTTCTCTGCTTCATAAGATGTCGCCGGCGATCGGGAAGACGCTGAGCAGAGGGCACCGTCGCGTAAAACAACGTGAGTCCGCGGAAACTGCCGGACGGTGCTTCAGGCCGGATTCGAACCGGCGATGCCATTCTTAAAGTGCTATGTAGCACAGCGCTGCCTTTCCCATGTGTGCTACGGAGACGCTGATTAATGCAGTGCGAATTATACATGATTAGAGTCTCGTGACTGCCGGCTACTGCGTGCGTGCGTAGGTCAAAGTTCTCTGATCGCGGCATTCCCCTATTTTGTAAAATTATTTTTTGCTCTCCTGGGTGTTGCAATGGATATCAATGATTCATATGATTGCCCTCAGTAAAAAAACACAAGAAACAGGAATGCAATCAGTTACAAACACTCAGGTTCTCTGCTTCATAAGATGTCGCCGGCGATCGGGAAGACGCTGAGCAGAGGGCACCGTCGCGTAAAACAACGTGAGTCCGCGGAAACTGCCGGACGGTGCTTCAGGCCGGATTCGAACCGGCGATGCCATTCTTAAAGTGATATGTAGCACAGCGCTGCCTTTCCCATGTGTGCTACGGAGACGCTGATTAATGCAGTGCGAATTATACATGATTAGAGTCTCGTGACTGCCGGCTACTGCGTGCGTAGGTCAAAGTCCGCTGATCGCGGCATTCCCCTATTTTGTAAAATTATTTTTTACTCCTCTGGGTGTTGCAATGGATATCAATGATTCATATGATTGCCCTCAGTAAAAAAACACAAGAAACAGGACGCAAACAGTTACAAACACTCAGGTTCTCTACTTCATAAGATGTCGCGGGCGATCGGGAAGACGCTGAGCAGAGGGCACCGTCGCGTAAAACAACGTGAGTCCGCGGAAACTGCCGGACGGTGCTTCAGGCCGGATTCGAACCGGCGATGCCATTCTTAAAGTGCTATGTAGCACAGCGCTGCCTTTCCCATGTGTGCTACGGAGACGCTGATTAATGCAGTGCGAATTATACATGATTAGAGTCTCGTGACTGCCGGCTACTGCGTGCGTGCGTGCGTGTGTAGGTCAAAGTCCGCCGATCGCAGCATTCCCCTATTTTGTAAAATTATTTTTTACTCCTCTGGGTGTTGCAATGGATATCAATGATTCATATGATTGCCCTCAGTAAAAAAGCACAAGAAACAGGACGCAAACAGTTACAAACTCTGCTTCATAAGATGTCGCGGGCGATCGGGAAGACGCTGAGCAGAGGGCACCGTCGCGTAAAACATCGTGAGACCGCGGAAACAGCCGGACTGTGCTTCAGGCTGGATTCGAACCTGCGATGACATTCTTAAAGTGCTATGTAGCACAGCGCTGCCTTTCCCATGTGTGCTACGGAGACGTTGATTAATGCAGTGCGAATTATACATGATTAAAGTCTCGTGACTGCCGGCTACTGCGTGCGTGCGTGCATAGGTCAAAGTCCGCTGATCGCGGCATTCCCCTATTTTGTAAAATTATTTTTTACTCCTCTGGGTGTTGCAATGGATATCAATGATTCATATGATTGCCCTCAGTAAAAAAACACAAGAAACAGGACGCAAACAGTTACAAACACTCAGGTTCTCTACTTCATAAGATGTCGCGGGCGATCGGGAAGACGCTGAGCAGAGGGCACCGTCGCGTAAAACAACGTGAGTCCGCGGAAACTGCCGGACGGTGCTTCAGGCCGGATTCGAACCTGCGATGACATTTTTAAAGTGCTATGTAGCACAGCGCTGCCTTTCCCATGTGTGCTATGGAGACACCGATTAATGCAGTGCTCATTATACATGATTAGAGTCTCGTGACTGCCGGCTACTGCTTGCGTGCGTGCGTGTGTAGGTCAAAGTCCGCCGATCGCAGCATTCCCCTATTTTGTAAAATTATTTTTTACTCTCCTGGGTGTTGCAATGGATATCAATGATTCATATGATTGCCCTCAGTAAAAAAACACAAGAAACAGGAATGCAATCAGTTACAAACACTCAGGTTCTCTGCTTCATAAGATGTCGCCGGCGATCGGGAAGACGCTGAGCAGAGGGCACCGTCGTGTAAAACAACGTGAGTCCGCGGAAACTGCCGGACGGTGCTTCAGGCCGGATTCGAACCGGCGATGCCATTCTTAAAGTGCTATGTAGCACAGCGCTGCCTTTCCCATGTGTGCTACGGAGACGCTGATTAATGCAGTGCGAATTATACATGATTAGAGTCTCGTGACTGCCGGCTACTGCGTGCGTGCGTGCGTAGGTCAAAGTCCGCTGATCGCGGCATTCCCCTATTTTGTAAAATTATTTTTTACTCTCCTGGGTGTTGCAATGGATATCAATGATTCATATGATTGCCCTCAGTAAAAAAACACAAGAAACAGGAATGCAATCAGTTACAAACACTCAGGTTCTCTGCTTCATAAGATGTCGCCGGCGATCGGGAAGACGCTGAGCAGAGGGCACCGTCGCGTAAAACAACGTGAGTCCGCGGAAACTGCCGGACGGTGCTTCAGGCCGGATTCGAACCGGCGATGCCATTCTTAAAGTGCTATGTAGCACAGCGCTGCCTTTCCCATGTGTGCTACGGAGACGCTGATTAATGCAGTGCGAATTATACATGATTAGAGTCTCGTGACTGCCGGCTACTGCGTGCGTGCGTGCGTAGGTCAAAGTCCGCTGATCGCGGCATTCCCCTATTTTGTAAAATTATTTTTTACTCCTCTGGGTGTTGCAATGGATATCAATGATTCATATGATTGCCCTCAGTAAAAAAACACAAGAAACAGGACGCAAACAGTTACAAACACTCAGGTTCTCTACTTCATAAGATGTCGCGGGCGATCAGGAAGACGCTGAGCAGAGGGCACCGTCGCGTAAAACAACGTGAGTCCGCGGAAACTGCCGGACGGTGCTTCAGGCCGGATTCGAACCGGCGATGCCATTCTTAAAGTGCTATGTAGCACAGCGCTGCCTTTCCCATGTGTGCTACGGAGACGCTGATTAATGCAGTGCGAATTATACATGATTAGAGTCTCGTGACTGCCGGCTACTGCGTGCGTGCGTGCGTGTGTAGGTCAAAGTCCGCCGATCGCAGCATTCCCCTATTTTGTAAAATTATTTTTTACTCCTCTGGGTGTTGCAATGGATATCAATGATTCATATGATTGCCCTCAGTAAAAAAGCACAAGAAACAGGACGCAAACAGTTACAAACTCTGCTTCATAAGATGTCGCGGGCGATCGGGAAGACGCTGAGCAGAGGGCACCGTCGCGTAAAACATCGTGAGACCGCGGAAACAGCCGGACTGTGCTTCAGGCTGGATTCGAACCTGCGATGACATTCTTAAAGTGCTATGTAGCACAGCGCTGCCTTTCCCATGTGTGCTACGGAGACGTTGATTAATGCAGTGCGAATTATACATGATTAAAGTCTCGTGACTGCCGGCTACTGCGTGCATGCGTGCATAGGTCAAAGTCCGCTGATCGCGGCATTCCCCTATTTTGTAAAATTATTTTTTACTCTCCTGGGTGTTGCAATGGATATCAATGATTCATATGATTGCCCTCAGTAAAAAAACACAAGAAACAGGAATGCAATCAGTTACAAACACTCAGGTTCTCTGCTTCATAAGATGTCGCCGGCGATCGGGAAGACGCTGAGCAGAGGGCACCGTCGCGTAAAACAACGTGAGTCCGCGGAAACTGCCGGACGGTGCTTCAGGCCGGATTCGAACCGGCGATGCCATTCTTAAAGTGCTATGTAGCACAGCGCTGCCTTTCCCATGTGTGCTACGGAGACGCTGATTAATGCAGTGCGAATTATACATGATTAGAGTCTCGTGACTGCCGGCTACTGCGTGCGTGCGTGCGTAGGTCAAAGTCCGCTGATCGCGGCATTCCCCTATTTTGTAAAATTATTTTTTACTCCTCTGGGTGTTGCAATGGATATCAATGATTCATATGATTGCCCTCAGTAAAAAAACACAAGAAACAGGACGCAAACAGTTACAAACACTCAGGTTCTCTACTTCATAAGATGTCGCGGGCGATCGGGAAGACGCTGAGCAGAGGGCACCGTCGCGTAAAACAACGTGAGTCCGCGGAAACTGCCGGACGGTGCTTCAGGCCGGATTCGAACCGGCGATGCCATTCTTAAAGTGCTATGTAGCACAGCGCTGCCTTTCCCATGTGTGCTACGGAGACGCTGATTAATGCAGTGCGAATTATACATGATTAGAGTCTCGTGACTGCCGGCTACTGCGTGCGTGCGTGCGTGTGTAGGTCAAAGTCCGCCGATCGCAGCATTCCCCTATTTTGTAAAATTATTTTTTACTCCTCTGGGTGTTGCAATGGATATCAATGATTCATATGATTGCCCTCAGTAAAAAAGCACAAGAAACAGGACGCAAACAGTTACAAACTCTGCTTCATAAGATGTCGCGGGCGATCGGGAAGACGCTGAGCAGAGGGCACCGTCGCGTAAAACATCGTGAGACCGCGGAAACAGCCGGACTGTGCTTCAGGCTGGATTCGAACCTGCGATGACATTCTTAAAGTGCTATGTAGCACAGCGCTGCCTTTCCCATGTGTGCTACGGAGACGTTGATTAATGCAGTGCGAATTATACATGATTAAAGTCTCGTGACTGCCGGCTACTGCGTGCATGCGTGCATAGGTCAAAGTCCGCTGATCGCGGCATTCCCCTATTTTGTAAAATTATTTTTTACTCTCCTGGGTGTTGCAATGGATATCAATGATTCATATGATTGCCCTCAGTAAAAAAACACAAGAAACAGGAATGCAATCAGTTACAAACACTCAGGTTCTCTGCTTCATAAGATGTCGCCGGCGATCGGGAAGACGCTGAGCAGAGGGCACCGTCGTGTAAAACAACGTGAGTCCGCGGAAACTGCCGGACGGTGCTTCAGGCCGGATTCGAACCGGCGATGCCATTCTTAAAGTGCTATGTAGCACAGCGCTGCCTTTCCCATGTGTGCTACGGAGACGCTGATTAATGCAGTGCGAATTATACATGATTAGAGTCTCGTGACTGCCGGCTACTGCTTGCGTGCGTGCGTGTGTAGGTCAAAGTCCGCCGATCGCAGCATTCCCCTATTTTGTAAAATTATTTTTTACTCCTCTGGGTGTTGCAATGGATATCAATGATTCATATGATTGCCCTCAGTAAAAAAGCACAAGAAACAGGACGCAAACAGTTACAAACTCTGCTTCATAAGATGTCGCGGGCGATCGGGAAGACGCTGAGCAGAGGGCACCGTCGCGTAAAACAACGTTAGTCCGCGGAAACTGCCGGACGGTGCTTCAGGCCGGATTCGAACCTGCGATGACATTCTTAAAGTGCTATGTAGCACAGCGCTGCCTTTCCCATGTGTGCTACGGAGACACCATTAATGGTGCTCATTATACATGATTAGAGTCTCGTGACTGCCGGCTACTGCGTGCGTGCATGCGTGTGTAGGTCAAAGTCCGCCGATCGCAGCATTCCCCTATTTTGTAAAATTATTTTTTACTCTCCTGGGTGTTGCAATGGATATCAATGATTCATATGATTGCCCTCAGTAAAAAAACACAAGAAACAGGAATGCAATCAGTTACAAACACTCAGGTTCTCTGCTTCATAAGATGTCGCCGGCGATCGGGAAGACGCTGAGCAGAGGGCACCGTCGCGTAAAACAACGTGAGTCCGCGGAAACTGCCGGACGGTGCTTCAGGCCGGATTCGAAACGGCGATGCCATTCTTAAAGTGCTATGTAGCACAGCGCTGCCTTTCCCATGTGTGCTACGGAGACGCTGATTAATGCAGTGCGAATTATACATGATTAGAGTCTCGTGACTGCCGGCTACTGCGTGCGTGCGTGCGTAGGTCAAAGTCCGCTGATCGCGGCATTCCCCTATTTTGTAAAATTATTTTTTACTCCTCTGGGTGTTGCAATGGATATCAATGATTCATATGATTGCCCTCAGTAAAAAAACACAAGAAACAGGACGCAAACAGTTACAAACACTCAGGTTCTCTACTTCATAAGATGTCGCGGGCGATCGGGAAGACGCTGAGCAGAGGGCACCGTCGCGTAAAACAACGTGAGTCCGCGGAAACTGCCGGACGGTGCTTCAGGCCGGATTCGAACCTGCGATGACATTCTTAAAGTGCTATGTAGCACAGCGCTGCCTTTCCCATGTGTGCTATGGAGACACCAATTAATGCAGTGCTCATTATACATGATTAGAGTCTCGTGACTGCCGGCTACTGCTTGCGTGCGTGCGTGTGTAGGTCAAAGTCCGCCGATCGCAGCATTCCCCTATTTTGTAAAATTATTTTTTACTCTCCTGGGTGTTGCAATGGATATCAATGATTCATATGATTGCCCTCAGTAAAAAAACACAAGAAACAGGAATGCAATCAGTTACAAACACTCAGGTTCTCTGCTTCATAAGATGTCGCCGGCGATCGGGAAGACGCTGAGCAGAGGGCACCGTCGCGTAAAACAACGTGAGTCCGCGGAAACTGCCGGACGGTGCTTCAGGCCGGATTCGAACCGGCGATGCCATTCTTAAAGTGCTATGTAGCACAGCGCTGCCTTTCCCATGTGTGCTACGGAGACGCTGATTAATGCAGTGCGAATTATACATGATTAGAGTCTCGTGACTGCCGGCTACTGCGTGCGTGCGTGCGTAGGTCAAAGTCCGCTGATCGCGGCATTCCCCTATTTTGTAAAATTATTTTTTACTCTCCTGGGTGTTGCAATGGATATCAATGATTCATATGATTGCCCTCAGTAAAAAAACACAAGAAACAGGAATGCAATCAGTTACAAACACTCAGGTTCTCTGCTTCATAAGATGTCGCCGGCGATCGGGAAGACGCTGAGCAGAGGGCACCGTCGCGTAAAACAACGAGAGTCCGCGGAAACTGCCGGACGGTGCTTCAGGCCGGATTCGAACCGGCGATGCCATTCTTAAAGTGATATGTAGCACAGCGCTGCCTTTCCCATGTGTGCTACGGAGACGCTGATTAATGCAGTGCGAATTATACATGATTAGAGTCTCGTGACTGCCGGCTACTGCGTGCGTGCGTGCGTAGGTCAAAGTCCGCTGATCGCGGCATTCCCCTATTTTGTAAAATTATTTTTTACTCTCCTGGGTGTTGCAATGGATATCAATGATTCATATGATTGCCCTCAGTAAAAAAACACAAGAAACAGGACGCAAACAGTTACAAACACTCAGGTTCTCTACTTCATAAGATGTCGCGGGCGATCGGGAAGACGCTGAGCAGAGGGCACCGTCGCGTAAAACAACGTGAGTCCGCGGAAACTGCCGGACGGTGCTTCAGGCCGGAATCGAACCTGCGATGACATTCTTAAAGTGCTATGTAGCACAGCGCTGCCTTTCCCATGTGTGCTACGGAGACACCGATTAATGCAGTGCTCATTATACATGATTAGAGTCTCGTGACTGCCGGCTACTGCGTGCGTGCGTGCGTAGGTCAAAGTCCGCTGATCGCGGCATTCCCCTATTTTGTAAAAATATTTTTTACTCCTCTGGGTGTTGCAATGGATATCAATGATTCATATGATTGCCCTCAGTAAAAAAACACAAGAAACAGGACGCAAACAGTTACAAACACTCAGGTTCTCTACTTCATAAGATGTCGCGGGCGATCGGGAAGACGCTGAGCAGAGGGCACCGTCGCGTAAAACAACGTGAGTCCGCGGAAACTGCCGGACGGTGCTTCAGGCCGGATTCGAACCTGCGATGACATTCTTAAAGTGCTATGTAGCACAGCGCTGCCTTTCCCATGTGTGCTACGGAGACACCATTAATGCAGTGCTCATTATACATGATTAGAGTCTCGTGACTGCCGGCTACTGCATGCGTGCGTGCGTGTGTAGGTCAAAGTCCGCCGATCGCAGCATTCCCCTATTTTGTAAAATTATTTTTTACTCCTCTGGGTGTTGCAATGGATATCAATGATTCATATGATTGCCCTCAGTAAAAAAGCACAAGAAACAGGACGCAAACAGTTACAAACACTCAGGTTCTCTACTTCATAAGATGTCGCGGGCGATCGGAAAGACGCTGAGCAGAGGGCACCGTCGCGTAAAACAACGTGAGTCCGCGGAAACTGCCGGACGGTGCTTCAGGCCGGATTCGAACCTGCGATGACATTCTTAAAGTGCTATGTAGCACAGCGCTGCCTTTCCCATGTGTGCTACGGAGACACCGATTAATGCAGTGCTCATTATACATGATTAGAGTCTCGTGACTGCCGGCTACTGCTTGCGTGCGTGCGTGTGTAGGTCAAAGTCCGCCAATCGCAGCATTCCCCTATTTTGTAAAATTATTTTTTACTCTCCTGGGTGTTGCAATGGATATCAATGATTCATATGATTGCCCTCAGTAAAAAAACACAAGAAACAGGAATGCAATCAGTTACAAACACTCAGGTTCTCTGCTTCATAAGATGTCGCCGGCGATCAGGAAGACGCTGAGCAGAGGGCACCGTCGCGTAAAACAACGTGAGTCCGTGGAAACTGCCGGACGGTGCTTCAGGCCGGATTCGAACCGGCGATGCCATTCTTAAAGTGCTATGTAGCACAGCGCTGCCTTTCCCATGTGTGCTACGGAAACCTGATTAATGCAGTGCGAATTATACATGATTAGAGTCTCGTGACTGCCGGCTACTGCGTGCGTGCGTGCGTGTGTAGGTCAAAGTCCGCCGATCGCAGCATTCCCCTATTTTGTAAAATTATTTTTTACTCCTCTGGGTGTTGCAATGGATATCAATGATTCATATGATTGCCCTCAGTAAAAAAGCACAAGAAACAGGACGCAAACAGTTACAAACTCTGCTTCATAAGATGTCGCGGGCGATCGGGAAGACGCTGAGCAGAGGGCACCGTCGCGTAAAACATCGTGAGACCGCGGAAACAGCCGGACTGTGCTTCAGGCTGGATTCGAACCTGCGATGACATTCTTAAAGTGCTATGTAGCACAGCGCTGCCTTTCCTATGTGTGCTACGGAGACACCGATTAATGCACTGCTCATTATACATGATTAGAGTCTCGTGACTGCCGGCTACTGCGTGCGTGCGTGCGTGTGTAGGTCAAAGTCCGCTGATCGCAGCATTCCCCTATTTTGTAAAATTATTTTTTACTCTCCTGGGTGTTGCAATGGATATCAATGATTCATATGATTGCCCTCAGTAAAAAAACACAAGAAACAGGAATGCAATCAGTTACAAACACTCAGGTTCTCTGCTTCATAAGATGTCGCCGGCGATCGGGAAGACGCTGAGCAGAGGGCACCGTCGCGTAAAACAACGTGAGTCCGCGGAAACTGCCGGACGGTGCTTCAGGCCGGATTCGAACCGGCGATGCCATTCTTAAAGTGCTATGTAGCACAGCGCTGCCTTTCCCATGTGTGCTACGGAGACGCTGATTAATGCAGTGCTCATTATACATGATTAGAGTCTCGTGACTGCCGGCTACTGCGTGCGTGCGTGCGTAGGTCAAAGTCCGCTGATCGCGGCATTCCCCTATTTTGTAAAATTTTTTTTTACTCCTCTGGGTGTTGCAATGGATATCAATGATTCATATGATTGCCCTCAGTAAAAAAACACAAGAAACAGGACGCAAACAGTTACAAACACTCAGGTTCTCTACTTCATAAGATGTCGCGGGCGATCGGGAAGACGCTGAGCAGAGGGCACCGTCGCGTAAAACAACGTGAGTCCGGGGAAACTGCCGGACAGTGCTTCAGGCCGGAATCGAACCTGCGATGACATTCTTAAAGTGCTATGTAGCACAGCGCTGCCTTTCCCATGTGTGCTACGGAGACACCGATTAATGCAGTGCTCATTATACATGATTAGAGTCTCGTGACTGCCGGCTACTGCGTGCGTGCGTGCGTAGGTCAAAGTCCGCTGATCGCGGCATTCCCCTATTTTGTAAAATTATTTTTTACTCCTCTCGGTGTTGCAATGGATATCAATGATTCATATGATTGCCCTCAGTAAAAAAAGACAAGAAACAGGACGCAAACAGTTACAAACACTCAGGTTCTCTGCTTCATAAGATGTCGCCGGCGATCGGGAAGACGCTGAGCAGAGGGCACCGTCGCGTAAAACAACGTGAGTCCGCGGAAACTGCCGGACGGTGCTTCAGGCCGGATTCGAACCGGCGATGCCATTCTTAAAGTGCTATGTAGCACAGCGCTGCATTTCCCATGTGTGCTACGGAGACGCTGATTAATGCAGTGCGAATTATACATGATTAGAGTCTCGTGACTGTCGGCTACTGCGTGCGTGCGTGCGTAGGTCAAAGTCCGCTGATCGCGGCATTCCCCTATTTTGTAAAATTATTTTTTACTCCTCTGGGTGTTGCAATGGATATCAATGATTCATATGATTGCCCTCAGTAAAAAAACACAAGAAACAGGAATGCAATCAGTTACAAACACTCAGGTTCTCTGCTTCATAAGATGTCGCCGGCGATCGGGAAGACGCTGAGCAGAGGGCACCGTCGCGTAAAACAACGTGAGTCCGCGGAAACTGCCGGACGGTGCTTCAGGCCGGATTCGAACCGGCGATGCCATTCTTAAAGTGCTATGTAGCACAGCGCTGCCTTTCCCATGTGTGCTACGGAGACGCTGATTAATGCAGTGCTCATTATACATGATTAGAGTCTCGTGACTGCCGGCTACTGCGTGCGTGCGTGCGTGTGTAGGTCAAAGTCCGCCGATCGCAGCATTCCCCTATTTTGTAAAATTATTTTTTACTCTCCTGGGTGTTGCAATGGATATCAATGATTCATATGATTGCCCTCAGTAAAAAAACACAAGAAACAGGAATGCAATCAGTTACAAACACTCAGGTTCTCTGCTTCATAAGATGTCGCCGGCGATCGGGAAGACGCTGAGCAGAGGGCACCGTCGCGTAAAACAACGTGAGTCCGCGGAAACTGCCGGACGGTGCTTCAGGCCGGATTCGAACCGGCGATGCCATTCTTAAAGTGCTATGTAGCACAGCGCTGCCTTTCCCATGTGTGCTACGGAGACGCTGATTAATGCAGTGCGAATTATACATGATTAGAGTCTCGTGACTGCCGGCTACTGCGTGCATGCGTGCGTAGGTCAAAGTCCGCTGATCGCGGCATTCCCCTATTTTGTAAAATTATTTTTTACTCCTCTGGGTGTTGCAATGGATATCAATGATTCATATGATTGCCCTCAGTAAAAAAACACAAGAAACAGGACGCAAACAGTTACAAACACTCAGGTTCTCTACTTCATAAGATGTCGCGGGCGATCGGGAAGACGCTGAGCAGAGGGCACCATCGCGTAAAACAACGTGAGTCCGCGGAAACTGCCGGACGGTGCTTCAGGCCGGAATCGAACCTGCGATGACGTTCTTAAAGTGCTATGTAGCACAGCGCTGCCTTTCCCATGTGTGCTACGGAGACACTGATTAATGCAGTGCTCATTATACATGATTAGAGTCTCGTGACTGCCGGCTACTGCGTGCGTGCGTGCGTAGGTCAAAGTCCGCTGATCGCGGCATTCCCCTATTTTGTAAAATTATTTTTTACTCCTCTGGGTGTTGCAATGGTACGGAGCCCCCCTGGGGACAGGGTGGGCAATATTTTTAGACTGCACTTTTGCGTTCCCACGCAATACTTTTTGCGTTCCCTCGCAATACTTTTGCGTTCCCACGCAATACTTTTGCGTTCCCTCACAATAGTTTTTGCGTTCCCTCGACCGAATGTAGCCTACACACACACTCAGCAGACGGCAACAGGATTCACAAGATAAAGGGATCTTCCTGTGAGGTGAGGGAGTAGCTAAATTGCCACAGCTTGCACAGCTGTAAGAATTGTATGAAATATAGCTAATTTATTATACAACAGTGATGGTAAGTAGCAACTTCAGTGTGCCTTATGTACGTTCATGTTTTCTTTTACTTTTTCGTGTTTATACCGTCGACTGGCTACTTAAGCTCAGGTACTGTAACAGCTCCGCTAGCATAATAGCTAATTGCTAACCCTAACATCACAAAGCTAGTATCGTATCGTAGGCTACAGTTCAACATATGACAGCACCTGAACGTACCAGACGGGAATTTTGTTAGCTAATCATGGTTGTGGGACGCAACTTGACTGTTCAAAACAAAGCGTCTATGTGTGTAACACATTCCCATGTTAATAGCGTCAAACAGAATTTGTCAGAGATTCTTGTCAACCATTTTAGAGCCATAGCTGTAACGTATTTTATTCTGTGTTTCATCTTGTCTAGACATGGACCAGGATCTTGAGTCTTTCCTAATATCAAGGAATGTCAGTGAGGACAACCTGCAGAGAATGAAAATGGACGAAGTATGTAGATTATGTTGATAATTTCACAGATCTTAACTGGAGTAATAACTTGTTGTCTACAGCATGTTGAATACATGTCACATATCAGCCTTTGTGTCGTGATGTCTTTGGGGTTATGAAATGTATGTTTCTGTGTAAGCTATGACTGGGGTGGACTGAACTATGAACAAAGCGTCTGCATGCTGATATTGGGGGCTAGAAACTCTGCACTGATTATATGGACTGGTGTTGGGGCTAATTGAATGATTGGGACATGGGCGGGGATAAGTGCTTTTATACAGGCCCACGAAGACGGAGGGGGAGGGAGGATTTGGCTTTCCAACTGGCAACGGAGGGGGACGCGGTCCGAGATGCGTCAGCAAGCCGATCGATGGGTGTCTGCAGGATGAATGCATGCGTACACGCCGACAAAAGGAAAGTAGCCTACCTATTCCTACTGTTGTGAGTGAGTGGGCCAGTGTCGGGAGTAGGCCTACCGCGATTGTAAAGGCTGTGCATTGTTTTGTCTGTCGTTCCGGAGAGCTGTGGAGTTCGGGACTGTGTCTGGATCAGCGAGGGGAGAGACAGAGAGAAGCGCGCTGTCACCTACTAAAGGGGAGTAATATTTCTCACCTGTGATGAATAAGTAGGCCGCTGTCTAGCCTGTAGCTGTCTGAGTGTTTGTCTTGTCACTTTCCAGCCTGTGAGGAAGAGGATCGGCACTTTGGAGGAGCGGACGGGAGAGGTTGCATGCAACGCGACTGAAGTTGGGCGTGGAGTGCGAGATGTTCCAGTCAGCGCATGGCTAAGGGAAGTGATCATAATTTGTTCGCTCAGTGAATGGGCTGGCAGATGACTGAGTGGACACTGAGTGTTTTTCCTTCGTTTAACAGTGACTAGGAGAAGACGTGACACAGCCAGAATAGGAAGACACAGCGGGCTCAACTCTGGGAATCACAGAAAGTGGACGGAGTGCCCGCCCCTTCTCTCAACTCCGGTTCGTGATTGGCCTAGAGGGACTGAGTGCGTGGTGGGATTTATGTGTTTTGGTCGGCGAAGGGAAATCGCCGACCAAGTTGTTCTTTTCTCTTTATACGGGTTGCGCACGCGCCCATCTAGCTGGGCAGCTGTGTACTGAGCCTCTCTTAGTGGGGTGACATGAGTGGCAAAACAGACAATACCCTTATGAATGGACTGCCGTTGATTAAGAAACTTCCATAGCGAGTGTTTGGTGTGATGAGTAGTGTTCAGTGCTGTGTGAACATATTTGTGTGAAGTGATTCAATGAATTGCGGGCTGCTGTGGCAACTTTATCTGCATGTCATTTCTTATGGGGTGTTAATGCTACTTATTTGTTTCATTGTCATTACCTTCTCTATCTGTGTAATTAATTGCCTGTCATTAGGCTGCCAAAAATCGTGAGGTTGTATTGCCTGCCTGCTCCTCCTTAAACCTGGGGTTTGTGTGGCTATCTGGGTATTGGCCACTCCTGTGTGTGGGATTAGCCGGGGTGGGATATATTGGTGACGGGCCTGGCCCGGCTGTGTATCACCTGCTCAGACACTACTGCATTACGCTGGGGGGTGTGGCTGCCAACCTGTTGTTCAATAAAACCTGTAAAATTTAACCTTGTCTGGTGTGGTGTGTCACAGAGAGGACTGAATTTGAGTATTTGCTCGGGTAGCCCGGCACGACACAAATTTTGGCATAGTCGGCAGGATCCTCTCTCTGACACAACATCATGACTGATGAACAGGGTGCAGCGGGGGTTGTGGTAAACAACATGATGGTGCCATGGTTCTTGGGGGGACCCTGGGTGCCTAAGTATGGTGATAGAACTGGTCAGCAATCCCTAACAGAGTGGCGTAGCCAAATAGAGGTTTACCTGAGAGCGCAGTCACTTTCTGCAGAACAGAGAGTCGACTTTGTGCTTAGTGCACTCCAGGGTGAAGCCAGGAGAGAGATACAATTATTAGCAGCCACAGACAGGGACACGGATGCTAAGATATTTGACGTTCTTGAGAAACTTTATGGGGACAACGTAAGTACAAGTCAGTTAAGGGCCAAGTTCTTTAAATGCCAACAACAGGTGGGAGAAGGGGTGGGGCCATTCATTTTGCGTCTCCGTGAGTCCCACTCCAGGTGGCGGAGCAAAGAGGCAGCAACTGGATCGGACGAGGAAATGCTGCGGAGCCAGCTGGTGTTGGGACTCTTGCCAGGACCGGTGCAGGCCGAACTCCAGAGGCGGGCGCGCAGAGAACGAGACCTGACATTTGTAGAGGCGTGCACAGAGGCCAAGGCGATGGAGAAGGAGATGGAACGGACGACGCCGGGATGTGTAGACACACGCCGGACATATAATAGTCCACCTCAGCCCACGCCCCCAGCTCCCGCAGAGCCGCTGCAGGACTGGAATAGTCTCAAGGAGGCATTAAGATTGGAATTGGCTGACGAGTTGCGGGCCCAGGTGACTGATTTGAAAACGTCACTGCTGACAGAATTGCGTACACAACGGAGACCCGAACATGCCACTGGGGGCAGCAGCAGTGAACAAGGGATAAACCGTGCACGAAGGAGAGTGCGACTGCCGCAGTGGGACGACCAAGGCCGCCCAATCTGTCTGAGGTGTAACCAAGCAGGACACATGCAGCGGGAGTGCCGGGCCCGAGAAAGCGTCAACCACTGCCGAGTGTCCACGGTGGAGGAAAGACCTGTGGAGGTCCCGATGCGGACAGCCTTGGTGGGAGAGAGCCCTCAGGTGGAGGTCCTTGTCCAGGGCAAACCCATCCCTTTCATTCTTGACACTGGGTCCCAGGTAACCCTAATTGGCCAGAGCTTGTTCCAGCGCCACCTGCAGGAGACTGAGATGAAGAAGGTAGGAGATATCCCATGGTTAACACTGAAAGCGGCTAACGGGCTAGCCCTGCCTTATGTGGGGTATGCTTTGTTAGACTTTGAAGTTGGGGGACGGGCTGTTCTGGGGAAAGGGGTGGTTATTGTGGAAGACAAATACTTACCCCCTGCATATGGCATACTAGGCATGAACATAATTCAACACTGCTGGGAGGGTTTCCGCCAGCAGGGGGACCACCAACTCACTTTGTTTAAGTCTACTCTCCCCAGGGCAGCCGTGGTGGCATGGGACCAAGCGTTCGCAGCGTGTCGGAGGCTGAAGGCGGAGGAACATCGGGGACCAAGCCTAGGGGTGGCCCGCCTGCGCTCGACTGACCCAGTCCGGCTGGCTCCACAAACCGAGACCACAGTGTGGGCCCAGGTACCAGAGGCGCCGAAGGCCAGCCAGGAGGACGTGCTACTGGAGGACTGTTATCGGGGCGGACAAGAATGGTGCGTGGGCCGTGCTTTGGCTAGACTACAGGGAGGCCGGGTCCTCCTCCGGGTGTGCAACCCTCATCCCTACCCGGTGGCCTTGCCCACCCGTAGGCCTCTGGCCCGTGTCTGGCGCCTGGGACGAGATGACGTGCAGGCCCCGAACCAGCTGGTCCTCCGTCAGGAGGGGGACTCAGTGGTGGAAGTGGATGTGAGGCCAGTGAGTAGTCCCCTCTCTGACTGTCTGAACACCTTGCTTCAACAGACCGACGGGCTGACACCACCGCAATCCGACCAGCTCCAGGGGCTGCTAGCGCAATGGCAGGAAGTTTTCGCCCTCAGTGAAGAGGATTATGGTCGCACCAATGCGGTGTACCACA
Source organism: Alosa pseudoharengus (assembly GCF_046254945.1). NCBI lineage: Eukaryota > Metazoa > Chordata > Actinopteri > Clupeiformes > Clupeidae > Alosa > Alosa pseudoharengus. The sequence goes on along the minus strand of NW_027468718.1, from coordinate 48,156,733 downwards.
CCATCCCCACTGGAGACAATGCACCGATTCGCCAGCGGTATCGACCGGTGCCACCTAGCCTCTATGCGGAACTGAGGACGTTGCTGCGGGATATGCTGGATGGGGGAGTTGTCCGGGAAAGCTCCAGCCCATGGGCTGCTCCTGTGGTCCTGGTAAGGAAGAAGGATGGCTCATGGAGGTTTTGTGTGGACTACAGGAAATTGAATGCTGTGACACACAAGGATGCGTATCCTCTCCCCCGTGTGGAAGAATCTCTTACCAGTCTGAAGCGAGCCGAATGGTACTCTACCCTAGACCTTGCTAGTGGGTACTGGCAAGTAGAGGTTCATCCAGCCGATAAAGAGAAAACTGCCTTTGTGACACCGTTGGGCTTGTACGAGTTCGAGAGGATGCCTTTTGGACTATGCAACGCCCCAGCCACTTTCCAGCGGCTTATGCAGCGGTGCCTCGGAGGGCAAGTACACGATTTCCTCCTTATCTACCTTGATGACATAATACTGTACTCACCAAACTTTGATTCCCACTTAGGACATCTGGAGCAGGTCTTCTCGAAGCTAAGGGAACACGGGTTGAAGCTGCAGCCTGCCAAGTGCCACCTGTTCCAACGGTCTGTCCAGTACTTGGGCCATGTGGTCAGCCAGGGAGGGGTGGCAACAGACCCCAAGAAAACTGAGGTGGTGCAAGACTGGCCTGTACCAACCACAGTCCGGGAGGTGCGCTCCTTTTTGGGGTTCGTGGGCTATTACCGCCGGTTCGTCCCTGCGTTCGCACGGAAGGCGGGTCCGCTGCATGCGCTTTTGAGGGGAGCTGGCGGTAATAAGGCCAAGTCGGTTGCCTGGACCCCGGAATGTGAGCAAGCCTTCCAGGACTTGAAAGACTCCTTGCTGAGAGCCCCAGTCTTGGCCTATGCCGATTTCACCATCCCCTTCCGAGTGTACACTGATGCCAGCCTGCATGGGCTGGGAGCTGTCCTGGCTCAGGTCCAAGAGGGGAGGGAACGGGTCATTGCTTACGCCAGCCGGGGGCTCCATGATTCCGAAAGGAATGATCAGAACTATAGTGCGTTCAAATTGGAGCTCCTGGCGTTGAAGTGGGCAGTGACTGAAAGGTTTAAAGACTATCTGTGGGGCGCCACCTTCCAGGTGTTCACCGACCACCGTCCCCTGTTACATCTCCAAACAGCGAAGCTGGGGGCAGTCGAGCAGAGGTGGGCTGCCCAGCTGGCCAATTTCGATTTTTCCCTGTGCCATAAGCCAGGGGTGGACCATCAGAACGCTGACGCACTATCGCGGCTTCCTGAAGCGATGGCGGTGAGGCAGGTGGGGACGCCAGCACCAGCGACCAACAGCTCAGAGCAAGGCTCATGGGCGGAGCGGCAGGCCCAGGACCTAGAACTGGCCACGATTCAGCGGTGGCGACGGCAGGGGATCAGGCCCACTGCGGAAGACCGGCAGTCCCTTCAGGCCTCTGGGCGACAGCTCCTAGGGGAGTGGGAGCGGCTGGAGATGCAGGACGGGGTCCTGATGCACCGCAGACCGGCAGGCCAGGGACAGGACAGCCTAGCAGCGATTGTTGTCCCAGCTGCTGATCGAAGAACTCTGTGGACCCAGTACCATGTCGCTTTGGGCCATGCCAAGGGGATCAGGCTACTGACTGCACTGCGCGAGAGGCTCTTCTGGATCGGTATGAGTAGAGATCATCAAAGGTGGGTGAAGGAATGCCCCCAGTGTGTGCTCAACACGGCAGGGACTGAGTCCAGGGCACCGTTGTGTCCCGTGGAGAGTAGTTATCCGTGGGAGACACTTGCCTTGGACTTCCTGTCCCTGGGCCGGCCAGGGGACAGCCATCCCTACATACTAGTTATGGTTGACTTGTTCTCAAGGTTTGCCTTTGCAGTGCCGACCAAGGATCAGACTGCGCCTACGACGGCCCGGGTGTTATGGCGAACAGTATTCCAGTCCTTTGGGTGCCCGGAACGGATATTGACGGACCAGGGACCTGCATTTGAGGCAGACCTCACCAAGCAGCTGTGTGCCCTGTACGGTTGCCGGAAGGTGAGAACGACCCCTTACCACCCCCAGGGGAACGGGGCTTGTGAGAGGATGAATCAGACCATCCTCCGCTTACTCAATACCCTGGAGCCAGGGGAGCAGCCGCGGTGGAGCGAGCACCTTCCAGAGTTGGTGCACGCATATAACAACACGCCACACAGCGTCACTGGATTGGCCCCGTTCTTTGTGGTGTTTGGGCGTCATGCCCGCCTGCCAGTGGACCAGATGGTGGGCATAGCCAGGCCTGAACAGCGGGGTACCCTGCATGACTGGGTGCAGAGGCACAATTGCCGACTCCAGAGGGCCTACCATCTGGTGAAGGGACGGAGTCAACAGCGACAGCAGCAGGACCAGGGACGATACAGTCGACGCCCTGCTGCCCCACCACTGTTGCCTGGAGAGAGGGTTCTGGTCCGGGACTTCCGTCGCCGGGCCCGGGGGAAGTTGGGGTACCATTGGGATCCCCAGCTGTATGTGGTCCAGGGTCAGCCTGGGGGGGACCGACCTGTTTACATCATCCGGCCTGAGGGAAGGGAGGGACCCCGGCGCACCATTCATCGGAACCACCTGAGGGCGTCGCCCGGCAGCTGGTTAGCTGGGGCTCATGGGGGCGCGGGTGAATCGGTGAGTGATCGGCTCCCAGGGCAGCGGGGAGAAGCCAGGGGGCCAGAATTGGGGTGGTGGCCAGCTAGCTTCCCATGTGGGCAGGGACAACCAGGGCTGGGTGGGAACGTAGATGGGCCTGAGGAAGTCAGGGAAGCTCCCCGGGAGGTCCAGGGTGAACGGGCTGATGGGGATGGTGTGGGGCCTCGCCGATCCCATCGAGAGAATTTAGGGGTTCCCCCAACAAGGTATCGGGAGTAGTGGTCAGGGACGACCACTGATAAAGGGGGGGGAAGTGTCACATATCAGCCTTTGTGTCGTGATGTCTTTGGGGTTATGAAATGTATGTTTCTGTGTAAGCTATGACTGGGGTGGACTGAACTATGAACAAAGCGTCTGCATGCTGATATTGGGGGCTAGAAACTCTGCACTGATTATATGGACTGGTGTTGGGGCTAATTGAATGATTGGGACATGGGCGGGGATAAGTGCTTTTATACAGGCCCACGAAGACGGAGGGGGAGGGAGGATTTGGCTTTCCAACTGGCAACGGAGGGGGACGCGGTCCGAGATGCGTCAGCAAGCCGATCGATGGGTGTCTGCAGGATGAATGCATGCGTACACGCCGACAAAAGGAAAGTAGCCTACCTATTCCTACTGTTGTGAGTGAGTGGGCCAGTGTCGGGAGTAGGCCTACCGCGATTGTAAAGGCTGTGCATTGTTTTGTCTGTCGTTCCGGAGAGCTGTGGAGTTCGGGACTGTGTCTGGATCAGCGAGGGGAGAGACAGAGAGAAGCGCGCTGTCACCTACTAAAGGGGAGTAATATTTCTCACCTGTGATGAATAAGTAGGCCGCTGTCTAGCCTGTAGCTGTCTGAGTGTTTGTCTTGTCACTTTCCAGCCTGTGAGGAAGAGGATCGGCACTTTGGAGGAGCGGACGGGAGAGGTTGCATGCAACGCGACTGAAGTTGGGCGTGGAGTGCGAGATGTTCCAGTCAGCGCATGGCTAAGGGAAGTGATCATAATTTGTTCGCTCAGTGAATGGGCTGGCAGATGACTGAGTGGACACTGAGTGTTTTTCCTTCGTTTAACAGTGACTAGGAGAAGACGTGACACAGCCAGAATAGGAAGACACAGCGGGCTCAACTCTGGGAATCACAGAAAGTGGACGGAGTGCCCGCCCCTTCTCTCAACTCCGGTTCGTGATTGGCCTAGAGGGACTGAGTGCGTGGTGGGATTTATGTGTTTTGGTCGGCGAAGGGAAATCGCCGACCAAGTTGTTCTTTTCTCTTTATACGGGTTGCGCACGCGCCCATCTAGCTGGGCAGCTGTGTACTGAGCCTCTCTTAGTGGGGTGACATGAGTGGCAAAACAGACAATACCCTTATGAATGGACTGCCGTTGATTAAGAAACTTCCATAGCGAGTGTTTGGTGTGATGAGTAGTGTTCAGTGCTGTGTGAACATATTTGTGTGAAGTGATTCAATGAATTGCGGGCTGCTGTGGCAACTTTATCTGCATGTCATTTCTTATGGGGTGTTAATGCTACTTATTTGTTTCATTGTCATTACCTTCTCTATCTGTGTAATTAATTGCCTGTCATTAGGCTGCCAAAAATCGTGAGGTTGTATTGCCTGCCTGCTCCTCCTTAAACCTGGGGTTTGTGTGGCTATCTGGGTATTGGCCACTCCTGTGTGTGGGATTAGCCGGGGTGGGATATATTGGTGACGGGCCTGGCCCGGCTGTGTATCACCTGCTCAGACACTACTGCATTACGCTGGGGGGTGTGGCTGCCAACCTGTTGTTCAATAAAACCTGTAAAATTTAACCTTGTCTGGTGTGGTGTGTCACAGAGAGGACTGAATTTGAGTATTTGCTCGGGTAGCCCGGCACGACATACACACTGAAATTAGTAGGAGTTTGTATTAACCATGTCAAAAAAATTTACATTGCAACTGTGCCTAGATTAATCTAGACCACCCAAATCTTCTACACTGCCTTTTCTGAAAATGATTAGGCTAACACATTTTGTATGTCTGCGCGTGGTGTGGGTGGGTGGGTGAGTGTGGGTGCTAAACAATAACTTTGTTTGTTATTGCAGATTGACAGAGCTGTCTTAAATGTTATGACCGATGAAGAGATGGCCAAATACATCCCCTCTTATGGCAGCCGCCTGGCGGTCCGGTCATTTTGTCGCATAAAGGAAACTGATGGGCCTACAACCACAAGCATTCAAAGGCTCCGTCAAAAGATTGCAGAGGGAAGGATTTGTAAAAGAAAAGGATCTGCTGCCAAATCTTCCTCAGAGCCAAAGGATGACCTGATGGCAAGACACAAGAACACAAATGCCATAAGAAGCAAACGGAGGATTGAAGTAGGTTGGCTACATTATCAGAATCATTGCTTTCATCAAGTGAGGTCTAAGAATGGTGGAGGAACAAGGCATCTGGTGCTGGAGAAAAGTACCTCAGTGAAACAGATGATGGTGATGGCAAAGAATCTGTTCTTCCCAGAGGGCAAGTCACCTAAAGGACCTATTGAGGACTTTACATATGAGATATGTGATTTCAAGAAACAGCCTGTGGCCACAACTAGTACTATCGCAGACCTTTATGAGCAGTCAAAGCTGAAAATGGTTAGACTTTACCTGTGTACAAGACCATTTGTACATTCAATCACAGAGTCTGACACTTCAGCCACTGAGAACCATGAACAGGTATGTATTAATAAATCCGTTTTTTTAATGATTTATGTTAATCAGCCGTTTGTAAACATTTCGGACACAAATAAATAATGTGTACTGTGATACTTCTTTAGATTTCTTAGCAATGGGAAATATTCATGCAGCCTTTATTAGAATATTGTATCACATTGTGGCAATGGTAATATAAACCAAAACTAGAAAATAAACCAAAGTTGCGGTCATTTCAGGTCAAAGGTCCAAATCCTATGCATGATCCTGAGGCAGATAAAGAAGATGAAGCTGAAAGCTCTCCACAGTCCTCCACACCAGATGTAAGCCTACGTTTCTCAAGTCCAGTGCAACTTCATCATGATGCAAGTCCAGTCCATTCCATTGCTGACACAGAAGGACTACCAGCCATGCCCTCCTACCAGGTCCATAACATTTCCTACAGCTTTGAAGTCCCTGCAATGTTACTGGACCCCAATGAAAATGAAGTTTTCGTCTTGCAAAGTGAATGGAGAGGACAAGAGATTTCCAATGATGCTGATGAAACGCTTCCAGTCATGCGGGTAAGTTCTGAGCTGTTTTAGTGGCACTTTTCCATACAGAGTACCTACTGTACTCTACTCAGTACCAGGTCATTAGCATTTCTAATTAAATTGGCTCAGGCCAATCCAAACTTTTCTCATCTGTTGTTCCTCGCTGGTGGAACACACTGCCAGTTCCTACAAGGGCAGGGACATCCCTCTCCATTTTCAAAAAACTCCTGAAGACCCAGCTCTTTAGAGAACATCTCCTCTCATAGCAACACTTACAACAAGTCTTGCTGATCCTAGCACTCACCAGCCGTCTTAAACTGACACGTAACTGTTAAAAACAGCACTCACTGATGCACTTATTCTTACTGTACTCTAATGTTTTTTAAATTGTCCTAATATTGTTGAGAATTGCTCTAAAACTTAAACTGTTTACCATGTTGTTAGTCGCTTTGGCTAAAAATGCGTCAGCCAAATGTAATGTAATGTAATGTAATTTCCATTGCAAATTGACATGGCCCATACCGTGGTCCGTTTTGTATTGATTTCATGTCGGTTCTCTTCAATTCTGTCTATGTCTCTGTCGTCCAGATGTTTGTGCCGTTTCGCTTCTTTGCCTTCCTCTGTGTCGTTTTCTTTTCTTTTTCTTTTCTTGTGAAAGACAACTTAGCCTTCATCCAAGAATCGAAATCTGGGTAATCTCCAAGAATATTAAAACTAATATTAAACTCATCCATTGTGCCGGATGTTTTGGAAGTTTGTCCGTTACAAAGTATCTGCAGGTCAACTCGCGTAGCTTAGCAACAGAGTATTATAAAGTAATAAGTGGCCGGACTACTTGCGCAGTAATATGAAAGACGTGAAATAGAAGCACAAAGCCCATTTTCCTTGACAGCGGTCTGTTATACTTAGCATCGGTCTGTTATTCAGAATTAGCAGACCGCCGAATGTTGGGAAGGCCCATTCCAGTGAATGGAGCATTCTGCAGCATTATGAAGAGGCGTGTAATAATGACTAGTAAGCTGTTGATGTATGTGGTTCAGTAATTAACCTTTCCAACTTATGAAAATGTTTCTCTTGTAGGAGATTGCAGTGATGTCAAATACTCAGCCACACTCAGCTGATCAGAGCAACACACAACCAAGTTTGGATGATCCACAGCCAAACTCAAGGATTGACCAGGACATGCACAGATTAGGCAACTCTCAACAGACACCTGTACCCTTATTGGTAAGTCTGGAGTGTAATTCTTACTCATCAAAGTCATTAAAATGGGAAAGTATATTGTTTTGTTATGTAGTTAAGTAATTAATATTTCTGTGTTATAAAAATGTTCCTTTTGCAGGAGAGTGCAGCAATTTCAAACATTCAACCACCCACCGCTGATGAAGGCAACCAGGTGTTGCATGGATTCGGGAATGCTCAATTCACTCCAGAGATTATTCATCCACCATCGATACCAGGTGAACAACAGCTTGACCCCCTTGTATTTGGCTATATGTACAGTGCCCCTCACAATTATTAACTCCCCTGGTAAAGTTTACCAAAAAAACAAATTGCAACAAAACTAGGAAACTTTAAATCATTCACTAGGAGTCAACCTTGAATTTGCTTCCCTTTGTGTTTGTATTATTCTGGATTATCATTTGACAATATTCATAAACGTTTATTTTTTAAGTTCCACTTCATGGTCCACTCCAAGGGTGCCAATAGCTGTACGTGCTGTGCAAAAGGGTAGCTTAAATAAAAAGTTGGTGGTTGCTATGTGCATGTGGGTGGGGTGTGTGTGTGTGTGTGTGATCTTTTGAGTAATGAGTGTGGACAATAAAGATTATCTCTCTTTATCTCTCTCTCTCCCTCTATCCACATCACTATCCATCTATCTAGATGTTCCAGATACACTGGATGGGCAAACAACAGATGAACCAATTACACTAACTATTAGAAGAGGACATTGTCTCAGTGATCTGATTCAAGCCTTCAAAAACCCAGATATTTTAAATATGGATGTCTCCATCAAGATGCACCTTCCAAATGGAGCACTGGAGGAAGGAGAGGGTAGTGGTGTTACAAGAGATTGCCTAACAGAGTTTTGGACAGATTTTTATGAGAGGTGCACCTTGGGAGGGGACGTTAAAGTCCCATTTATTAGGCACGATTACCAGTTTGAGGAATGGCAGGCAGTTGCCAGAATTTTAGTAGTTGGTTGGAAATTTGCACGCTACTTTCCAGTTAAACTGGCACCTCCATTTCTTGAAATGGCTTTATATGGTACAAACACCAGCAGCTTGAAGGACTCGTTCTTACAGTATGTCTCAGATAACGAAAGACAAGTTCTTCTTAAGGCTTTGGAAGATTTTAACTCTGTGGAGAAGGATGATCTATTTGATGCTCTTGAGATACATGATTGCCTGCAAATGCCAAATGAAGAGAATCTCATACCACTGCTGTCACAATTGGGACACAAGGCTCTCCTTCAGGCACCATTGTTTATCATAGAGAGTTGGCGTCCGATTTTGCAACACTTTGCAACATCTATGCCACCTGATGTTCTGCATGGTGTTTTATGTCAGAAAATACCTACTGCCAAAGCTGTGAAGGAGCTTCTGATGTTCCCGCACAATATGTCTCCTCTACAAACAACAGTTGCCAGATACCTGAAGAGATACATAGGAGATATGGATACGCACAACCTTCAGCTTTTCCTCCGCTTCTGCACTGGATCCAATTTGATTGGGAAAAAAATCACTGTTGAGTTCATTGAGACCTCAGAATTTCAAAGACGACCTCAATCCCACACATGTGGCTGCATTTTAAAACTACCTGTAGGTTACCACAACTATCCAGAGCTGCGCTGTGATTTTAATAACATACTTGCCAGCTCTGTTTGGGTAATGGATTACATCTAGGTATGATTTGATAAATTGTGTTTTGTTCATAGGTTATATCCTGTATTTTTTTACATTTTCTAGAGACTGATGTAAGCTTACCATGCAGTTTGTTAATGACAGGGACTTGTGTGCTTGTTGGTTTGTTTTTTTCCCCACTGAGGAATGTCATACTGTTCAGAAAATATTATTTCCTGTTTCTGCATTGCGTGATGACTCTTGCATTAAGGCTCATGCATTAAGATGTTAATGAGTTAACTCCAACAGTTTTAACTACTTGAATGAGATCTGTTGTGTCCTAGCAAGTATTAACTTTTACTGAAGGGCTGGTTTTATAATGCTGTTTGCACTTTGTTCCATGTGCATTGATCAGTTCAATAAACTGGGAACATTTTTCACTTTTGCTGCAGTATGCACATTCATTCTGTATTCCTTCATAGATGTACAGTAGAGGGCTGTCATGGATTTGTATAGTAAAATCAAATTGTGCATTGCAACAAAGGTTGTTGAAAAAACAAATGACAAATGTTATGCCAAGACATACATTTTAATTCCAGGCAATATTTTGTATGTATTGTAGGGGAGCACTGCTTGACAACACACCTTTTCAAGCACTACAATGTTCCAAATTATGGTTTTGAAAAAAAAAAAAAACACAGATGTAAACGTAATGTAAATGTAAAATAATTTTAGAAAAAATGAAGTACAGCATACCTCCTGATTGCATGACAACGTGCATGCAGCTCTGCAAATAAACAATGCAGAACACTGTGTTGTATTGTGAAATGTAGTTAAGTTAGTGTAGTGTTTGCACATATGGGACCACATCTTTTTGGGAGTAGCTGCAGTCTATGTGTCATGTCCAAAAGCAACTCTATCAAGATTGAAGAACCTGGTGAGCTCTGATCTCAGTGAAAGGTAGAGCTCAATGGCCATGTATGCATCCACAGGAACCTGTAAGTTTCTTTCTGCCATTATGCTGGTACAGAGGGTGAACAGATCATCGTTACAGGCAATGGCACGGCGATGGGTGCAAAACTCCTCACACCTGGCCAGATCCTCCTCTTCCACGGGGCACAAATGGTCCTCTGTGCCATATAACTCTGGAATGGTGTACATAGCATCAGGTCGACCATGGGGAACATGCACATTCTTTGAAGGACGAATCAGGTGGTTGTTCCAGGTATTTTTGGTGCAGTCCAGTTCATCCTGCAGAGGTGGAAAAATAGATCAAACACATTTTAAGCAACTGAATATTTTCCAAACTTCCTCAGACCACTGTCTGTAGGCTACTCTAGCCATTACAATGTAATGTACATAGATATATGACAAGTTGAAACCCCAACTAAGTATGGATCATGGAGACCCGCAGCGGTAACAAAACAGACAGGAGACAGACAGACTCTGCGGCGAAACCGCTGGCACCTCCGTGACAGCAGAGACGCCCCAGACACAAGGGACACACAGCATACAGATATGCAACACGCACAACAACACAGCCCCCACACCCTGCACCTGCCAACCACCTGCGACCCACAGACCAACAGCAGCCTGGTTACATGACAAGGTCTGGACGTATCTCCAGATCAAAGCCAACTCTCGACCTGTAATGTAAAGGGTGTGGGCGGATTGCTGCCCTAAAATTAAAAAGAAAAGAAAGAAATGTAATCACTTACCTGTTACCTGAAAATGTGTTCTGTTCACTTACCTAAATCCCCTTGGTTTACTGAACTTGTTACTTAAAAAAAGAAAACAAAAGAGAAATATAATCACTTACCTATTACCTGAAAATGTGTTCACTTACCTGAATCCACCTGGTTTACTGTACCTGTTACTTGAAAAAATGAGTTCACCTACCTGATACCTACCTGTGACCTTACCTGTTACCTGAAAATGTGCTCACTTACCTGAATTCACTTGGTTTACTGTACCTGTTACTTGAAAAATTAGTAGCCTACAAAGTATACTTACCTGTGACCTGAGTCTTAGAAGAAAGTTACACTTCACACGGATGCTCATGTAATGGAGGTGAGCGAGGTTAAGCAAGGTTCTGTCTGGCAGGCTATGGCTGAAATGAAAGTAGGTTAATAGAAAACGTTTAACTTACCTGTATTAAGGCCAGAAAGCAAAACAACATTAGGTTCTTGTCCAGGAAATCACCCACGAAATCCCCCTCGTCTTTTAAACGGTGAAAGTGTTCCAGCCAGAAGTCCACGCACTGTTTGCGAAGGAAGCCCCACCAGCTCTCGATCCTTTGATTACTTGTGCTTTTCCCATATATGAAGCTTCGCTCACCTCCATGAGCATCTGTGTCATTACGGCGAAAGTAGCGCTGCATATCACGGATGGAGCTGTTTTCTGTCCCCATGTCGGTCCTGACAATGCGTGGACATCCCCCAAGCTCCTGGGCCGTCTCTAAGTAGTACCCACCAACAACCTTAGGGTCACTACTAGTGTTGTACGCATTCAACCATAGCATTCGTCTAGAAAACCCATCAATAGCCCCGTTGATACAGATACCAAAGGGCTTCAACTTGTCGTAGGAGTCTACATGCCAAATAAAATTTGGTCCCTTGGCAAAGTAAGCCCTTCGAGACAGTCTCCGGCGTCTCCTGAGTTCTGTACTCTCTGGATCCAGTGTCGACAATATCATCCGAACATCCTCCTTCCGGATGGACATGCCCTTTTCGACACATCTGGCGTGCATAACTCTGTAGCCATGCAGGCCTCCAGAGCCTCGGAGTTCGTCCCGGATAAAGCGCACGGCATCTTCTAGTGCATCATATCTCCGCCGAAACAGACCGTTTTTCTTTAAAATACGCTTCAGAGTCTTCAAGCACATAACCACATTGTGTCTCACCGCCAAAGCCTCCAGCATATTTTTGTATGTGAGCCCCATGTTAAAGTAAAACTTAATCAAGTTGAGGTTATCCATGATGTGCGAACCAATGGACCTGTGTGTCTCCTACGCCAGACTGGGAATACAGAGCCCTGCAATAGACCACTCCAAACTATTGCGAGGGAACGCAAAAACTATTGCGAGGGAACGCAAAAGTATTGCGTGGGAACGCAAAAACTATTGCGAGGGAACGCAAAAGTATTGCATGGGAACGCAAAAACTATTGTGAGGGAACGCAAAAGTATTGTGTGGGAACGCAAAAGTATTGCGAGGGAACGCAAAAAGTATTGCGTGGGAACGCAAAAGTGCGGTCTAAAAATATTGCCCACCCTGTCCCCAGGGGGGCTCCGTACAATGGATATCAATGATTCATATGATTGCCCTCAGTAAAAAAACACAAGAAACAGGACGCAAACAGTTACAAACACTCAGGTTCTCTACTTCATAAGATGTCGCGGGCGATCGGGAAGACGCTGAGCAGAGGGCACCATCGCGTAAAACAACGTGAGTCCGCGGAAACTGCCGGACGGTGCTTCAGGCCGGATTCGAACCTGCGATGACATTCTTAAAGTGCTATGTAGCACAGCGCTGCCTTTCCCATGTGTGCTATGGAGACACCGATTAATGCAGTGCTCATTATACATGATTAGAGTCTCGTGACTGCCGGCTAATGCTTGCATGCGTGCGTGTGTAGGTCAAAGTCCGCTGATCGCGGCATTCCCCTATTTTGTAAAATTATTTTTTACTCCTCTGGGTGTTGCAATGGATATCAATGATTCATATGATTGCCCTCAGTAAAAAAGCACAAGAAACAGGACGCAAACAGTTACAAACTCTGCTTCATAAGATGTCGCGGGCGATCGGGAAGACGCTGAGCAGAGGGCACCTTCGCGTAAAACATCGTGAGACCGCGGAAACAGCCGGACTGTGCTTCAGGCTGGATTCGAACCTGCGATGACATTCTTAAAGTGCTATGTAGCACAGCGCTGCCTTTCCCATGTGTGCTACGGAGACACCATTAATGCAGTGCTCATTATACATGATTAGAGTCTCGTGACTGCCGGCTACTGCATGCGTGCGTGCGTGTGTAGGTCAAAGTCCGCCGATCGCAGCATTCCCCTATTTTGTAAAATTATTTTTTACTCCTCTGGGTGTTGCAATGGATATCAATGATTCATATGATTGCCCTCAGTAAAAAAGCACAAGAAACAGGACGCAAACAGTTACAAACACTCAGGTTCTCTACTTCATAAGATGTCGCGGGCGATCGGGAAGACGCTGAGCAGAGGGCACCGTCGCGTAAAACAACGCGAGACCGCGGAAATGGCCGGACGGTGCTTCAGGCTGGATTCGAACCTGCGATGACATTCTTAAAGTGCTATGTAGCACAGCGCTGCCTTTCCCATGTGTGCTACGGAGACGCCGATTAATGCAGTGCTCATTATACATGATTAGAGTCTCGTGACTGCCGGCTACTGCTTGCGTGCGTGCGTGTGTAGGTCAAAGTCCGCCGATCACAGCATTCCCCTATTTTGTAAAATTATTTTTTACTCTCCTGGGTGTTGCAATGGATATCAATGATTCATATGATTGCCCTCAGTAAAAAAACACAAGAAACAGGAATGCAATCAGTTACAAACACTCAGGTTCTCTGCTTCATAAGATGTCGCCGGCGATCGGGAAGACGCTGAGCAGAGGGCACCGTCGCGTAAAACAACGTGAGTCCGCGGAAACTGCCGGACGGTGCTTCAGGCCGGATTCGAACCAGCGATGCCATTCTTAAAGTGCTATGTAGCACAGCGCTGCCTTTCCCATGTGTGCTACGGAGACGCTGATTAATGCAGTGCTCATTATACATGATTAGAGTCTCGTGACTGCCGGCTACTGCGTGCGTGCGTGCGTAGGTCAAAGTCCGCTGATCGCGGCATTCCCCTATTTTGTAAAATTATTTTTTACTCCTCTGGGTGTTGCAATGGATATCAATGATTCATATGATTGCCCTCAGTAAAAAAACACAAGAAACAGGACGCAAACAGTTACAAACACTCAGGTTCTCTACTTCATAAGATGTCGCGGGCGATCGGGAAGACGCTGAGCAGAGGGCACCGTCGCGTAAAACAACGTGAGTCCGCGGAAACTGCCGGACGGTGCTTCAGGCCGGATTCGAACCTGCGATGACATTCTTAAAGTGCTATGTAGCACAGCGCTGCCTTTCCCATGTGTGCTACGGAGACACCGATTAATGCAGTGCTCATTATACATGATTAGAGTCTCGTGACTGCCGGCTACTGCTTGCATGCGTGCGTGTGTAGGTCAAAGTCCGCCGATCGCAGCATTCCCCTATTTTGTAAAATTATTTTTTACTCTCCTGGGTGTTGCAATGGATATCAATGATTCATATGATTGCCCTCAGTAAAAAAACACAAGAAACAGGAATGCAATCAGTTACAAACACTCAGGTTCTCTGCTTCATAAGATGTCGCCGGAGATCGGGAAGACGCTGAGCAGAGGGCACGTCGCGTAAAACAACGCGAGACCGCGGAAATGGCCGGACGGTGCTTCAGGCCTTATTCGAACCTGCAATGCCATTCTTAAAGTGCTATGTAGCACAGCGCTGCCTTTCCCATATGTGCTACGGAGATGCTGATTAGTGCAGTGCTCATTATACATGATTAGAGTCTCGTGACTGCCGGCTACTGCGTGGGTGCGTGCGTAGGTGAAAGTCCGCCGATTGCAGCATTCCCCTATTTTGTAAAATTATTTTTTACTCCTCTGGGTGTTGCAATGGATATCAATGATTCATATGATTGCCCTCAGTAAAAAAGCACAAGAAACAGGACGCAAACAGTTACAAACTCTGCTTCATAAGATGTCGCGGGCGATCGGGAAGACGCTGAGCAGAGGGCACCGTCGCGTAAAACATCGTGAGACCGCGGAAACAGCCGGACTGTGCTTCAGGCTGGATTCGAACCTGCGATGACATTCTTAAAGTGCTATGTAGCACAGCGCTGCCTTTCCTATGTGTGCTACGGAGACACCGATTAATGCACTGCTCATTATACATGATTAGAGTCTCGTGACTGCCGGCTACTGCGTGCGTGCGTGCGTGTGTAGGTCAAAGTCCGCTGATCGCAGCATTCCCCTATTTTGTAAAATTATTTTTTACTCTCCTGGGTGTTGCAATGGATATCAATGATTCATATGATTGCCCTCAGTAAAAAAACACAAGAAACAGGAATGCAATCAGTTACAAACACTCAGGTTCTCTGCTTCATAAGATGTCGCCGGCGATCGGGAAGACGCTGAGCAGAGGGCACCGTCGCGTAAAACAACGTGAGTCCGCGGAAACTGCCGGACGGTGCTTCAGGCCGGATTCGAACCGGCGATGCCATTCTTAAAGTGCTATGTAGCACAGCGCTGCCTTTCCCATGTGTGCTACGGAGACGCTGATTAATGCAGTGCTCATTATACATGATTAGAGTCTCGTGACTGCCGGCTACTGCGTGCGTGCGTGCGTAGGTCAAAGTCCGCTGATCGCGGCATTCCCCTATTTTGTAAAATTATTTTTTACTCCTCTGGGTGTTGCAATGGATATCAATGATTCATATGATTGCCCTCAGTAAAAAAACACAAGAAACAGGACGCAAACAGTTACAAACACTCAGGTTCTCTACTTCATAAGATGTCGCGGGCGATCGGGAAGACGCTGAGCAGAGGGCACCGTCGCGTAAAACAACGTGAGTCCGCGGAAACTGCCGGACGGTGCTTCAGGCCGGAATCGAACCTGCGATGACATTCTTAAAGTGCTATGTAGCACAGCGCTGCCTTTCCCATGTGTGCTACGGAGACACCGATTAATGCAGTGCTCATTATACATGATTAGAGTCTCGTGACTGCCGGCTACTGCGTGCGTGCGTGCGTGTGTAGGTCAAAGTCCGCCAATCGCAGCATTCCCCTATTTTGTAAAATTATTTTTTACTCTCCTGGGTGTTGCAATGGATATCAATGATTCATATGATTGCCCTCAGTAAAAAAACACAAGAAACAGGAATGCAATCAGTTACAAACACTCAGGTTCTCTGCTTCATAAGATGTCGCCGGCGATCGGGAAGACGCTGAGCAGAGGGCACCGTCGCGTAAAACAACGTGAGTCCGCGGAAACTGCCGGACGGTGCTTCAGGCCGGATTCGAACCGGCGATGCCATTCTTAAAGAGCTATGTAGCACAGCGCTGCCTTTCCCATGTGTGCTACGGAGACGCAGATTAATGCAGTGCGAATTATACATGATTAGAGTCTCGTGACTGCCGGCTACTGCGTGCATGCGTGCGTGCGTAGGTCAAAGTCCGCTGATCGCGGCATTCCCCTATTTTGTAAAATTATTTTTTACTCCTCTGGGTGTTGCAATGGATATCAATGATTCATATGATTGCCCTCAGTAAAAAAACACAAGAAACAGGACGCAAACAGTTACAAACACTCAGGTTCTCTACTTCATAAGATGTCGCGGGCGATCGGGAAGACGCTGAGCAGAGGGCACCGTCGCGTAAAACAACGTGAGTCCGCGGAAACTGCCGGACGGTGCTTCAGGCCGGATTCGAACCTGCGATGACATTCTTAAAGTGCTATGTAGCACAGCGCTGCCTTTCCCATGTGTGCTACGGAGACACCGATTAATGCAGTGCTCATTATACATGATTAGAGTCTCGTGACTGCCGGCTACTGCTTGCGTGCGTGCGTGTGTAGGTCAAAGTCCGCCGATCGCAGCATTCCCCTATTTTGTAAAATTATTTTTTACTCTCCTGGGTGTTGCAATGGATATCAATGATTCATATGATTGCCCTCAGTAAAAAAACACAAGAAACAGGAATGCAATCAGTTACAAACACTCAGGTTCTCTGCTTCATAAGATGTCGCCGGAGATCGGGAAGACGCTGAGCAGAGGGCACGTCGCGTAAAACAACGCGAGACCGCGGAAATGGCCGGACGGTGCTTCAGGCCTTATTCGAACCTGCAATGCCATTCTTAAAGTGCTATGTAGCACAGCGCTGCCTTTCCCATATGTGCTACGGAGATGCTGATTAGTGCAGTGCTCATTATACATGATTAGAGTCTCGTGACTGCCGGCTACTGCGTGCGTGCGTGCGTAGGTCAAAGTCCACTGATCGCGGCATTGCCCTATTTTGTAAAATTATTTTTTACTCCTCTGGGTGTTGCAATGGATATCAATGATTCATATGATTGCCCTCAGTAAAAAAACACAAGAAACAGGACGCAAACAGTTACAAACACTCAGGTTCTCTACTTCATAAGATGTCGCGGGCGATCGGGAAGACGCTGAGCAGAGGGCACCGTCGCGTAAAACAACGTGAGTCCGCGGAAACTGCCGGACGGTGCTTCAGGCCGGATTCGAACCGGCGATGCCATTCTTAAAGTGCTATGTAGCACAGCGCTGCCTTTCCCATGTGTGCTACGGAGACGCTGATTAATGCAGTGCGAATTATACATGATTAGAGTCTCGTGACTGCCGGCTACTGCGTGCGTGCGTGCGTGTGTAGGTCAAAGTCCGCCGATCGCAGCATTCCCCTATTTTGTAAAATTATTTTTTACTCCTCTGGGTGTTGCAATGGATATCAATGATTCATATGATTGCCCTCAGTAAAAAAGCACAAGAAACAGGACGCAAACAGTTACAAACTCTGCTTCATAAGATGTCGCGGGCGATCGGGAAGACGCTGAGCAGAGGGCACCGTCGCGTAAAACATCGTGAGACCGCGGAAACAGCCGGACTGTGCTTCAGGCTGGATTCGAACCTGCGATGACATTCTTAAAGTGCTATGTAGCACAGCGCTGCCTTTCCTATGTGTGCTACGGAGACACCGATTAATGCACTGCTCATTATACATGATTAGAGTCTCGTGACTGCCGGCTACTGCGTGCGTGCGTGCGTGTGTAGGTCAAAGTCCGCCGATCGCAGCATTCCCCTATTTTGTAAAATTATTTTTTACTCTCCTGGGTGTTGCAATGGATATCAATGATTCATATGATTGCCCTCAGTAAAAAAACACAAGAAACAGGAATGCAATCAGTTACAAACACTCAGGTTCTCTGCTTCATAAGATGTCGCCGGCGATCGGGAAGACGCTGAGCAGAGGGCACCGTCGCGTAAAACAACGTGAGTCCGCGGAAACTGCCGGACGGTGCTTCAGGCCGGATTCGAACCGGCGATGCCATTCTTAAAGTGCTATGTAGCACAGCGCTGCCTTTCCCATGTGTGCTACGGAGACGCTGATTAATGCAGTGCTCATTATACATGATTAGAGTCTCGTGACTGCCGGCTACTGCGTGCGTGCGTGCGTAGGTCAGAGGCCGCTGATCGCGGCATTCCCCTATTTTGTAAAATTATTTTTTACTCCTCTGGGTGTTGCAATGGATATCAATGATTCATATGATTGCCCTCAGTAAAAAAACACAAGAAACAGGACGCAAACAGTTACAAACACTCAGGTTCTCTACTTCATAAGATGTCGCGGGCGATCGGGAAGACGCTGAGCAGAGGGCACCGTCGCGTAAAACAACGTGAGTCCGCGGAAACTGCCGGACGGTGCTTCAGGCCGGAATCGAACCTGCGATGACATTCTTAAAGTGCTATGTAGCACAGCGCTGCCTTTCCCATGTGTGCTACGGAGACACCGATTAGTGCAGTGCTCATTATACATGATTAGAGTCTCGTGACTGCCGGCTACTGCGTGCGTGCGTGCGTAGGTCAAAGTCCGCTGATCGCGGCATTGCCCTATTTTGTAAAATTATTTTTTACTCCTCTGGGTGTTGCAATGGATATCAATGATTCATATGATTGCCCTCAGTAAAAAAACACAAGAAACAGGACGCAAACAGTTACAAACACTCAGGTTCTCTACTTCATAAGATGTCGCGGGCGATCGGGAAGACGCTGAGCAGAGGGCACCGTCGGTAAAACAACGTGAGTCCGCGGAAACTGCCGGATGGTGCTTCAGGCCGGATTCGAACCTGCGATGACATTCTTAAAGTGCTATGTAGCACAGCGCTGCCTTTCCCATGTGTGCTACGGAGACACCGATTAATGCAGTGCTCATTATACATGATTAGAGTCTCGTGACTGCCGGCTACTGCGTGCGTGCGTGCGTAGGTCAAAGTCCGCTGATCGCGGCATTCCCCTATTTTGTAAAATTATTTTTTACTCCTCTGGGTGTTGCAATGGATATCAATGATTCATATGATTGCCCTCAGTAAAAAAACACAAGAAACAGGACGCAAACAGTTACAAACACTCAGGTTCTCTACTTCATAAGATGTCGCGGGCGATCGGGAAGACGCTGAGCAGAGGGCACCGTCGCGTAAAACAACGTGAGTCCGCGGAAACTGCCGGACGGTGCTTCAGGCCGGATTCGAACCTGCGATGACATTCTTAAAGTGCTATGTAGCACAGCGCTGCCTTTCCCATGTGTGCTACGGAGACGCCGATTAATGCAGTGCTCATTATACATGATTAGAGTCTCGTGACTGCCGGCTACTGCTTGCGTGCGTGCGTGTGTAGGTCAAAGTCCGCCGATCGCAGCATTCCCCTATTTTGTAAAATTATTTTTTACTCTCCTGGGTGTTGCAATGGATATCAATGATTCATATGATTGCCCTCAGTAAAAAAACACAAGAAACAGGACGCAAACAGTTACAAACACTCAGGTTCTCTACTTCATAAGATGTCGCGGGCGATCGGGAAGACGCTGAGCAGAGGGCACCGTCGCGTAAAACAACGTGAGTCCGCGGAAACTGCCGGACGGTGCTTCAGGCCGGATTCGAACCTGCGATGACATTCTTAAAGTGCTATGTAGCACAGCGCTGCCTTTCCCATGTGTGCTACGCAGACACCGATTAATGCAGTGCTCATTATACATGATTAGAGTCTCGTGACTGCCGGCTACTGCTTGCGTGCGTGCGTGTGTAGGTCAAAGTCCGCCGATCGCAGCATTCCCCTATTTTGTAAAATTATTTTTTACTCTCCTGGGTGTTGCAATGGATATCAATGATTCATATGATTGCCCTCAGTAAAAAAACACAAGAAACAGGAATGCAATCAGTTACAAACACTCAGGTTCTCTGCTTCATAAGATGTCGCCGGCGATCGGGAAGACGCTGAGCAGAGGGCACCGTCGCGTAAAACAACGTGAGTCCGCGGAAACTGCCGGACGGTGCTTCAGGCCGGATTTGAACCGGCGATGCCATTCTTAAAGAGCTATGTAGCACAGCGCTGCCTTTCCCATGTGTGCTACGGAGACGCTGATTAATGCAGTGCGAATTATACATGATTAGAGTCTCGTGACTGCCGGCTACTGCGTGCGTGCGTGCGTAGGTCAAAGTCCGCTGATCGCGGCATTCCCCTATTTTGTAAAATTCTTTTTTACTCTCCTGGGTGTTGCAATGGATATCAATGATTCATATGATTGCCCTCAGTAAAAAAACACAAGAAACAGGAATGCAATCAGTTACAAACACTCAGGTTCTCTGCTTCATAAGATGTCGCCGGCGATCGGGAAGACGCTGAGCAGAGGGCACGTCGCGTAAAACAACGCGAGACCGCGGAAATGGCCGGACGGTGCTTCAGGCCTTATTCGAACCTGCAATGCCATTCTTAAAGTGCTATGTAGCACAGCGCTGCCTTTCCCATATGTGCTACGGAGATGCTGATTAGTGCAGTGCTCATTATACATGATTAGAGTCTCGTGACTGCCGGCTACTGCGTGGGTGCATGCGTAGGTCAAAGTCCGCCGATCGCAGCATTCCTCTATTTTGTAAAATTATTTTTTACTCCTCTGGGTGTTGCAATGGATATCAATGATTCATATGATTGCCCTCAGTAAAAAAGCACAAGAAACAGGACGCAAACAGTTACAAACTCTGCTTCATAAGATGTCGCGGGCGATCGGGAAGACGCTGAGCAGAGGGCACCGTCGCGTAAAACAACGTGAGTAGTCCGCGGAAACTGCCGGACGGTGCTTCAGGCCGGATTCGAACCTGCGATGACATTCTTAAAGTGCTATGTAGCACAGCGCTGCCTTTCCCATGTGTGCTACGCAGACACCGATTAATGCAGTGCTCATTATACATGATTAGAGTCTCGTGACTGCCGGCTACTGCTTGCGTGCGTGCGTGTGTAGGTCAAAGTCCGCCGATCGCAGCATTCCCCTATTTTGTAAAATTATTTTTTACTCTCCTGGGTGTTGCAATGGATATCAATGATTCATATGATTGCCCTCAGTAAAAAAACACAAGAAACAGGAATGCAATCAGTTACAAACACTCAGGTTCTCTGCTTCATAAGATGTCGCCGGCGATCGGGAAGACGCTGAGCAGAGGGCACCGTCGCGTAAAACAACGTGAGTCCGCGGAAACTGCCGGACGGTGCTTCAGGCCGGATTCGAACCGGCGATGCCATTCTTAAAGAGCTATGTAGCACAGCGCTGCCTTTCCCATGTGTGCTACGGAGACGCTGATTAATGCAGTGCGAATTATACATGATTAGAGTCTCGTGACTGCCGGCTACTGCGTGCGTGCGTGCGTAGGTCAAAGTCCGCTGATCGCGGCATTCCCCTATTTTGTAAAATTCTTTTTTACTCTCCTGGGTGTTGCAATGGATATCAATGATTCATATGATTGCCCTCAGTAAAAAAACACAAGAAACAGGAATGCAATCAGTTACAAACACTCAGGTTCTCTGCTTCATAAGATGTCGCCGGCGATCGGGAAGACGCTGAGCAGAGGGCACCGTCGCGTAAAACAACGTGAGTCCGCGGAAACTGCCGGACGGTGCTTCAGGCCGGATTCGAACCGGCGATGCCATTCTTAAAGTGCTATGTAGCACAGCGCTGCCTTTCCCATGTGTGCTACGGAGACGCTGATTAATGCAGTGCGAATTATACATGATTAGAGTCTCGTGACTGCCGGCTACTGCGTGCGTGCGTGCGTGTGTAGGTCAAAGTCCGCCGATCGCAGCATTCCCCTATTTTGTAAAATTATTTTTTACTCTCCTGGGTGTTGCAATGGATATCAATGATTCATATGATTGCCCTCAGTAAAAAAACACAAGAAACAGGAATGCAATCAGTTACAAACACTCAGGTTCTCTGCTTCATAAGATGTCGCCGGCGATCGGGAAGACGCTGAGCAGAGGGCACGTCGCGTAAAACAACGCGAGACCGCGGAAATGGCCGGACGGTGCTTCAGGCCTTATTCGAACCTGCAATGCCATTCTTAAAGTGCTATGTAGCACAGCGCTGCCTTTCCCATATGTGCTACGGAGATGCTGATTAGTGCAGTGCTCATTATACATGATTAGAGTCTCGTGACTGCCGGCTACTGCGTGGGTGCGTGCGTAGGTGAAAGTCCGCCGATTGCAGCATTCCCCTATTTTGTAAAATTATTTTTTACTCCTCTGGGTGTTGCAATGGATATCAATGATTCATATGATTGCCCTCAGTAAAAAAGCACAAGAAACAGGACGCAAACAGTTACAAACTCTGCTTCATAAGATGTCGCGGGCGATCGGGAAGACGCTGAGCAGAGGGCACCGTCGCGTAAAACATCGTGAGACCGCGGAAACAGCCGGACTGTGCTTCAGGCTGGATTCGAACCTGCGATGACATTCTTAAAGTGCTATGTAGCACAGCGCTGCCTTTCCTATGTGTGCTACGGAGACACCGATTAATGCACTGCTCATTATACATGATTAGAGTCTCGTGACTGCCGGCTACTGCGTGCGTGCGTGCGTGTGTAGGTCAAAGTCCGCTGATCGCAGCATTCCCCTATTTTGTAAAATTATTTTTTACTCTCCTGGGTGTTGCAATGGATATCAATGATTCATATGATTGCCCTCAGTAAAAAAACACAAGAAACAGGAATGCAATCAGTTACAAACACTCAGGTTCTCTGCTTCATAAGATGTCGCCGGCGATCGGGAAGACGCTGAGCAGAGGGCACCGTCGCGTAAAACAACGTGAGTCCGCGGAAACTGCCGGACGGTGCTTCAGGCCGGATTCGAACCGGCGATGCCATTCTTAAAGTGCTATGTAGCACAGCGCTGCCTTTCCCATGTGTGCTACGGAGACACCGATTAATGCAGTGCTCATTATACATGATTAGAGTCTCGTGACTGCCGGCTACTGCGTGCATGCGTGCGTGTGTAGGTCAAAGTCCGCCAATCGCAGCATTCCCCTATTTTGTAAAATTATTTTTTACTCTCCTGGGTGTTGCAATGGATATCAATGATTCATATGATTGCCCTCAGTAAAAAAACACAAGAAACAGGAATGCAATCAGTTACAAACACTCAGGTTCTCTGCTTCATAAGATGTCGCCGGCGATCGGGAAGACGCTGAGCAGAGGGCACCGTCGCGTAAAACAACGTGAGTCCGCGGAAACTGCCGGACGGTGCTTCAGGCCGGATTCGAACCGGCGATGCCATTCTTAAAGAGCTATGTAGCACAGCGCTGCCTTTCCCATGTGTGCTACGGAGACGCAGATTAATGCAGTGCGAATTATACATGATTAGAGTCTCGTGACTGCCGGCTACTGCGTGCATGCGTGCGTGCGTAGGTCAAAGTCCGCTGATCGCGGCATTCCCCTATTTTGTAAAATTATTTTTTACTCCTCTGGGTGTTGCAATGGATATCAATGATTCATATGATTGCCCTCAGTAAAAAAACACAAGAAACAGGACGCAAACAGTTACAAACACTCAGGTTCTCTACTTCATAAGATGTCGCGGGCGATCGGGAAGACGCTGAGCAGAGGGCACCGTCGCGTAAAACAACGTGAGTCCGCGGAAACTGCCGGACGGTGCTTCAGGCCGGATTCGAACCTGCGATGACATTCTTAAAGTGCTATGTAGCACAGCGCTGCCTTTCCCATGTGTGCTACGGAGACACCGATTAATGCAGTGCTCATTATACATGATTAGAGTCTCGTGACTGCCGGCTACTGCTTGCGTGCGTGCGTGTGTAGGTCAAAGTCCGCCGATCGCAGCATTCCCCTATTTTGTAAAATTATTTTTTACTCTCCTGGGTGTTGCAATGGATATCAATGATTCATATGATTGCCCTCAGTAAAAAAACACAAGAAACAGGAATGCAATCAGTTACAAACACTCAGGTTCTCTGCTTCATAAGATGTCGCCGGAGATCGGGAAGACGCTGAGCAGAGGGCACGTCGCGTAAAACAACGCGAGACCGCGGAAATGGCCGGACGGTGCTTCAGGCCTTATTCGAACCTGCAATGCCATTCTTAAAGTGCTATGTAGCACAGCGCTGCCTTTCCCATATGTGCTACGGAGATGCTGATTAGTGCAGTGCTCATTATACATGATTAGAGTCTCGTGACTGCCGGCTACTGCGTGCGTGCGTGCGTAGGTCAAAGTCCACTGATCGCGGCATTGCCCTATTTTGTAAAATTATTTTTTACTCCTCTGGGTGTTGCAATGGATATCAATGATTCATATGATTGCCCTCAGTAAAAAAACACAAGAAACAGGACGCAAACAGTTACAAACACTCAGGTTCTCTACTTCATAAGATGTCGCGGGCGATCGGGAAGACGCTGAGCAGAGGGCACCGTCGCGTAAAACAACGTGAGTCCGCGGAAACTGCCGGACGGTGCTTCAGGCCGGATTCGAACCGGCGATGCCATTCTTAAAGTGCTATGTAGCACAGCGCTGCCTTTCCCATGTGTGCTACGGAGACGCTGATTAATGCAGTGCGAATTATACATGATTAGAGTCTCGTGACTGCCGGCTACTGCGTGCGTGCGTGCGTGTGTAGGTCAAAGTCCGCCGATCGCAGCATTCCCCTATTTTGTAAAATTATTTTTTACTCCTCTGGGTGTTGCAATGGATATCAATGATTCATATGATTGCCCTCAGTAAAAAAGCACAAGAAACAGGACGCAAACAGTTACAAACTCTGCTTCATAAGATGTCGCGGGCGATCGGGAAGACGCTGAGCAGAGGGCACCGTCGCGTAAAACATCGTGAGACCGCGGAAACAGCCGGACTGTGCTTCAGGCTGGATTCGAACCTGCGATGACATTCTTAAAGTGCTATGTAGCACAGCGCTGCCTTTCCTATGTGTGCTACGGAGACACCGATTAATGCACTGCTCATTATACATGATTAGAGTCTCGTGACTGCCGGCTACTGCGTGCGTGCGTGCGTGTGTAGGTCAAAGTCCGCCGATCGCAGCATTCCCCTATTTTGTAAAATTATTTTTTACTCTCCTGGGTGTTGCAATGGATATCAATGATTCATATGATTGCCCTCAGTAAAAAAACACAAGAAACAGGAATGCAATCAGTTACAAACACTCAGGTTCTCTGCTTCATAAGATGTCGCCGGCGATCGGGAAGACGCTGAGCAGAGGGCACCGTCGCGTAAAACAACGTGAGTCCGCGGAAACTGCCGGACGGTGCTTCAGGCCGGATTCGAACCGGCGATGCCATTCTTAAAGTGCTATGTAGCACAGCGCTGCCTTTCCCATGTGTGCTACGGAGACGCTGATTAATGCAGTGCTCATTATACATGATTAGAGTCTCGTGACTGCCGGCTACTGCGTGCGTGCGTGCGTAGGTCAAAGTCCGCTGATCGCGGCATTCCCCTATTTTGTAAAATTATTTTTTACTCCTCTGGGTGTTGCAATGGATATCAATGATTCATATGATTGCCCTCAGTAAAAAAACACAAGAAACAGGACGCAAACAGTTACAAACACTCAGGTTCTCTACTTCATAAGATGTCGCGGGCGATCGGGAAGACGCTGAGCAGAGGGCACCGTCGCGTAAAACAACGTGAGTCCGCAGAAACTGCCGGACGGTGCTTCAGGCCGGAATCGAACCTGCGATGACATTCTTAAAGTGCTATGTAGCACAGCGCTGCCTTTCCCATGTGTGCTACGGAGACACCGATTAGTGCAGTGCTCATTATACATGATTAGAGTCTCGTGACTGCCGGCTACTGCGTGCGTGCGTGCGTAGGTCAAAGTCCGCTGATCGCGGCATTGCCCTATTTTGTAAAATTATTTTTTACTCCTCTGGGTGTTGCAATGGATATCAATGATTCATATGATTGCCCTCAGTAAAAAAACACAAGAAACAGGACGCAAACAGTTACAAACACTCAGGTTCTCTACTTCATAAGATGTCGCGGGCGATCGGGAAGACGCTGAGCAGAGGGCACCGTCGGTAAAACAACGTGAGTCCGCGGAAACTGCCGGACGGTGCTTCAGGCCGGATTCGAACCTGCGATGACATTCTTAAAGTGCTATGTAGCACAGCGCTGCCTTTCCCATGTGTGCTACGGAGACACCGATTAATGCAGTGCTCATTATACATGATTAGAGTCTCGTGACTGCCGGCTACTGCGTGCGTGCGTGCGTAGGTCAAAGTCCGCTGATCGCGGCATTCCCCTATTTTGTAAAATTATTTTTTACTCCTCTGGGTGTTGCAATGGATATCAATGATTCATATGATTGCCCTCAGTAAAAAAACACAAGAAACAGGACGCAAACAGTTACAAACACTCAGGTTCTCTACTTCATAAGATGTCGCGGGCGATCGGGAAGACGCTGAGCAGAGGGCACCGTCGCGTAAAACAACGTGAGTCCGCGGAAACTGCCGGACGGTGCTTCAGGCCGGATTCGAACCTGCGATGACATTCTTAAAGTGCTATGTAGCACAGCGCTGCCTTTCCCATGTGTGCTACGGAGACGCCGATTAATGCAGTGCTCATTATACATGATTAGAGTCTCGTGACTGCCGGCTACTGCTTGCGTGCGTGCGTGTGTAGGTCAAAGTCCGCCGATCGCAGCATTCCCCTATTTTGTAAAATTATTTTTTACTCTCCTGGGTGTTGCAATGGATATCAATGATTCATATGATTGCCCTCAGTAAAAAAACACAAGAAACAGGACGCAAACAGTTACAAACACTCAGGTTCTCTACTTCATAAGATGTCGCGGGCGATCGGGAAGACGCTGAGCAGAGGGCACCGTCGCGTAAAACAACGTGAGTCCGCGGAAACTGCCGGACGGTGCTTCAGGCCGGATTCGAACCTGCGATGACATTCTTAAAGTGCTATGTAGCACAGCGCTGCCTTTCCCATGTGTGCTACGCAGACACCGATTAATGCAGTGCTCATTATACATGATTAGAGTCTCGTGACTGCCGGCTACTGCTTGCGTGCGTGCGTGTGTAGGTCAAAGTCCGCCGATCGCAGCATTCCCCTATTTTGTAAAATTATTTTTTACTCTCCTGGGTGTTGCAATGGATATCAATGATTCATATGATTGCCCTCAGTAAAAAAACACAAGAAACAGGAATGCAATCAGTTACAAACACTCAGGTTCTCTGCTTCATAAGATGTCGCCGGCGATCGGGAAGACGCTGAGCAGAGGGCACCGTCGCGTAAAACAACGTGAGTCCGCGGAAACTGCCGGACGGTGCTTCAGGCCGGATTCGAACCGGCGATGCCATTCTTAAAGAGCTATGTAGCACAGCGCTGCCTTTCCCATGTGTGCTACGGAGACGCTGATTAATGCAGTGCGAATTATACATGATTAGAGTCTCGTGACTGCCGGCTACTGCGTGCGTGCGTGCGTAGGTCAAAGTCCGCTGATCGCGGCATTCCCCTATTTTGTAAAATTCTTTTTTACTCTCCTGGGTGTTGCAATGGATATCAATGATTCATATGATTGCCCTCAGTAAAAAAACACAAGAAACAGGAATGCAATCAGTTACAAACACTCAGGTTCTCTGCTTCATAAGATGTCGCCGGCGATCGGGAAGACGCTGAGCAGAGGGCACCGTCGCGTAAAACAACGTGAGTCCGCGGAAACTGCCGGACGGTGCTTCAGGCCGGATTCGAACCGGCGATGCCATTCTTAAAGTGCTATGTAGCACAGCGCTGCCTTTCCCATGTGTGCTACGGAGACGCTGATTAATGCAGTGCGAATTATACATGATTAGAGTGTCTCGTGACTGCCGGCTACTGCGTGCGTGCGTGTGTGTAGGTCAAAGTCCGCCGATCGCAGCATTCCCCTATTTTGTAAAATTATTTTTTACTCTCCTGGGTGTTGCAATGGATATCAATGATTCATATGATTGCCCTCAGTAAAAAAACACAAGAAACAGGAATGCAATCAGTTACAAACACTCAGGTTCTCTGCTTCATAAGATGTCGCCGGCGATCGGGAAGACGCTGAGCAGAGGGCACGTCGCGTAAAACAACGCGAGACCGCGGAAATGGCCGGACGGTGCTTCAGGCCTTATTCGAACCTGCAATGCCATTCTTAAAGTGCTATGTAGCACAGCGCTGCCTTTCCCATATGTGCTACGGAGATGCTGATTAGTGCAGTGCTCATTATACATGATTAGAGTCTCGTGACTGCCGGCTACTGCGTGGGTGCGTGCGTAGGTGAAAGTCCGCCGATTGCAGCATTCCCCTATTTTGTAAAATTATTTTTTACTCCTCTGGGTGTTGCAATGGATATCAATGATTCATATGATTGCCCTCAGTAAAAAAGCACAAGAAACAGGACGCAAACAGTTACAAACTCTGCTTCATAAGATGTCGCGGGCGATCGGGAAGACGCTGAGCAGAGGGCACCGTCGCGTAAAACATCGTGAGACCGCGGAAACAGCCGGACTGTGCTTCAGGCTGGATTCGAACCTGCGATGACATTCTTAAAGTGCTATGTAGCACAGCGCTGCCTTTCCTATGTGTGCTACGGAGACACCGATTAATGCACTGCTCATTATACATGATTAGAGTCTCGTGACTGCCGGCTACTGCGTGCGTGCGTGCGTGTGTAGGTCAAAGTCCGCTGATCGCAGCATTCCCCTATTTTGTAAAATTATTTTTTACTCTCCTGGGTGTTGCAATGGATATCAATGATTCATATGATTGCCCTCAGTAAAAAAACACAAGAAACAGGAATGCAATCAGTTACAAACACTCAGGTTCTCTGCTTCATAAGATGTCGCCGGCGATCGGGAAGACGCTGAGCAGAGGGCACCGTCGCGTAAAACAACGTGAGTCCGCGGAAACTGCCGGACGGTGCTTCAGGCCGGATTCGAACCGGCGATGCCATTCTTAAAGTGCTATGTAGCACAGCGCTGCCTTTCCCATGTGTGCTACGGAGACACCGATTAATGCAGTGCTCATTATACATGATTAGAGTCTCGTGACTGCCGGCTACTGCGTGCGTGCGTGCGTGTGTAGGTCAAAGTCCGCCAATCGCAGCATTCCCCTATTTTGTAAAATTATTTTTTACTCTCCTGGGTGTTGCAATGGATATCAATGATTCATATGATTGCCCTCAGTAAAAAAACACAAGAAACAGGAATGCAATCAGTTACAAACACTCAGGTTCTCTGCTTCATAAGATGTCGCCGGCGATCGGGAAGACGCTGAGCAGAGGGCACCGTCGCGTAAAACAACGTGAGTCCGCGGAAACTGCCGGACAGTGCTTCAGGCCGGATTCGAACCGGCGATGCCATTCTTAAAGAGCTATGTAGCACAGCGCTGCCTTTCCCATGTGTGCTACGGAGACGCAGATTAATGCAGTGCGAATTATACATGATTAGAGTCTCGTGACTGCCGGCTACTGCGTGCATGCGTGCGTGCGTAGGTCAAAGTCCGCTGATCGCGGCATTCCCCTATTTTGTAAAATTATTTTTTACTCCTCTGGGTGTTGCAATGGATATCAATGATTCATATGATTGCCCTCAGTAAAAAAACACAAGAAACAGGACGCAAACAGTTACAAACACTCAGGTTCTCTACTTCATAAGATGTCGCGGGCGATCGGGAAGACGCTGAGCAGAGGGCACCGTCGCGTAAAACAACGTGAGTCCGCGGAAACTGCCGGACGGTGCTTCAGGCCGGATTCGAACCTGCGATGACATTCTTAAAGTGCTATGTAGCACAGCGCTGCCTTTCCCATGTGTGCTACGGAGACACCGATTAATGCAGTGCTCATTATACATGATTAGAGTCTCGTGACTGCCGGCTACTGCTTGCGTGCGTGCGTGTGTAGGTCAAAGTCCGCCGATCGCAGCATTCCCCTATTTTGTAAAATTATTTTTTACTCTCCTGGGTGTTGCAATGGATATCAATGATTCATATGATTGCCCTCAGTAAAAAAACACAAGAAACAGGAATGCAATCAGTTACAAACACTCAGGTTCTCTGCTTCATAAGATGTCGCCGGAGATCGGGAAGACGCTGAGCAGAGGGCACGTCGCGTAAAACAACGCGAGACCGCGGAAATGGCCGGACGGTGCTTCAGGCCTTATTCGAACCTGCAATGCCATTCTTAAAGTGCTATGTAGCACAGCGCTGCCTTTCCCATATGTGCTACGGAGATGCTGATTAGTGCAGTGCTCATTATACATGATTAGAGTCTCGTGACTGCCGGCTACTGCGTGCGTGCGTGCGTAGGTCAAAGTCCACTGATCGCGGCATTGCCCTATTTTGTAAAATTATTTTTTACTCCTCTGGGTGTTGCAATGGATATCAATGATTCATATGATTGCCCTCAGTAAAAAAACACAAGAAACAGGACGCAAACAGTTACAAACACTCAGGTTCTCTACTTCATAAGATGTCGCGGGCGATCGGGAAGACGCTGAGCAGAGGGCACCGTCGCGTAAAACAACGTGAGTCCGCGGAAACTGCCGGACGGTGCTTCAGGCCGGATTCGAACCGGCGATGCCATTCTTAAAGTGCTATGTAGCACAGCGCTGCCTTTCCCATGTGTGCTACGGAGACGCTGATTAATGCAGTGCGAATTATACATGATTAGAGTCTCGTGACTGCCGGCTACTGCGTGCGTGCGTGCGTGTGTAGGTCAAAGTCCGCCGATCGCAGCATTCCCCTATTTTGTAAAATTATTTTTTACTCCTCTGGGTGTTGCAATGGATATCAATGATTCATATGATTGCCCTCAGTAAAAAAGCACAAGAAACAGGACGCAAACAGTTACAAACTCTGCTTCATAAGATGTCGCGGGCGATCGGGAAGACGCTGAGCAGAGGGCACCGTCGCGTAAAACATCGTGAGACCGCGGAAACAGCCGGACTGTGCTTCAGGCTGGATTCGAACCTGCGATGACATTCTTAAAGTGCTATGTAGCACAGCGCTGCCTTTCCTATGTGTGCTACGGAGACACCGATTAATGCACTGCTCATTATACATGATTAGAGTCTCGTGACTGCCGGCTACTGCGTGCGTGCGTGCGTGTGTAGGTCAAAGTCCGCCGATCGCAGCATTCCCCTATTTTGTAAAATTATTTTTTACTCTCCTGGGTGTTGCAATGGATATCAATGATTCATATGATTGCCCTCAGTAAAAAAACACAAGAAACAGGAATGCAATCAGTTACAAACACTCAGGTTCTCTGCTTCATAAGATGTCGCCGGCGATCGGGAAGACGCTGAGCAGAGGGCACCGTCGCGTAAAACAACGTGAGTCCGCGGAAACTGCCGGACGGTGCTTCAGGCCGGATTCGAACCGGCGATGCCATTCTTAAAGTGCTATGTAGCACAGCGCTGCCTTTCCCATGTGTGCTACGGAGACGCTGATTAATGCAGTGCTCATTATACATGATTAGAGTCTCGTGACTGCCGGCTACTGCGTGCGTGCGTGCGTAGGTCAAAGTCCGCTGATCGCGGCATTCCCCTATTTTGTAAAATTATTTTTTACTCCTCTGGGTGTTGCAATGGATATCAATGATTCATATGATTGCCCTCAGTAAAAAAACACAAGAAACAGGACGCAAACAGTTACAAACACTCAGGTTCTCTACTTCATAAGATGTCGCGGGCGATCGGGAAGACGCTGAGCAGAGGGCACCGTCGCGTAAAACAACGTGAGTCCGCGGAAACTGCCGGACGGTGCTTCAGGCCGGAATCGAACCTGCGATGACATTCTTAAAGTGCTATGTAGCACAGCGCTGCCTTTCCCATGTGTGCTACGGAGACACCGATTAGTGCAGTGCTCATTATACATGATTAGAGTCTCGTGACTGCCGGCTACTGCGTGCGTGCGTGCGTAGGTCAAAGTCCGCTGATCGCGGCATTGCCCTATTTTGTAAAATTATTTTTTACTCCTCTGGGTGTTGCAATGGATATCAATGATTCATATGATTGCCCTCAGTAAAAAAACACAAGAAACAGGACGCAAACAGTTACAAACACTCAGGTTCTCTACTTCATAAGATGTCGCGGGCGATCGGGAAGACGCTGAGCAGAGGGCACCGTCGGTAAAACAACGTGAGTCCGCGGAAACTGCCGGACGGTGCTTCAGGCCGGATTCGAACCTGCGATGACATTCTTAAAGTGCTATGTAGCACAGCGCTGCCTTTCCCATGTGTGCTACGGAGACACCGATTAATGCAGTGCTCATTATACATGATTAGAGTAGTCTCGTGACTGCCGGCTACTGCGTGCGTGCGTGCGTAGGTCAAAGTCCGCTGATCGCGGCATTCCCCTATTTTGTAAAATTATTTTTTACTCCTCTGGGTGTTGCAATGGATATCAATGATTCATATGATTGCCCTCAGTAAAAAAACACAAGAAACAGGACGCAAACAGTTACAAACACTCAGGTTCTCTACTTCATAAGATGTCGCGGGCGATCGGGAAGACGCTGAGCAGAGGGCACCGTCGCGTAAAACAACGTGAGTCCGCGGAAACTGCCGGACGGTGCTTCAGGCCGGATTCGAACCTGCGATGACATTCTTAAAGTGCTATGTAGCACAGCGCTGCCTTTCCCATGTGTGCTACGGAGACGCCGATTAATGCAGTGCTCATTATACATGATTAGAGTCTCGTGACTGCCGGCTACTGCTTGCGTGCGTGCGTGTGTAGGTCAAAGTCCGCCGATCGCAGCATTCCCCTATTTTGTAAAATTATTTTTTACTCTCCTGGGTGTTGCAATGGATATCAATGATTCATATGATTGCCCTCAGTAAAAAAACACAAGAAACAGGACGCAAACAGTTACAAACACTCAGGTTCTCTACTTCATAAGATGTCGCGGGCGATCGGGAAGACGCTGAGCAGAGGGCACCGTCGCGTAAAACAACGTGAGTCCGCGGAAACTGCCGGACGGTGCTTCAGGCCGGATTCGAACCTGCGATGACATTCTTAAAGTGCTATGTAGCACAGCGCTGCCTTTCCCATGTGTGCTACGCAGACACCGATTAATGCAGTGCTCATTATACATGATTAGAGTCTCGTGACTGCCGGCTACTGCTTGCGTGCGTGCGTGTGTAGGTCAAAGTCCGCCGATCGCAGCATTCCCCTATTTTGTAAAATTATTTTTTACTCTCCTGGGTGTTGCAATGGATATCAATGATTCATATGATTGCCCTCAGTAAAAAAACACAAGAAACAGGAATGCAATCAGTTACAAACACTCAGGTTCTCTGCTTCATAAGATGTCGCCGGCGATCGGGAAGACGCTGAGCAGAGGGCACCGTCGCGTAAAACAACGTGAGTCCGCGGAAACTGCCGGACGGTGCTTCAGGCCGGATTCGAACCGGCGATGCCATTCTTAAAGAGCTATGTAGCACAGCGCTGCCTTTCCCATGTGTGCTACGGAGACGCTGATTAATGCAGTGCGAATTATACATGATTAGAGTCTCGTGACTGCCGGCTACTGCGTGCGTGCGTGCGTAGGTCAAAGTCCGCTGATCGCGGCATTCCCCTATTTTGTAAAATTCTTTTTTACTCTCCTGGGTGTTGCAATGGATATCAATGATTCATATGATTGCCCTCAGTAAAAAAACACAAGAAACAGGAATGCAATCAGTTACAAACACTCAGGTTCTCTGCTTCATAAGATGTCGCCGGCGATCGGGAAGACGCTGAGCAGAGGGCACGTCGCGTAAAACAACGCGAGACCGCGGAAATGGCCGGACGGTGCTTCAGGCCTTATTCGAACCTGCAATGCCATTCTTAAAGTGCTATGTAGCACAGCGCTGCCTTTCCCATATGTGCTACGGAGATGCTGATTAGTGCAGTGCTCATTATACATGATTAGAGTCTCGTGACTGCCGGCTACTGCGTGGGTGCATGCGTAGGTCAAAGTCCGCCGATCGCAGCATTCCCCTATTTTGTAAAATTATTTTTTACTCCTCTGGGTGTTGCAATGGATATCAATGATTCATATGATTGCCCTCAGTAAAAAAGCACAAGAAACAGGACGCAAACAGTTACAAACTCTGCTTCATAAGATGTCGCGGGCGATCGGGAAGACGCTGAGCAGAGGGCACCGTCGCGTAAAACAACGTGCGTCCGCGGAAACTGCCGGACGGTGCTTCAGGCCGGATTCGAACCTGCGATGACATTCTTAAAGTGCTATGTAGCACAGCGCTGCCTTTCCCATGTGTGCTACGCAGACACCGATTAATGCAGTGCTCATTATACATGATTAGAGTCTCGTGACTGCCGGCTACTGCTTGCGTGCGTGCGTGTGTAGGTCAAAGTCCGCCGATCGCAGCATTCCCCTATTTTGTAAAATTATTTTTTACTCTCCTGGGTGTTGCAATGGATATCAATGATTCATATGATTGCCCTCAGTAAAAAAACACAAGAAACAGGAATGCAATCAGTTACAAACACTCAGGTTCTCTGCTTCATAAGATGTCGCCGGCGATCGGGAAGACGCTGAGCAGAGGGCACCGTCGCGTAAAACAACGTGAGTCCGCGGAAACTGCCGGACGGTGCTTCAGGCCGGATTCGAACCGGCGATGCCATTCTTAAAGAGCTATGTAGCACAGCGCTGCCTTTCCCATGTGTGCTACGGAGACGCTGATTAATGCAGTGCGAATTATACATGATTAGAGTCTCGTGACTGCCGGCTACTGCGTGCGTGCGTGCGTAGGTCAAAGTCCGCTGATCGCGGCATTCCCCTATTTTGTAAAATTCTTTTTTACTCTCCTGGGTGTTGCAATGGATATCAATGATTCATATGATTGCCCTCAGTAAAAAAACACAAGAAACAGGAATGCAATCAGTTACAAACACTCAGGTTCTCTGCTTCATAAGATGTCGCCGGCGATCGGGAAGACGCTGAGCAGAGGGCACGTCGCGTAAAACAACGCGAGACCGCGGAAATGGCCGGACGGTGCTTCAGGCCTTATTCGAACCTGCAATGCCATTCTTAAAGTGCTATGTAGCACAGCGCTGCCTTTCCCATATGTGCTACGGAGATGCTGATTAGTGCAGTGCTCATTATACATGATTAGAGTCTCGTGACTGCCGGCTACTGCGTGGGTGCATGCGTAGGTCAAAGTCCGCCGATCGCAGCATTCCCCTATTTTGTAAAATTATTTTTTACTCCTCTGGGTGTTGCAATGGATATCAATGATTCATATGATTGCCCTCAGTAAAAAAGCACAAGAAACAGGACGCAAACAGTTACAAACTCTGCTTCATAAGATGTCGCGGGCGATCGGGAAGACGCTGAGCAGAGGGCACCGTCGCGTAAAACAACGTGAGTCCGCGGAAACTGCCGGACGGTGCTTCAGGCCGGATTCGAACCTGCGATGACATTCTTAAAGTGCTATGTAGCACAGCGCTGCCTTTCCCATGTGTGCTACGCAGACACCGATTAATGCAGTGCTCATTATACATGATTAGAGTCTCGTGACTGCCGGCTACTGCTTGCGTGCGTGCGTGTGTAGGTCAAAGTCCGCCGATCGCAGCATTCCCCTATTTTGTAAAATTATTTTTTACTCTCCTGGGTGTTGCAATGGATATCAATGATTCATATGATTGCCCTCAGTAAAAAAACACAAGAAACAGGAATGCAATCAGTTACAAACACTCAGGTTCTCTGCTTCATAAGATGTCGCCGGCGATCGGGAAGACGCTGAGCAGAGGGCACCGTCGCGTAAAACAACGTGAGTCCGCGGAAACTGCCGGACGGTGCTTCAGGCCGGATTCGAACCGGCGATGCCATTCTTAAAGAGCTATGTAGCACAGCGCTGCCTTTCCCATGTGTGCTACGGAGACGCTGATTAATGCAGTGCGAATTATACATGATTAGAGTCTCGTGACTGCCGGCTACTGCGTGCGTGCGTGCGTAGGTCAAAGTCCGCTGATCGCGGCATTCCCCTATTTTGTAAAATTCTTTTTTACTCTCCTGGGTGTTGCAATGGATATCAATGATTCATATGATTGCCCTCAGTAAAAAAACACAAGAAACAGGAATGCAATCAGTTACAAACACTCAGGTTCTCTGCTTCATAAGATGTCGCCGGCGATCGGGAAGACGCTGAGCAGAGGGCACCGTCGCGTAAAACAACGTGAGTCCGCGGAAACTGCCGGACGGTGCTTCAGGCCGGATTCGAACCGGCGATGCCATTCTTAAAGTGCTATGTAGCACAGCGCTGCCTTTCCCATGTGTGCTACGGAGACGCTGATTAATGCAGTGCGAATTATACATGATTAGAGTCTCGTGACTGCCGGCTACTGCGTGCGTGCGTGCGTAGGTCAAAGTCCGCTGATCGATCGCAGCATTCCCCTATTTTGTAAAATTATTTTTTACTCTCCTGGGTGTTGCAATGGATATCAATGATTCATATGATTGCCCTCAGTAAAAAAACACAAGAAACAGGAATGCAATCAGTTACAAACACTCAGGTTCTCTGCTTCATAAGATGTCGCCGGCGATCGGGAAGACGCTGAGCAGAGGGCACGTCGCGTAAAACAACGCGAGACCGCGGAAATGGCCGGACGGTGCTTCAGGCCTTATTCGAACCTGCAATGCCATTCTTAAAGTGCTATGTAGCACAGCGCTGCCTTTCCCATATGTGCTACGGAGATGCTGATTAGTGCAGTGCTCATTATACATGATTAGAGTCTCGTGACTGCCGGCTACTGCGTGGGTGCATGCGTAGGTCAAAGTCCGCCGATCGCAGCATTCCCCTATTTTGTAAAATTATTTTTTACTCCTCTGGGTGTTGCAATGGATATCAATGATTCATATGATTGCCCTCAGTAAAAAAGCACAAGAAACAGGACGCAAACAGTTACAAACTCTGCTTCATAAGATGTCGCGGGCGATCGGGAAGACGCTGAGCAGAGGGCACCGTCGCGTAAAACAACGTGAGTCCGCGGAAACTGCCGGACGGTGCTTCAGGCCGGATTCGAACCTGCGATGACATTCTTAAAGTGCTATGTAGCACAGCGCTGCCTTTCCCATGTGTGCTACGCAGACACCGATTAATGCAGTGCTCATTATACATGATTAGAGTCTCGTGACTGCCGGCTACTGCTTGCGTGCGTGCGTGTGTAGGTCAAAGTCCGCCGATCGCAGCATTCCCCTATTTTGTAAAATTATTTTTTACTCTCCTGGGTGTTGCAATGGATATCAATGATTCATATGATTGCCCTCAGTAAAAAAACACAAGAAACAGGAATGCAATCAGTTACAAACACTCAGGTTCTCTGCTTCATAAGATGTCGCCGGCGATCGGGAAGACGCTGAGCAGAGGGCACGTCGCGTAAAACAACGCGAGACCGCGGAAATGGCCGGACGGTGCTTCAGGCCTTATTCGAACCTGCAATGCCATTCTTAAAGTGCTATGTAGCACAGCGCTGCCTTTCCCATATGTGCTACGGAGATGCTGATTAGTGCAGTGCTCATTATACATGATTAGAGTCTCGTGACTGCCGGCTACTGCGTGGGTGCATGCGTAGGTCAAAGTCCGCCGATCGCAGCATTCCCCTATTTTGTAAAATTATTTTTTACTCCTCTGGGTGTTGCAATGGATATCAATGATTCATATGATTGCCCTCAGTAAAAAAACACAAGAAACAGGACGCAAACAGTTACAAACACTCAGGTTCTCTACTTCATAAGATGTCGCGGGCGATCGGGAAGACGCTGAGCAGAGGGCACCGTCGCGTAAAACAACGTGAGTCCGCGGAAACTGCCGGACGGTGCTTCAGGCCGGATTCGAACCGGCGATGCCATTCTTAAAGTGCTATGTAGCACAGCGCTGCCTTTCCCATGTGTGCTACGGAGACGCTGATTAATGCAGTGCGAATTATACATGATTAGAGTCTCGTGACTGCCGGCTACTGCGTGCGTGCGTGCATGTGTAGGTCAAAGTCCGCCGATCGCAGCATTCCCCTATTTTGTAAAATTATTTTTTACTCCTCTGGGTGTTGCAATGGATATCAATGATTCATATGATTGCCCTCAGTAAAAAAGCACAAGAAACAGGACGCAAACAGTTACAAACTCTGCTTCATAAGATGTCGCGGGCGATCGGGAAGACGCTGAGCAGAGGGCACCGTCGCGTAAAACATCGTGAGACCGCGGAAACAGCCGGACTGTGCTTCAGGCTGGATTCGAACCTGCGATGACATCCTTAAAGTGCTATGTAGCACAGCGCTGCCTTTCCTATGTGTGCTACGGAGACACCGATTAATGCACTGCTCATTATACATGATTAGAGTCTCGTGACTGCCGGCTACTGCGTGCGTGCGTGCGTGTGTAGGTCAAAGTCCGCCAATCGCAGCATTCCCCTATTTTGTAAAATTATTTTTTACTCTCCTGGGTGTTGCAATGGATATCAATGATTCATATGATTGCCCTCAGTAAAAAAACACAAGAAACAGGAATGCAATCAGTTACAAACACTCAGGTTCTCTGCTTCATAAGATGTCGCCGGCGATCGGGAAGACGCTGAGCAGAGGGCACCGTCGCGTAAAACAACGTGAGTCCGCGGAAACTGCCGGACGGTGCTTCAGGCCGGATTCGAACCGGCGATGCCATTCTTAAAGAGCTATGTAGCACAGCGCTGCCTTTCCCATGTGTGCTACGGAGACGCAGATTAATGCAGTGCGAATTATACATGATTAGAGTCTCGTGACTGCCGGCTACTGCGTGCATGCGTGCGTGCGTAGGTCAAAGTCCGCTGATCGCGGCATTCCCCTATTTTGTAAAATTATTTTTTACTCCTCTGGGTGTTGCAATGGATATCAATGATTCATATGATTGCCCTCAGTAAAAAAACACAAGAAACAGGACGCAAACAGTTACAAACACTCAGGTTCTCTACTTCATAAGATGTCGCGGGCGATCGGGAAGACGCTGAGCAGAGGGCACCGTCGCGTAAAACAACGTGAGTCCGCGGAAACTGCCGGACGGTGCTTCAGGCCGGATTCGAACCTGCGATGACATTCTTAAAGTGCTATGTAGCACAGCGCTGCCTTTCCCATGTGTGCTACGGAGACACCGATTAATGCAGTGCTCATTATACATGATTAGAGTCTCGTGACTGCCGGCTACTGCTTGCGTGCGTGCGTGTGTAGGTCAAAGTCCGCCGATCGCAGCATTCCCCTATTTTGTAAAATTATTTTTTACTCTCCTGGGTGTTGCAATGGATATCAATGATTCATATGATTGCCCTCAGTAAAAAAACACAAGAAACAGGAATGCAATCAGTTACAAACACTCAGGTTCTCTGCTTCATAAGATGTCGCCGGAGATCGGGAAGACGCTGAGCAGAGGGCACGTCGCGTAAAACAACGCGAGACCGCGGAAATGGCCGGACGGTGCTTCAGGCCTTATTCGAACCTGCAATGCCATTCTTAAAGTGCTATGTAGCACAGCGCTGCCTTTCCCATATGTGCTACGGAGATGCTGATTAGTGCAGTGCTCATTATACATGATTAGAGTCTCGTGACTGCCGGCTACTGCGTGCGTGCGTGCGTAGGTCAAAGTCCACTGATCGCGGCATTGCCCTATTTTGTAAAATTATTTTTTACTCCTCTGGGTGTTGCAATGGATATCAATGATTCATATGATTGCCCTCAGTAAAAAAACACAAGAAACAGGACGCAAACAGTTACAAACACTCAGGTTCTCTACTTCATAAGATGTCGCGGGCGATCGGGAAGACGCTGAGCAGAGGGCACCGTCGGTAAAACAACGTGAGTCCGCGGAAACTGCCGGACGGTGCTTCAGGCCGGATTCGAACCGGCGATGCCATTCTTAAAGTGCTATGTAGCACAGCGCTGCCTTTCCCATGTGTGCTACGGAGACGCTGATTAATGCAGTGCGAATTATACATGATTAGAGTCTCGTGACTGCCGGCTACTGCGTGCGTGCGTGCGTAGGTCAAAGTCCGCTGATCGCGGCATTCCCCTATTTTGTAAAATTATTTTTTACTCCTCTGGGTGTTGCAATGGATATCAATGATTCATATGATTGCCCTCAGTAAAAAAACACAAGAAACAGGACGCAAACAGTTACAAACACTCAGGTTCTCTACTTCATAAGATGTCGCGGGCGATCGGGAAGACGCTGAGCAGAGGGCACCGTCGCGTAAAACAACGTGAGTCCGCGGAAACTGCCGGACGGTGCTTCAGGCCGGATTCGAACCGGCGATGCCATTCTTAAAGTGCTATGTAGCACAGCGCTGCCTTTCCCATGTGTGCTACGGAGACGCTGATTAATGCAGTGCGAATTATACATGATTAGAGTCTCGTGACTGCCGGCTACTGCGTGCGTGCGTGCGTGTGTAGGTCAAAGTCCGCCGATCGCAGCATTCCCCTATTTTGTAAAATTATTTTTTACTCCTCTGGGTGTTGCAATGGATATCAATGATTCATATGATTGCCCTCAGTAAAAAAGCACAAGAAACAGGACGCAAACAGTTACAAACTCTGCTTCATAAGATGTCGCGGGCGATCGGGAAGACGCTGAGCAGAGGGCACCGTCGCGTAAAACATCGTGAGACCGCGGAAACAGCCGGACTGTGCTTCAGGCTGGATTCGAACCTGCGATGACATCCTTAAAGTGCTATGTAGCACAGCGCTGCCTTTCCTATGTGTGCTACGGAGACACCGATTAATGCACTGCTCATTATACATGATTAGAGTCTCGTGACTGCCGGCTACTGCGTGCGTGCGTGCGTGTGTAGGTCAAAGTCCGCCAATCGCAGCATTCCCCTATTTTGTAAAATTATTTTTTACTCTCCTGGGTGTTGCAATGGATATCAATGATTCATATGATTGCCCTCAGTAAAAAAACACAAGAAACAGGAATGCAATCAGTTACAAACACTCAGGTTCTCTGCTTCATAAGATGTCGCCGGCGATCGGGAAGACGCTGAGCAGAGGGCACCGTCGCGTAAAACAACGTGAGTCCGCGGAAACTGCCGGACGGTGCTTCAGGCCGGATTCGAACCGGCGATGCCATTCTTAAAGAGCTATGTAGCACAGCGCTGCCTTTCCCATGTGTGCTACGGAGACGCAGATTAATGCAGTGCGAATTATACATGATTAGAGTCTCGTGACTGCCGGCTACTGCGTGCATGCGTGCGTGCGTAGGTCAAAGTCCGCTGATCGCGGCATTCCCCTATTTTGTAAAATTATTTTTTACTCCTCTGGGTGTTGCAATGGATATCAATGATTCATATGATTGCCCTCAGTAAAAAAACACAAGAAACAGGACGCAAACAGTTACAAACACTCAGGTTCTCTACTTCATAAGATGTCGCGGGCGATCGGGAAGACGCTGAGCAGAGGGCACCGTCGCGTAAAACAACGTGAGTCCGCGGAAACTGCCGGAGGGTGCTTCAGGCCGGATTCGAACCTGCGATGACATTCTTAAAGTGCTATGTAGCACAGCGCTGCCTTTCCCATGTGTGCTACGGAGACACCGATTAATGCAGTGCTCATTATACATGATTAGAGTCTCGTGACTGCCGGCTACTGCTTGCGTGCGTGCGTGTGTAGGTCAAAGTCCGCCGATCGCAGCATTCCCCTATTT
The DNA here is from genome assembly GCF_046254945.1 of Alosa pseudoharengus. NCBI lineage: Eukaryota > Metazoa > Chordata > Actinopteri > Clupeiformes > Clupeidae > Alosa > Alosa pseudoharengus. The sequence continues at coordinate 48,115,195 of NW_027468718.1, read as the reverse complement.
TGTAAAATTATTTTTTACTCTCCTGGGTGTTGCAATGGATATCAATGATTCATATGATTGCCCTCAGTAAAAAAACACAAGAAACAGGAATGCAATCAGTTACAAACACTCAGGTTCTCTGCTTCATAAGATGTCGCCGGAGATCGGGAAGACGCTGAGCAGAGGGCACGTCGCGTAAAACAACGCGAGACCGCGGAAATGGCCGGACGGTGCTTCAGGCCTTATTCGAACCTGCAATGCCATTCTTAAAGTGCTATGTAGCACAGCGCTGCCTTTCCCATATGTGCTACGGAGATGCTGATTAGTGCAGTGCTCATTATACATGATTAGAGTCTCGTGACTGCCGGCTACTGCGTGCGTGCGTGCGTAGGTCAAAGTCCACTGATCGCGGCATTGCCCTATTTTGTAAAATTATTTTTTACTCCTCTGGGTGTTGCAATGGATATCAATGATTCATATGATTGCCCTCAGTAAAAAAACACAAGAAACAGGACGCAAACAGTTACAAACACTCAGGTTCTCTACTTCATAAGATGTCGCGGGCGATCGGGAAGACGCTGAGCAGAGGGCACCGTCGGTAAAACAACGTGAGTCCGCGGAAACTGCCGGACGGTGCTTCAGGCCGGATTCGAACCGGCGATGCCATTCTTAAAGTGCTATGTAGCACAGCGCTGCCTTTCCCATGTGTGCTACGGAGACGCTGATTAATGCAGTGCGAATTATACATGATTAGAGTCTCGTGACTGCCGGCTACTGCGTGCGTGCGTGCGTAGGTCAAAGTCCGCTGATCGCGGCATTCCCCTATTTTGTAAAATTATTTTTTACTCCTCTGGGTGTTGCAATGGATATCAATGATTCATATGATTGCCCTCAGTAAAAAAACACAAGAAACAGGACGCAAACAGTTACAAACACTCAGGTTCTCTACTTCATAAGATGTCGCGGGCGATCGGGAAGACGCTGAGCAGAGGGCACCGTCGCGTAAAACAACGTGAGTCCGCGGAAACTGCCGGACGGTGCTTCAGGCCGGATTCGAACCGGCGATGCCATTCTTAAAGTGCTATGTAGCACAGCGCTGCCTTTCCCATGTGTGCTACGGAGACGCTGATTAATGCAGTGCGAATTATACATGATTAGAGTCTCGTGACTGCCGGCTACTGCGTGCGTGCGTGCGTGTGTAGGTCAAAGTCCGCCGATCGCAGCATTCCCCTATTTTGTAAAATTATTTTTTACTCCTCTGGGTGTTGCAATGGATATCAATGATTCATATGATTGCCCTCAGTAAAAAAGCACAAGAAACAGGACGCAAACAGTTACAAACTCTGCTTCATAAGATGTCGCGGGCGATCGGGAAGACGCTGAGCAGAGGGCACCGTCGCGTAAAACATCGTGAGACCGCGGAAACAGCCGGACTGTGCTTCAGGCTGGATTCGAACCTGCGATGACATTCTTAAAGTGCTATGTAGCACAGCGCTGCCTTTCCTATGTGTGCTACGGAGACACCGATTAATGCACTGCTCATTATACATGATTAGAGTCTCGTGACTGCCGGCTACTGCGTGCGTGCGTGCGTGTGTAGGTCAAAGTCCGCCGATCGCAGCATTCCCCTATTTTGTAAAATTATTTTTTACTCTCCTGGGTGTTGCAATGGATATCAATGATTCATATGATTGCCCTCAGTAAAAAAACACAAGAAACAGGAATGCAATCAGTTACAAACACTCAGGTTCTCTGCTTCATAAGATGTCGCCGGCGATCGGGAAGACGCTGAGCAGAGGGCACCGTCGCGTAAAACAACGTGAGTCCGCGGAAACTGCCGGACGGTGCTTCAGGCCGGATTCGAACCGGCGATGCCATTCTTAAAGTGCTATGTAGCACAGCGCTGCCTTTCCCATGTGTGCTACGGAGACGCTGATTAATGCAGTGCGAATTATACATGATTAGAGTCTCGTGACTGCCGGCTACTGCGTGCGTGCGTGCGTAGGTCAAAGTCCGCTGATCGCGGCATTCCCCTATTTTGTAAAATTATTTTTTACTCCTCTGGGTGTTGAAATGGATATCAATGATTCATATGATTGCCCTCAGTAAAAAAACACAAGAAACAGGACGCAAACAGTTACAAACACTCAGGTTCTCTACTTCATAAGATGTCGCGGGCGATCGGGAAGACGCTGAGCAGAGGGCACCGTCGCGTAAAACAACGTGAGTCCGCGGAAACTGCCGGACGGTGCTTCAGGCCGGAATCGAACCTGCGATGACATTCTTAAAGTGCTATGTAGCACAGCGCTGCCTTTCCCATGTGTGCTACGGAGACGCTGATTAATGCAGTGCTCATTATACATGATTAGAGTCTCGTGACTGCCGGCTACTGCGTGCGTGCGTGCGTAGGTCAAAGTCCGCTGATCGCGGCATTCCCCTATTTTGTAAAATTATTTTTTACTCCTCTGGGTGTTGCAATGGATATCAATGATTCATATGATTGCCCTCAGTAAAAAAACACAAGAAACAGGACGCAAACAGTTACAAACACTCAGGTTCTCTACTTCATAAGATGTCGCGGGCGATCGGGAAGACGCTGAGCAGAGGGCACCGTCGCGTAAAACAACGTGAGTCCGCGGAAACTGCCGGACGGTGCTTCAGGCCGGATTCGAACCTGCGATGACATTCTTAAAGTGCTATGTAGCACAGCGCTGCCTTTCCCATGTGTGCTACGGAGACACCGATTAATGCAGTGCTCATTATACATGATTAGAGTCTCGTGACTGCCGGCTACTGCTTGCATGCGTGCGTGTGTAGGTCAAAGTCCGCCGATCGCAGCATTCCCCTATTTTGTAAAATTATTTTTTACTCTCCTGGGTGTTGCAATGGATATCAATGATTCATATGATTGCCCTCAGTAAAAAAACACAAGAAACAGGAATGCAATCAGTTACAAACACTCAGGTTCTCTGCTTCATAAGATGTCGCCGGAGATCGGGAAGACGCTGAGCAGAGGGCACGTCGCGTAAAACAACGCGAGACCGCGGAAATGGCCGGACGGTGCTTCAGGCCTTATTCGAACCTGCAATGCCATTCTTAAAGTGCTATGTAGCACAGCGCTGCCTTTCCCATATGTGCTACGGAGATGCTGATTAGTGCAGTGCTCATTATACATGATTAGAGTCTCGTGACTGCCGGCTACTGCGTGGGTGCGTGCGTAGGTGAAAGTCCGCCGATTGCAGCATTCCCCTATTTTGTAAAATTATTTTTTACTCCTCTGGGTGTTGCAATGGATATCAATGATTCATATGATTGCCCTCAGTAAAAAAGCACAAGAAACAGGACGCAAACAGTTACAAACTCTGCTTCATAAGATGTCGCGGGCGATCGGGAAGACGCTGAGCAGAGGGCACCGTCGCGTAAAACATCGTGAGACCACGGAAACAGCCGGACTGTGCTTCAGGCTGGATTCGAACCTGCGATGACATTCTTAAAGTGCTATGTAGCACAGCGCTGCCTTTCCTATGTGTGCTACGGAGACACCGATTAATGCACTGCTCATTATACATGATTAGAGTCTCGTGACTGCCGGCTACTGCGTGCGTGCGTGCGTGTGTAGGTCAAAGTCCGCTGATCGCAGCATTCCCCTATTTTGTAAAATTATTTTTTACTCTCCTGGGTGTTGCAATGGATATCAATGATTCATATGATTGCCCTCAGTAAAAAAACACAAGAAACAGGAATGCAATCAGTTACAAACACTCAGGTTCTCTGCTTCATAAGATGTCGCCGGCGATCGGGAAGACGCTGAGCAGAGGGCACCGTCGCGTAAAACAACGTGAGTCCGCGGAAACTGCCGGACGGTGCTTCAGGCCGGATTCGAACCGGCGATGCCATTCTTAAAGTGCTATGTAGCACAGCGCTGCCTTTCCCATGTGTGCTACGGAGACGCTGATTAATGCAGTGCTCATTATACATGATTAGAGTCTCGTGACTGCCGGCTACTGCGTGCGTGCGTGCGTAGGTCAAAGTCCGCTGATCGCGGCATTCCCCTATTTTGTAAAATTTTTTTTTACTCCTCTGGGTGTTGCAATGGATATCAATGATTCATATGATTGCCCTCAGTAAAAAAACACAAGAAACAGGACGCAAACAGTTACAAACACTCAGGTTCTCTACTTCATAAGATGTCGCGGGCGATCGGGAAGACGCTGAGCAGAGGGCACCGTCGCGTAAAACAACGTGAGTCCGCGGAAACTGCCGGACGGTGCTTCAGGCCGGAATCGAACCTGCGATGACATTCTTAAAGTGCTATGTAGCACAGCGCTGCCTTTCCCATGTGTGCTACGGAGACACCGATTAATGCAGTGCTCATTATACATGATTAGAGTCTCGTGACTGCCGGCTACTGCGTGCGTGCGTGCGTGTGTAGGTCAAAGTCCGCCAATCGCAGCATTCCCCTATTTTGTAAAATTATTTTTTACTCTCCTGGGTGTTGCAATGGATATCAATGATTCATATGATTGCCCTCAGTAAAAAAACACAAGAAACAGGAATGCAATCAGTTACAAACACTCAGGTTCTCTGCTTCATAAGATGTCGCCGGCGATCGGGAAGACGCTGAGCAGAGGGCACCGTCGCGTAAAACAACGTGAGTCCGCGGAAACTGCCGGACGGTGCTTCAGGCCGGATTCGAACCGGCGATGCCATTCTTAAAGAGCTATGTAGCACAGCGCTGCCTTTCCCATGTGTGCTACGGAGACGCAGATTAATGCAGTGCGAATTATACATGATTAGAGTCTCGTGACTGCCGGCTACTGCGTGCATGCGTGCGTGCGTAGGTCAAAGTCCGCTGATCGCGGCATTCCCCTATTTTGTAAAATTATTTTTTACTCCTCTGGGTGTTGCAATGGATATCAATGATTCATATGATTGCCCTCAGTAAAAAAACACAAGAAACAGGACGCAAACAGTTACAAACACTCAGGTTCTCTACTTCATAAGATGTCGCGGGCGATCGGGAAGACGCTGAGCAGAGGGCACCGTCGCGTAAAACAACGTGAGTCCGCGGAAACTGCCGGACGGTGCTTCAGGCCGGATTCGAACCTGCGATGACATTCTTAAAGTGCTATGTAGCACAGCGCTGCCTTTCCCATGTGTGCTACGGAGACACCGATTAATGCAGTGCTCATTATACATGATTAGAGTCTCGTGACTGCCGGCTACTGCTTGCGTGCGTGCGTGTGTAGGTCAAAGTCCGCCGATCGCAGCATTCCCCTATTTTGTAAAATTATTTTTTACTCTCCTGGGTGTTGCAATGGATATCAATGATTCATATGATTGCCCTCAGTAAAAAAACACAAGAAACAGGAATGCAATCAGTTACAAACACTCAGGTTCTCTGCTTCATAAGATGTCGCCGGAGATCGGGAAGACGCTGAGCAGAGGGCACGTCGCGTAAAACAACGCGAGACCGCGGAAATGGCCGGACGGTGCTTCAGGCCTTATTCGAACCTGCAATGCCATTCTTAAAGTGCTATGTAGCACAGCGCTGCCTTTCCCATATGTGCTACGGAGATGCTGATTAGTGCAGTGCTCATTATACATGATTAGAGTCTCGTGACTGCCGGCTACTGCGTGCGTGCGTGCGTAGGTCAAAGTCCACTGATCGCGGCATTGCCCTATTTTGTAAAATTATTTTTTACTCCTCTGGGTGTTGCAATGGATATCAATGATTCATATGATTGCCCTCAGTAAAAAAACACAAGAAACAGGACGCAAACAGTTACAAACACTCAGGTTCTCTACTTCATAAGATGTCGCGGGCGATCGGGAAGACGCTGAGCAGAGGGCACCGTCGCGTAAAACAACGTGAGTCCGCGGAAACTGCCGGACGGTGCTTCAGGCCGGATTCGAACCGGCGATGCCATTCTTAAAGTGCTATGTAGCACAGCGCTGCCTTTCCCATGTGTGCTACGGAGACGCTGATTAATGCAGTGCGAATTATACATGATTAGAGTCTCGTGACTGCCGGCTACTGCGTGCGTGCGTGCGTGTGTAGGTCAAAGTCCGCCGATCGCAGCATTCCCCTATTTTGTAAAATTATTTTTTACTCCTCTGGGTGTTGCAATGGATATCAATGATTCATATGATTGCCCTCAGTAAAAAAGCACAAGAAACAGGACGCAAACAGTTACAAACTCTGCTTCATAAGATGTCGCGGGCGATCGGGAAGACGCTGAGCAGAGGGCACCGTCGCGTAAAACATCGTGAGACCGCGGAAACAGCCGGACTGTGCTTCAGGCTGGATTCGAACCTGCGATGACATTCTTAAAGTGCTATGTAGCACAGCGCTGCCTTTCCTATGTGTGCTACGGAGACACCGATTAATGCACTGCTCATTATACATGATTAGAGTCTCGTGACTGCCGGCTACTGCGTGCGTGCGTGCGTGTGTAGGTCAAAGTCCGCCGATCGCAGCATTCCCCTATTTTGTAAAATTATTTTTTACTCTCCTGGGTGTTGCAATGGATATCAATGATTCATATGATTGCCCTCAGTAAAAAAACACAAGAAACAGGACGCAAACAGTTACAAACTCTGCTTCATAAGATGTCGCGGGCGATCGGGAAGACGCTGAGCAGAGGGCACCGTCGCGTAAAACATCGTGAGACCGCGGAAACAGCCGGACTGTGCTTCAGGCCGGATTCGAACCGGCGATGCCATTCTTAAAGAGCTATGTAGCACAGCGCTGCCTTTCCCATGTGTGCTACGGAGACGCTGATTAATGCAGTGCGAATTATACATGATTAGAGTCTCGTGACTGCCGGCTACTGCGTGCGTGCGTGCGTAGGTCAAAGTCCGCTGATCGCGGCATTCCCCTATTTTGTAAAATTATTTTTTACTCCTCTGGGTGTTGCAATGGATATCAATGATTCATATGATTGCCCTCAGTAAAAAAACACAAGAAACAGAAATGCAATCAGTTACAAACACTCAGGTTCTCTGCTTCATAAGATGTCGCCGGCGATTGGGAAGACGCTGAGCAGAGGGCACCGTCGCGTAAAACAACGTGAGTCCGCGGAAACTGCCGGACGGTGCTTCAGGCCGGATTCGAACCGGCGATGCCATTCTTAAAGTGCTATGTAGCACAGCGCTGCCTTTCCCATGTGTGCTACAGAGACGCTGATTAATGCAGTGCGAATTATACATGACTAGAGTCTCGTGACTGCCGGCTACTGCGTGCGTGCGTGCGTAGGTCAAAGTCCGCTGATCGCGGCATTCCCCTATTTTGTAAAATTATTTTTTACTCCTCTGGGTGTTGCAATGGATATCAATGATTCATATGATTGCCCTCAGTAAAAAAACACAAGAAACAGGACGCAAACAGTTACAAACACTCAGGTTCTCTACTTCATAAGATGTCGCGGGCGATCGGGAAGACGCTGAGCAGAGGGCACCGTCGCGTAAAACAACGTGAGTCCGCGGAAACTGCCGGACGGTGCTTCAGGCCGGATTCGAACCTGCGATGACATTCTTAAAGTGCTATGTAGCACAGCGCTGCCTTTCCCATGTGTGCTACGGAGACACCGATTAATGCAGTGCTCATTATACATGATTAGAGTCTCGTGACTGCCGGCTACTGCTTGCGTGCGTGCGTGTGTAGGTCAAAGTCCGCCGATCGCAGCATTCCCCTATTTTGTAAAATTATTTTTTACTCTCCTGGGTGTTGCAATGGATATCAATGATTCATATGATTGCCCTCAGTAAAAAAACACAAGAAACAGGAATGCAATCAGTTACAAACACTCAGGTTCTCTGCTTCATAAGATGTCGCCGGAGATCGGGAAGACGCTGAGCAGAGGGCACGTCGCGTAAAACAACGCGAGACCGCGGAAATGGCCGGACGGTGCTTCAGGCCTTATTCGAACCTGCAATGCCATTCTTAAAGTGCTATGTAGCACAGCGCTGCCTTTCCCATATGTGCTACGGAGATGCTGATTAGTGCAGTGCTCATTATACATGATTAGAGTCTCGTGACTGCCGGCTACTGCGTGCGTGCGTGCGTAGGTCAAAGTCCACTGATCGCGGCATTGCCCTATTTTGTAAAATTATTTTTTACTCCTCTGGGTGTTGCAATGGATATCAATGATTCATATGATTGCCCTCAGTAAAAAAACACAAGAAACAGGACGCAAACAGTTACAAACACTCAGGTTCTCTACTTCATAAGATGTCGCGGGCGATCGGGAAGACGCTGAGCAGAGGGCACCGTCGGTAAAACAACGTGAGTCCGCGGAAACTGCCGGACGGTGCTTCAGGCCGGATTCGAACCGGCGATGCCATTCTTAAAGTGCTATGTAGCACAGCGCTGCCTTTCCCATGTGTGCTACGGAGACGCTGATTAATGCAGTGCGAATTATACATGATTAGAGTCTCGTGACTGCCGGCTACTGCGTGCGTGCGTGCGTAGGTCAAAGTCCGCTGATCGCGGCATTCCCCTATTTTGTAAAATTATTTTTTACTCCTCTGGGTGTTGCAATGGATATCAATGATTCATATGATTGCCCTCAGTAAAAAAACACAAGAAACAGGACGCAAACAGTTACAAACACTCAGGTTCTCTACTTCATAAGATGTCGCGGGCGATCGGGAAGACGCTGAGCAGAGGGCACCGTCGCGTAAAACAACGTGAGTCCGCGGAAACTGCCGGACGGTGCTTCAGGCCGGATTCGAACCGGCGATGCCATTCTTAAAGTGCTATGTAGCACAGCGCTGCCTTTCCCATGTGTGCTACGGAGACGCTGATTAATGCAGTGCGAATTATACATGATTAGAGTCTCGTGACTGCCGGCTACTGCGTGCGTGCGTGTGTAGGTGAAAGTCCGCCGATCGCAGCATTCCCCTATTTTGTAAAATTATTTTTTACTCCTCTGGGTGTTGCAATGGATATCAATGATTCATATGATTGCCCTCAGTAAAAAAGCACAAGAAACAGGACGCAAACAGTTACAAACTCTGCTTCATAAGATGTCGCGGGCGATCGGGAAGACGCTGAGCAGAGGGCACCGTCGCGTAAAACATCGTGAGACCGCGGAAACAGCCGGACTGTGCTTCAGGCTGGATTCGAACCTGCGATGACATTCTTAAAGTGCTATGTAGCACAGCGCTGCCTTTCCTATGTGTGCTACGGAGACACCGATTAATGCACTGCTCATTATACATGATTAGAGTCTCGTGACTGCCGGCTACTGCGTGCGTGCGTGCGTGTGTAGGTCAAAGTCCGCCGATCGCAGCATTCCCCTATTTTGTAAAATTATTTTTTACTCTCCTGGGTGTTGCAATGGATATCAATGATTCATATGATTGCCCTCAGTAAAAAAACACAAGAAACAGGAATGCAATCAGTTACAAACACTCAGGTTCTCTGCTTCATAAGATGTCGCCGGCGATCGGGAAGACGCTGAGCAGAGGGCACCGTCGCGTAAAACAACGTGAGTCCGCGGAAACTGCCGGACGGTGCTTCAGGCCGGATTCGAACCGGCGATGCCATTCTTAAAGTGCTATGTAGCACAGCGCTGCCTTTCCCATGTGTGCTACGGAGACGCTGATTAATGCAGTGCTCATTATACATGATTAGAGTCTCGTGACTGCCGGCTACTGCGTGCGTGCGTGCGTAGGTCAAAGTCCGCTGATCGCGGCATTCCCCTATTTTGTAAAATTATTTTTTACTCCTCTGGGTGTTGCAATGGATATCAATGATTCATATGATTGCCCTCAGTAAAAAAACACAAGAAACAGGACGCAAACAGTTACAAACACTCAGGTTCTCTACTTCATAAGATGTCGCGGGCGATCGGGAAGACGCTGAGCAGAGGGCACCGTCGGTAAAACAACGTGAGTCCGCGGAAACTGCCGGACGGTGCTTCAGGCCGGATTCGAACCGGCGATGCCATTCTTAAAGTGCTATGTAGCACAGCGCTGCCTTTCCCATGTGTGCTACGGAGACGCTGATTAATGCAGTGCGAATTATACATGATTAGAGTCTCGTGACTGCCGGCTACTGCGTGCGTGCGTGCGTAGGTCAAAGTCCGCTGATCGCGGCATTCCCCTATTTTGTAAAATTATTTTTTACTCCTACGGGTGTTGCAATGGATATCAATGATTCATATGATTGCCCTCAGTAAAAAAACACAAGAAACAGGACGCAAACAGTTACAAACACTCAGGTTCTCTACTTCATAAGATGTCGCGGGCGATCGGGAAGACGCTGAGCAGAGGGCACCGTCGCGTAAAACAACGTGAGTCCGCGGAAACTGCCGGACGGTGCTTCAGGCCGGATTCGAACCGGCGATGCCATTCTTAAAGTGCTATGTAGCACAGCGCTGCCTTTCCCATGTGTGCTACGGAGACGCTGATTAATGCAGTGCGAATTATACATGATTAGAGTCTCGTGACTGCCGGCTACTGCGTGCGTGCGTGCGTGTGTAGGTGAAAGTCCGCCGATCGCAGCATTCCCCTATTTTGTAAAATTATTTTTTACTCCTCTGGGTGTTGCAATGGATATCAATGATTCATATGATTGCCCTCAGTAAAAAAGCACAAGAAACAGGACGCAAACAGTTACAAACTCTGCTTCATAAGATGTCGCGGGCGATCGGGAAGACGCTGAGCAGAGGGCACCGTCGCGTAAAACATCGTGAGACCGCGGAAACAGCCGGACTGTGCTTCAGGCTGGATTCGAACCTGCGATGACATTCTTAAAGTGCTATGTAGCACAGCGCTGCCTTTCCTATGTGTGCTTCGGAGACACCGATTAATGCACTGCTCATTATACATGATTAGAGTCTCGTGACTGCCGGCTACTGCGTGCGTGCGTGCGTGTGTAGGTCAAAGTCCGCCGATCGCAGCATTCCCCTATTTTGTAAAATTATTTTTTACTCTCCTGGGTGTTGCAATGGATATCAATGATTCATATGATTGCCCTCAGTAAAAAAACACAAGAAACAGGAATGCAATCAGTTACAAACACTCAGGTTCTCTGCTTCATAAGATGTCGCCGGCGATCGGGAAGACGCTGAGCAGAGGGCACCGTCGCGTAAAACAACGTGAGTCCGCGGAAACTGCCGGACGGTGCTTCAGGCCGGATTCGAACCGGCGATGCCATTCTTAAAGTGCTATGTAGCACAGCGCTGCCTTTCCCATGTGTGCTACGGAGACGCTGATTAATGCAGTGCTCATTATACATGATTAGAGTCTCGTGACTGCCGGCTACTGCGTGCGTGCGTGCGTAGGTCAAAGTCCGCTGATCGCGGCATTCCCCTATTTTGTAAAATTTTTTTTTACTCCTCTGGGTGTTGCAATGGATATCAATGATTCATATGATTGCCCTCAGTAAAAAAACACAAGAAACAGGACGCAAACAGTTACAAACACTCAGGTTCTCTACTTCATAAGATGTCGCGGGCGATCGGGAAGACGCTGAGCAGAGGGCACCGTCGCGTAAAACAACGTGAGTCCGCGGAAACTGCCGGACGGTGCTTCAGGCCGGAATCGAACCTGCGATGACATTCTTAAAGTGCTATGTAGCACAGCGCTGCCTTTCCCATGTGTGCTACGGAGACACCGATTAATGCAGTGCTCATTATACATGATTAGAGTCTCGTGACTGCCGGCTACTGCGTGCGTGCGTGCGTGTGTAGGTCAAAGTCCGCCAATCGCAGCATTCCCCTATTTTGTAAAATTATTTTTTACTCTCCTGGGTGTTGCAATGGATATCAATGATTCATATGATTGCCCTCAGTAAAAAAACACAAGAAACAGGAATGCAATCAGTTACAAACACTCAGGTTCTCTGCTTCATAAGATGTCGCCGGCGATCGGGAAGACGCTGAGCAGAGGGCACCGTCGCGTAAAACAACGTGAGTCCGCGGAAACTGCCGGACGGTGCTTCAGGCCGGATTCGAACCGGCGATGCCATTCTTAAAGAGCTATGTAGCACAGCGCTGCCTTTCCCATGTGTGCTACGGAGACGCAGATTAATGCAGTGCGAATTATACATGATTAGAGTCTCGTGACTGCCGGCTACTGCGTGCATGCGTGCGTGCGTAGGTCAAAGTCCGCTGATCGCGGCATTCCCCTATTTTGTAAAATTATTTTTTACTCCTCTGGGTGTTGCAATGGATATCAATGATTCATATGATTGCCCTCAGTAAAAAAACACAAGAAACAGGACGCAAACAGTTACAAACACTCAGGTTCTCTACTTCATAAGATGTCGCGGGCGATCGGGAAGACGCTGAGCAGAGGGCACCGTCGCGTAAAACAACGTGAGTCCGCGGAAACTGCCGGACGGTGCTTCAGGCCGGATTCGAACCTGCGATGACATTCTTAAAGTGCTATGTAGCACAGCGCTGCCTTTCCCATGTGTGCTACGGAGACACCGATTAATGCAGTGCTCATTATACATGATTAGAGTCTCGTGACTGCCGGCTACTGCTTGCGTGCGTGCGTGTGTAGGTCAAAGTCCGCCGATCGCAGCATTCCCCTATTTTGTAAAATTATTTTTTACTCTCCTGGGTGTTGCAATGGATATCAATGATTCATATGATTGCCCTCAGTAAAAAAACACAAGAAACAGGAATGCAATCAGTTACAAACACTCAGGTTCTCTGCTTCATAAGATGTCGCCGGAGATCGGGAAGACGCTGAGCAGAGGGCACGTCGCGTAAAACAACGCGAGACCGCGGAAATGGCCGGACGGTGCTTCAGGCCTTATTCGAACCTGCAATGCCATTCTTAAAGTGCTATGTAGCACAGCGCTGCCTTTCCCATATGTGCTACGGAGATGCTGATTAGTGCAGTGCTCATTATACATGATTAGAGTCTCGTGACTGCCGGCTACTGCGTGCGTGCGTGCGTAGGTCAAAGTCCACTGATCGCGGCATTGCCCTATTTTGTAAAATTATTTTTTACTCCTCTGGGTGTTGCAATGGATATCAATGATTCATATGATTGCCCTCAGTAAAAAAACACAAGAAACAGGACGCAAACAGTTACAAACACTCAGGTTCTCTACTTCATAAGATGTCGCGGGCGATCGGGAAGACGCTGAGCAGAGGGCACCGTCGCGTAAAACAACGTGAGTCCGCGGAAACTGCCGGACGGTGCTTCAGGCCGGATTCGAACCGGCGATGCCATTCTTAAAGTGCTATGTAGCACAGCGCTGCCTTTCCCATGTGTGCTACGGAGACGCTGATTAATGCAGTGCGAATTATACATGATTAGAGTCTCGTGACTGCCGGCTACTGCGTGCGTGCGTGCGTGTGTAGGTCAAAGTCCGCCGATCGCAGCATTCCCCTATTTTGTAAAATTATTTTTTACTCCTCTGGGTGTTGCAATGGATATCAATGATTCATATGATTGCCCTCAGTAAAAAAGCACAAGAAACAGGACGCAAACAGTTACAAACTCTGCTTCATAAGATGTCGCGGGCGATCGGGAAGACGCTGAGCAGAGGGCACCGTCGCGTAAAACATCGTGAGACCGCGGAAACAGCCGGACTGTGCTTCAGGCTGGATTCGAACCTGCGATGACATTCTTAAAGTGCTATGTAGCACAGCGCTGCCTTTCCTATGTGTGCTACGGAGACACCGATTAATGCACTGCTCATTATACATGATTAGAGTCTCGTGACTGCCGGCTACTGCGTGCGTGCGTGCGTGTGTAGGTCAAAGTCCGCCGATCGCAGCATTCCCCTATTTTGTAAAATTATTTTTTACTCTCCTGGGTGTTGCAATGGATATCAATGATTATTCATATGATTGCCCTCAGTAAAAAAACACAAGAAACAGGACGCAAACAGTTACAAACTCTGCTTCATAAGATGTCGCGGGCGATCGGGAAGACGCTGAGCAGAGGGCACCGTCGCGTAAAACATCGTGAGACCGCGGAAACAGCCGGACTGTGCTTCAGGCCGGATTCGAACCGGCGATGCCATTCTTAAAGAGCTATGTAGCACAGCGCTGCCTTTCCCATGTGTGCTACGGAGACGCTGATTAATGCAGTGCGAATTATACATGATTAGAGTCTCGTGACTGCCGGCTACTGCGTGCGTGCGTGCGTAGGTCAAAGTCCGCTGATCGCGGCATTCCCCTATTTTGTAAAATTATTTTTTACTCCTCTGGGTGTTGCAATGGATATCAATGATTCATATGATTGCCCTCAGTAAAAAAACACAAGAAACAGAAATGCAATCAGTTACAAACACTCAGGTTCTCTGCTTCATAAGATGTCGCCGGCGATTGGGAAGACGCTGAGCAGAGGGCACCGTCGCGTAAAACAACGTGAGTCCGCGGAAACTGCCGGACGGTGCTTCAGGCCGGATTCGAACCGGCGATGCCATTCTTAAAGTGCTATGTAGCACAGCGCTGCCTTTCCCATGTGTGCTACAGAGACGCTGATTAATGCAGTGCGAATTATACATGATTAGAGTCTCGTGACTGCCGGCTACTGCGTGCGTGCGTGCGTAGGTCAAAGTCCGCTGATCGCGGCATTCCCCTATTTTGTAAAATTATTTTTTACTCCTCTGGGTGTTGCAATGGATATCAATGATTCATATGATTGCCCTCAGTAAAAAAACACAAGAAACAGGACGCAAACAGTTACAAACACTCAGGTTCTCTACTTCATAAGATGTCGCGGGCGATCGGGAAGACGCTGAGCAGAGGGCACCGTCGCGTAAAACAACGTGAGTCCGCGGAAACTGCCGGACGGTGCTTCAGGCCGGATTCGAACCTGCGATGACATTCTTAAAGTGCTATGTAGCACAGCGCTGCCTTTCCCATGTGTGCTACGGAGACACCGATTAATGCAGTGCTCATTATACATGATTAGAGTCTCGTGACTGCCGGCTACTGCTTGCGTGCGTGCGTGTGTAGGTCAAAGTCCGCCGATCGCAGCATTCCCCTATTTTGTAAAATTATTTTTTACTCTCCTGGGTGTTGCAATGGATATCAATGATTCATATGATTGCCCTCAGTAAAAAAACACAAGAAACAGGAATGCAATCAGTTACAAACACTCAGGTTCTCTGCTTCATAAGATGTCGCCGGAGATCGGGAAGACGCTGAGCAGAGGGCACGTCGCGTAAAACAACGCGAGACCGCGGAAATGGCCGGACGGTGCTTCAGGCCTTATTCGAACCTGCAATGCCATTCTTAAAGTGCTATGTAGCACAGCGCTGCCTTTCCCATATGTGCTACGGAGATGCTGATTAGTGCAGTGCTCATTATACATGATTAGAGTCTCGTGACTGCCGGCTACTGCGTGCGTGCGTGCGTAGGTCAAAGTCCACTGATCGCGGCATTGCCCTATTTTGTAAAATTATTTTTTACTCCTCTGGGTGTTGCAATGGATATCAATGATTCATATGATTGCCCTCAGTAAAAAAACACAAGAAACAGGACGCAAACAGTTACAAACACTCAGGTTCTCTACTTCATAAGATGTCGCGGGCGATCGGGAAGACGCTGAGCAGAGGGCACCGTCGGTAAAACAACGTGAGTCCGCGGAAACTGCCGGACGGTGCTTCAGGCCGGATTCGAACCGGCGATGCCATTCTTAAAGTGCTATGTAGCACAGCGCTGCCTTTCCCATGTGTGCTACGGAGACGCTGATTAATGCAGTGCGAATTATACATGATTAGAGTCTCGTGACTGCCGGCTACTGCGTGCGTGCGTGCGTAGGTCAAAGTCCGCTGATCGCGGCATTCCCCTATTTTGTAAAATTATTTTTTACTCCTCTGGGTGTTGCAATGGATATCAATGATTCATATGATTGCCCTCAGTAAAAAAACACAAGAAACAGGACGCAAACAGTTACAAACACTCAGGTTCTCTACTTCATAAGATGTCGCGGGCGATCGGGAAGACGCTGAGCAGAGGGCACCGTCGCGTAAAACAACGTGAGTCCGCGGAAACTGCCGGACGGTGCTTCAGGCCGGATTCGAACCGGCGATGCCATTCTTAAAGTGCTATGTAGCACAGCGCTGCCTTTCCCATGTGTGCTACGGAGACGCTGATTAATGCAGTGCGAATTATACATGATTAGAGTCTCGTGACTGCCGGCTACTGCGTGCGTGCGTGTGTAGGTGAAAGTCCGCCGATCGCAGCATTCCCCTATTTTGTAAAATTATTTTTTACTCCTCTGGGTGTTGCAATGGATATCAATGATTCATATGATTGCCCTCAGTAAAAAAGCACAAGAAACAGGACGCAAACAGTTACAAACTCTGCTTCATAAGATGTCGCGGGCGATCGGGAAGACGCTGAGCAGAGGGCACCGTCGCGTAAAACATCGTGAGACCGCGGAAACAGCCGGACTGTGCTTCAGGCTGGATTCGAACCTGCGATGACATTCTTAAAGTGCTATGTAGCACAGCGCTGCCTTTCCTATGTGTGCTACGGAGACACCGATTAATGCACTGCTCATTATACATGATTAGAGTCTCGTGACTGCCGGCTACTGCGTGCGTGCGTGCGTGTGTAGGTCAAAGTCCGCCGATCGCAGCATTCCCCTATTTTGTAAAATTATTTTTTACTCTCCTGGGTGTTGCAATGGATATCAATGATTCATATGATTGCCCTCAGTAAAAAAACACAAGAAACAGGAATGCAATCAGTTACAAACACTCAGGTTCTCTGCTTCATAAGATGTCGCCGGCGATCGGGAAGACGCTGAGCAGAGGGCACCGTCGCGTAAAACAACGTGAGTCCGCGGAAACTGCCGGACGGTGCTTCAGGCCGGATTCGAACCGGCGATGCCATTCTTAAAGTGCTATGTAGCACAGCGCTGCCTTTCCCATGTGTGCTACGGAGACGCTGATTAATGCAGTGCTCAATATACATGATTAGAGTCTCGTGACTGCCGGCTACTGCGTGCGTGCGTGCGTAGGTCAAAGTCCGCTGATCGCGGCATTCCCCTATTTTGTAAAATTATTTTTTACTCCTCTGGGTGTTGCAATGGATATCAATGATTCATATGATTGCCCTCAGTAAAAAAACACAAGAAACAGGACGCAAACAGTTACAAACACTCAGGTTCTCTACTTCATAAGATGTCGCGGGCGATCGGGAAGACGCTGAGCAGAGGGCACCGTCGGTAAAACAACGTGAGTCCGCGGAAACTGCCGGACGGTGCTTCAGGCCGGATTCGAACCGGCGATGCCATTCTTAAAGTGCTATGTAGCACAGCGCTGCCTTTCCCATGTGTGCTACGGAGACGCTGATTAATGCAGTGCGAATTATACATGATTAGAGTCTCGTGACTGCCGGCTACTGCGTGCGTGCGTGCGTAGGTCAAAGTCCGCTGATCGCGGCATTCCCCTATTTTGTAAAATTATTTTTTACTCCTACGGGTGTTGCAATGGATATCAATGATTCATATGATTGCCCTCAGTAAAAAAACACAAGAAACAGGACGCAAACAGTTACAAACACTCAGGTTCTCTACTTCATAAGATGTCGCGGGCGATCGGGAAGACGCTGAGCAGAGGGCACCGTCGCGTAAAACAACGTGAGTCCGCGGAAACTGCCGGACGGTGCTTCAGGCCGGATTCGAACCGGCGATGCCATTCTTAAAGTGCTATGTAGCACAGCGCTGCCTTTCCCATGTGTGCTACGGAGACGCTGATTAATGCAGTGCGAATTATACATGATTAGAGTCTCGTGACTGCCGGCTACTGCGTGCGTGCGTGCGTGTGTAGGTGAAAGTCCGCCGATCGCAGCATTCCCCTATTTTGTAAAATTATTTTTTACTCCTCTGGGTGTTGCAATGGATATCAATGATTCATATGATTGCCCTCAGTAAAAAAGCACAAGAAACAGGACGCAAACAGTTACAAACTCTGCTTCATAAGATGTCGCGGGCGATCGGGAAGACGCTGAGCAGAGGGCACCGTCGCGTAAAACATCGTGAGACCGCGGAAACAGCCGGACTGTGCTTCAGGCTGGATTCGAACCTGCGATGACATTCTTAAAGTGCTATGTAGCACAGCGCTGCCTTTCCTATGTGTGCTACGGAGACACCGATTAATGCACTGCTCATTATACATGATTAGAGTCTCGTGACTGCCGGCTACTGCGTGCGTGCGTGCGTGTGTAGGTCAAAGTCCGCCGATCGCAGCATTCCCCTATTTTGTAAAATTATTTTTTACTCTCCTGGGTGTTGCAATGGATATCAATGATTCATATGATTGCCCTCAGTAAAAAAACACAAGAAACAGGAATGCAATCAGTTACAAACACTCAGGTTCTCTGCTTCATAAGATGTCGCCGGCGATCGGGAAGACGCTGAGCAGAGGGCACCGTCGCGTAAAACAACGTGAGTCCGCGGAAACTGCCGGACGGTGCTTCAGGCCGGATTCGAACCGGCGATGCCATTCTTAAAGTGCTATGTAGCACAGCGCTGCCTTTCCCATGTGTGCTACGGAGACGCTGATTAATGCAGTGCTCATTATACATGATTAGAGTCTCGTGACTGCCGGCTACTGCGTGCGTGCGTGCGTAGGTCAAAGTCCGCTGATCGCGGCATTCCCCTATTTTGTAAAATTATTTTTTACTCCTCTGGGTGTTGCAATGGATATCAATGATTCATATGATTGCCCTCAGTAAAAAAACACAAGAAACAGGACGCAAACAGTTACAAACACTCAGGTTCTCTACTTCATAAGATGTCGCGGGCGATCGGGAAGACGCTGAGCAGAGGGCACCGTCGGTAAAACAACGTGAGTCCGCGGAAACTGCCGGACGGTGCTTCAGGCCGGATTCGAACCGGCGATGCCATTCTTAAAGTGCTATGTAGCACAGCGCTGCCTTTCCCATGTGTGCTACGGAGACGCTGATTAATGCAGTGCGAATTATACATGATTAGAGTCTCGTGACTGCCGGCTACTGCGTGCGTGCGTGCGTAGGTCAAAGTCCGCTGATCGCGGCATTCCCCTATTTTGTAAAATTATTTTTTACTCCTACGGGTGTTGCAATGGATATCAATGATTCATATGATTGCCCTCAGTAAAAAAACACAAGAAACAGGACGCAAACAGTTACAAACACTCAGGTTCTCTACTTCATAAGATGTCGCGGGCGATCGGGAAGACGCTGAGCAGAGGGCACCGTCGCGTAAAACAACGTGAGTCCGCGGAAACTGCCGGACGGTGCTTCAGGCCGGATTCGAACCGGCGATGCCATTCTTAAAGTGCTATGTAGCACAGCGCTGCCTTTCCCATGTGTGCTACGGAGACGCTGATTAATGCAGTGCGAATTATACATGATTAGAGTCTCGTGACTGCCGGCTACTGCGTGCGTGCGTGCGTGTGTAGGTGAAAGTCCGCCGATCGCAGCATTCCCCTATTTTGTAAAATTATTTTTTACTCCTCTGGGTGTTGCAATGGATATCAATGATTCATATGATTGCCCTCAGTAAAAAAGCACAAGAAACAGGACGCAAACAGTTACAAACTCTGCTTCATAAGATGTCGCGGGCGATCGGGAAGACGCTGAGCAGAGGGCACCGTCGCGTAAAACATCGTGAGACCGCGGAAACAGCCGGACTGTGCTTCAGGCTGGATTCGAACCTGCGATGACATTCTTAAAGTGCTATGTAGCACAGCGCTGCCTTTCCTATGTGTGCTTCGGAGACACCGATTAATGCACTGCTCATTATACATGATTAGAGTCTCGTGACTGCCGGCTACTGCGTGCGTGCGTGCGTGTGTAGGTCAAAGTCCGCCGATCGCAGCATTCCCCTATTTTGTAAAATTATTTTTTACTCTCCTGGGTGTTGCAATGGATATCAATGATTCATATGATTGCCCTCAGTAAAAAAACACAAGAAACAGGAATGCAATCAGTTACAAACACTCAGGTTCTCTGCTTCATAAGATGTCGCCGGCGATCGGGAAGACGCTGAGCAGAGGGCACCGTCGCGTAAAACAACGTGAGTCCGCAGAAACTGCCGGACGGTGCTTCAGGCCGGATTCGAACCGGCGATGCCATTCTTAAAGTGCTATGTAGCACAGCGCTGCCTTTCCCATGTGTGCTACGGAGACGCTGATTAATGTAGTGCTCATTATACATGATTAGAGTCTCGTGACTGCCGGCTACTGCGTGCGTGCGTGCGTAGGTCAAAGTCCGCTGATCGCGGCATTCCCCTATTTTGTAAAATTATTTTTTACTCCTCTGGGTGTTGCAATGGATATCAATGATTCATATGATTGCCCTCAGTAAAAAAACACAAGAAACAGGACGCAAACAGTTACAAACACTCAGGTTCTCTACTTCATAAGATGTCGCGGGCGATCGGGAAGACGCTGAGCAGAGGGCACCGTCGCGTAAAACAACGTGAGTCCGCGGAAACTGCCGGACGGTGCTTCAGGCCGGAATCGAACCTGCGATGACATTCTTAAAGTGCTATGTTACACAGCGCTGCCTTTCCCATGTGTGCTACGGAGACACCGATTAGTGCAGTGCTCATTATACATGATTAGAGTCTCGTGACTGCCGGCTACTGCGTGCGTGCGTGCGTAGGTCAAAGTCCGCTGATCGCGGCATTGCCCTATTTTGTAAAATTATTTTTTACTCCTCTGGGTGTTGCAATGGATATCAATGATTCATATGATTGCCCTCAGTAAAAAAACACAAGAAACAGGACGCAAACAGTTACAAACACTCAGGTTCTCTACTTCATAAGATGTCGCGGGCGATCGGGAAGACGCTGAGCAGAGGGCACCGTCGGTAAAACAACGTGAGTCCGCGGAAACTGCCGGACGGTGCTTCAGGCCGGATTCGAACCTGCGATGACATTCTTAAAGTGCTATGTAGCACAGCGCTGCCTTTCCCATGTGTGCTACGGAGACGCCGATTAATGCAGTGCTCATTATACATGATTAGAGTCTCGTGACTGCCGGCTACTGCGTGCGTGCGTGCGTAGGTCAAAGTCCGCTGATCGCGGCATTCCCCTATTTTGTAAAATTATTTTTTACTCCTCTGGGTGTTGCAATGGATATCAATGATTCATATGATTGCCCTCAGTAAAAAAACACAAGAAACAGGACGCAAACAGTTACAAACACTCAGGTTCTCTACTTCATAAGATGTCGCGGGCGATCGGGAAGACGCTGAGCAGAGGGCACCGTCGCGTAAAACAACGTGAGTCCGCGGAAACTGCCGGACGGTGCTTCAGGCCGGATTCGAACCTGCGATGACATTCTTAAAGTGCTATGTAGCACAGCGCTGCCTTTCCCATGTGTGCTACGGAGACGCTGATTAATGCAGTGCTCATTATACATGATTAGAGTCTCGTGACTGCCGGCTACTGCTTGCGTGCGTGCGTGTGTAGGTCAAAGTCCGCCGATCGCAGCATTCCCCTATTTTGTAAAATTATTTTTTACTCTCCTGGGTGTTGCAATGGATATCAATGATTCATATGATTGCCCTCAGTAAAAAAACACAAGAAACAGGAATGCAATCAGTTACAAACACTCAGGTTCTCTGCTTCATAAGATGTCGCCGGCGATCGGGAAGACGCTGAGCAGAGGGCACCGTCGCGTAAAACAACGTGAGTCCGCGGAAACTGCCGGACGGTGCTTCAGGCCGGATTCGAACCGGCGATGCCATTCTTAAAGTGCTATGTAGCACAGCGCTGCCTTTCCCATGTGTGCTACGGAGACGCTGATTAATGCAGTGCGAATTATACATGATTAGAGTCTCGTGACTGCCGGCTACTGCGTGCGTGCGTGCGTAGGTCAAAGTCCGCTGATCGCGGCATTCCCCTATTTTGTAAAATTATTTTTTACTCCTCTGGGTGTTGCAATGGATATCAATGATTCATATGATTGCCCTCAGTAAAAAAACACAAGAAACAGGACGCAAACAGTTACAAACACTCAGGTTCTCTACTTCATAAGATGTCGCGGGCGATCGGGAAGACGCTGAGCAGAGGGCACCGTCGCGTAAAACAACGTGAGTCCGCGGAAACTGCCGGACGGTGCTTCAGGCCGGAATCGAACCTGCGATGACATTCTTAAAGTGCTATGTAGCACAGCGCTGCCTTTCCCATGTGTGCTACGGAGACACCGATTAGTGCAGTGCTCATTATACATGATTAGAGTCTCGTGACTGCCGGCTACTGCGTGCGTGCGTGCGTAGGTCAAAGTCCGCTGATCGCGGCATTGCCCTATTTTGTAAAATTATTTTTTACTCCTCTGGGTGTTGCAATGGATATCAATGATTCATATGATTGCCCTCAGTAAAAAAACACAAGAAACAGGACGCAAACAGTTACAAACACTCAGGTTCTCTACTTCATAAGATGTCGCGGGCGATCGGGAAGACGCTGAGCAGAGGGCACCGTCGGTAAAACAACGTGAGTCCGCGGAAACTGCCGGACGGTGCTTCAGGCCGGATTCGAACCTGCGATGACATTCTTAAAGTGCTATGTAGCACAGCGCTGCCTTTCCCATGTGTGCTACGGAGACACCGATTAATGCAGTGCTCATTATACATGATTAGAGTCTCGTGACTGCCGGCTACTGCGTGCGTGCGTGCGTAGGTCAAAGTCCGCTGATCGCGGCATTCCCCTATTTTGTAAAATTATTTTTTACTCCTCTGGGTGTTGCAATGGATATCAATGATTCATATGATTGCCCTCAGTAAAAAAACACAAGAAACAGGACGCAAACAGTTACAAACACTCAGGTTCTCTACTTCATAAGATGTCGCGGGCGATCGGGAAGACGCTGAGCAGAGGGCACCGTCGCGTAAAACAACGTGAGTCCGCGGAAACTGCCGGACGGTGCTTCAGGCCGGATTCGAACCTGCGATGACATTCTTAAAGTGCTATGTAGCACAGCGCTGCCTTTCCCATGTGTGCTACGCAGACACCGATTAATGCAGTGCTCATTATACATGATTAGAGTCTCGTGACTGCCGGCTACTGCTTGCGTGCGTGCGTGTGTAGGTCAAAGTCCGCCGATCGCAGCATTCCCCTATTTTGTAAAATTATTTTTTACTCTCCTGGGTGTTGCAATGGATATCAATGATTCATATGATTGCCCTCAGTAAAAAAACACAAGAAACAGGAATGCAATCAGTTACAAACACTCAGGTTCTCTGCTTCATAAGATGTCGCCGGCGATCGGGAAGACGCTGAGCAGAGGGCACCGTCGCGTAAAACAACGTGAGTCCGCGGAAACTGCCGGACGGTGCTTCAGGCCGGATTCGAACCGGCGATGCCATTCTTAAAGAGCTATGTAGCACAGCGCTGCCTTTCCCATGTGTGCTACGGAGACGCTGATTAATGCAGTGCGAATTATACATGATTAGAGTCTCGTGACTGCCGGCTACTGCGTGCGTGCGTGCGTAGGTCAAAGTCCGCTGATCGCGGCATTCCCCTATTTTGTAAAATTCTTTTTTACTCTCCTGGGTGTTGCAATGGATATCAATGATTCATATGATTGCCCTCAGTAAAAAAACACAAGAAACAGGAATGCAATCAGTTACAAACACTCAGGTTCTCTGCTTCATAAGATGTCGCCGGCGATCGGGAAGACGCTGAGCAGAGGGCACCGTCGCGTAAAACAACGTGAGTCCGCGGAAACTGCCGGACGGTGCTTCAGGCCGGATTCGAACCGGCGATGCCATTCTTAAAGTGCTATGTAGCACAGCGCTGCCTTTCCCATGTGTGCTACGGAGACGCTGATTAATGCAGTGCGAATTATACATGATTAGAGTCTCGTGACTGCCGGCTACTGCGTGCGTGCGTGCGTGTGTAGGTCAAAGTCCGCCGATCGCAGCATTCCCCTATTTTGTAAAATTATTTTTTACTCTCCTGGGTGTTGCAATGGATATCAATGATTCATATGATTGCCCTCAGTAAAAAAACACAAGAAACAGGAATGCAATCAGTTACAAACACTCAGGTTCTCTGCTTCATAAGATGTCGCCGGCGATCGGGAAGACGCTGAGCAGAGGGCACGTCGCGTAAAACAACGCGAGACCGCGGAAATGGCCGGACGGTGCTTCAGGCCTTATTCGAACCTGCAATGCCATTCTTAAAGTGCTATGTAGCACAGCGCTGCCTTTCCCATATGTGCTACGGAGATGCTGATTAGTGCAGTGCTCATTATACATGATTAGAGTCTCGTGACTGCCGGCTACTGCGTGGGTGCATGCGTAGGTCAAAGTCCGCCGATCGCAGCATTCCCCTATTTTGTAAAATTATTTTTTACTCCTCTGGGTGTTGCAATGGATATCAATGATTCATATGATTGCCCTCAGTAAAAAAACACAAGAAACAGGAATGCAATCAGTTACAAACACTCAGGTTCTCTACTTCATAAGCGCTTTCAGATATAACCTCCGGAGTACATGCGGAGGTTTGTCAAACGGAGGTCCTATCCTTCGGATGATTCAGATATGATGCTAACCTGCGGACCTAATACTGACCTTATACGGACGTATGTGTGAACGACATACACGCACATTACAGAATCTCCGTGTGGTTGTCGAGTGAGGGGTGGGGGCTTAGAGTTCACAAGATGCGAGATATATGACGCAGAATATATGCGGCCGCTGCCTGTCACTGCTGCTTTTTGTTTACAAAGTGTAGCCTATGTATTATAGGCTAAAGAAGAGAAATCTATTGTGCGTAGGCTAATACTTGAAGTAGGATAGTCACGTAAGTGCGCACATACAGAATTTGTATGTGTGCTTCGAGTAAACACATTTATCTGTTTTCAACGTAATGCAGGCGCACGGGAACATATTTTTGACCATGGGTGCTGAATAACAAAATAATGGATGTCCCACGATTTCTCCCCTATGATATGATTTGAATTTAGACAGCTACGCCATTTCAACGCGGTGTATGAGTAGGCCTAAGAGCGAGAAGTTTAATAATGCCCTTGCCACTCCGACTCATCAATAAAAACTGCGTGCACACACACCAGACCAGCACTTGACTTTACATCATTAAACTATTTCAGTATATTGCTTTTCTGATTGTCAAAACCACACCTAACTTATGGCGTCTCCACTCCACAGCAAAAGTGTCCTAACCATGTTACAGCTGTTTCTATCTGAGCGACTCCAATAGTGAGAGGATTTCAGTGTCATATTTCGGTGGCACTAGCTGTCGTGGAACTCGAGATGACATGTCTACTGATAGGCAACAGGTCTCACCAACACGAAATTCTAATTGCAAAATATGCATCCTACCTCATCTGTTGTACTGTAGTTATTCGAAATTGGGCTTTTCACAATCCAACGATATATCCAAAGTGCGAACTAGTTGGTGATGGTTTATGAAAACTGCCAGTATGCATGCTACACGGAGTTCTGACAGGGCTGTGCATGGCCTAATAAACAGGCAAGATATAACCCACGATCGCCATGGTTTCGTTGTCAATTCGTGTTTGTGGTAATAATGACAGCAACAATAAAACCATCTGTATCTTACGATCTTCATCATTCTTGACAGATCACCAGCCTCCTCTGGATGGTCATATGCATAATAAGCCTATAGCCTACCTTTAGTTTTCATTTAATTTTAAACACGAATCTACTGTCTTTACTGCCGGGAGAGAAAAAATATATTGTATTCTTTTCTGTAGCCTAATTCTGCCTAAGGCTATCAATGAACAGAAAACCGTGTTGGCTAACAATTTATTAAATACTCAATTCAATTTCAATTTAATTTATTGTGCTTATAGAGCGCCAAAACATAACACATGTATCATGGCGCTTTACAGAATGTAGGCAATCAGAGAAAGAAGGAAAGAAAGGAAGAAAAGGAAAGCAAGAGAGAGGCCCATGGGTAACAGGGGCGAGGAAAAACTCCCTAGAATTGGAGATATATATAGGAAGAAACCTCGAGCAGATCCACGACTCAAGGGCCTGACCCATCTGCCTAGGGTCAGTACATGACAGTAAGGTCTGTATACATGACAAATGCATATGATAGTCGGGTGTAGAGAATAAGACATGGTGTTAAGCACTTGAGCTGAAAGTTACAAGAGGTGGGATGATTACGTATCCGTTATGGTAGTTCGTTATTCCTGATTTAGTGACAGAAATACTCCTGTTATTGTCGTCAACGACGTCGCTGTAGGCTACTGCCTTTTCAGCGCCTTCTGCTTATGATGATTCAGTCTTTTGAATTCGTTTGGCCTTGCCATGCAGTTGTAGGCTACAACGTGCCATTCCCTTCATGTGTTTTATCAAAATGTTGTATGCCCTCATGGACAGTAGCTCCATGATGTCTGCATCTTTCCATGTCGGAGATTTTCTGGACAGCACTATGCCACTCCATCATAACACTGGCATTTAAGTCAGATTTAACCACATGGACGCATGAAAGAAACGTCACCAACACGCCCTCTCACTAGGTGTGAATTTTAACCGCATGTTCTACGCCTCATTCAGACACAGCACATTTACATAATGTCCGGAGGAAATACTAGGTCGGGGGTAGTATAAACACCGGGTGAATTCGGACTTCCATATGACCGGTTATGTCGTTCAGATATACGGCCCCACCGTTTAACATCGGCAGAACCTCCGGTCTTACACGTATGTCTGAAAGCGCTTCATGTTAAGCGTTCACCATACTGCAATTAAGTATACTCTTTTGATTATGCCTCATTTGCCAATAGAATATGAATTGTTACATGTGGAATTGCTTGTTATTTGAGTGTAAGTAATGATAGCAAAATAAACTCATTCTGCTCGATCAACTATGCACTTATGCAATATTATTTTTTTTTCAGAGACACTGTTGAAGTCCTTTGGAGCACATCTCTACCTCTACCTAACTCTACCTACCAGAAGGTGAGGTTTTCTTGATGGCAAATGGTTACATAGCCTGTTAATATGACACGACACGTTTAACATCGTTTTTTTTATTTTTTTATTTATGTATTTATTTAATCATTGCAGGTTCGTCCACTGCAGAGTTGCAGATGCCTAAAAACCAGGAACGAAGTAGGAATAATTATCTATTTTTTGGGACATTTTAATTTTGATTATTAATGTTTGTCTATTTTGTTTTTATTTTGTTGTTGAAAATTGCTCATTTAATGCACATTTGCGGATTTGTTCAGCAAATCTGTTGAAAAACAAGTCATTAAACTGATATACTTGTTTACAACAAATACAAATGCTGTTGTATTTTGTTATTTGTCAATTCAACTTCAGTAAACCACCCTTAGTGCTTCACTTTGAATATTAATGTTTCAAATAAATCTGTGATTTTAGTACCCTCTAAGATTAAAAGGTGACAGGGTTGGTGTAAATAACAACTATATTAATACATTGGTTTACCAAGCACATGGGGCCAGAAGTCTAGATTGGAGCCCCAAAACATTTTTGGCATGTGAGCAAGGATGGATTACTGAATGAGCCTACCGAGCCCAAGAGGTCAAGGGACCCTGAACCCCAAGTAGTTGTGTGAATTCACTACCAATAAGTCAAAAAGCAAAAGGCTATGAATCTGAACAAATTTAGGTACTGCCCTTCTCCAGCTGACCATCCCAAAAATGCACCAGAAAACAGGAAATCACATCTAACCCCCCCCCCCCCCCCACACACACACACACACACACACCCGTTTGTACCCACATTTGCACAAACAGGGTAGGGGGAGAGGGTCCTTATGCATCTGTGTCCAGGGGGACAGTAGTTCATAATCAGTCGCTGTATTAATACATAACCTCACTGTATTAATTTATAATATGACATTATAGTGTGAAGTTGTCAATTATCGCCAAGCACAGGTGACTGCGTTGTGGGAGGGGGCCCCCAAATCAAATTCTGCTTAGGGCCCCCAAAAGGCTTGGGCCGGCACTGCGTATGACACATACTCACACAGTAGACATACGTATGCTTCCATGCACAGGCACATACGCAGGCACGCACACACACACACACACACACACACACACACACTCACACACACACACACACCCACACACATAACATAAACATAACACAAACAATCAAGAATTTCTCATAATTATGAACAGGCAAGATGGAGGTGGGGTTGTATAAAATGAATTTTACATGTGAAATCTATGAACTAATCATGTTTTGGTACTTGCTGTCTAGCAGATACCAGTGAGAATTGAGTGTGGATAATGCAATTTAGTGAGACAGTTAGAATCATATAGGCCTTTCAGCGTGATTTCTTTTTGTGGAAAAAATGTGCTGGCCTGGGCGGCGGTCATATTTTGTACCGCTCTGCGGTACATCTAGTTGTTATTCTTCTTCCGACCAAATTTGACGTTCAAAGGCTCTAAAACCACTGAACCGTTCGACGTCATTCAAACACTCCTCCAAAGGTCTTGTAACAGAGATTTGTTCTATGTTTTTTCACATTTGTGAACTTTTTACTTTTTTAGATATTTATGATAAAAGAGCAAGAAATTATCATAGAGTTAACGTTGAGACGCTTTGGCGGCAAAGATGCATTGTTACGTGAGTGCTAATTAAGCTTTACAGCTGTGAAGACATTCGAACACTAGAAGCAATCTAACATTGAAGTAGAACTAATCTACCATTCCACAGCTGCGGTAAACCTGAACGTTAACGTCTTGTCGCCTGCCGTACTCCTTACTTGATTTGCTCATATCTTTTAGAGGGTTTCTGTAAATACAGACAAGGTAAGTGTTCCATTTTTTGGTATTTGACTTATTTAGAACTATGTCGTCAAACATTATGTCATGTAAGTTAGCATTATATGTGTGAAATGAGTGGTCGTTGATATATATTATGTAACGTATGAAAACCCACTGTTAACGTTACAGTAGTGCTAACCGGTTAGCTGTAGGTAACGTTATAAATAGTTCTAGCTTACCTAACGTTAACACTAACGTTATAGCAGCTATTAGAACTAAGCTAACGACAATCAAACCTAACGTTTAACGTCAGCACTACATATTTAAGTTAGCTAACGTTAACGTCAACCAAATAAAGTAAATAAATAAACTCTGGCTCAGGTTAAGTTAACGTTACCCTAGAAGCTAGAAATGTTACTCGTTAACGTTATTGATATTTGCTCGTAACTTATAGCCTCTAGTCTACCCCTCACATTTTAGTAAAGCCAACAAATATGCTCCTTTTTATTTTACTAAACACCACTAAAGTGTTTGTTCGACTCAAATCTCGGTCGGCATTTGGTAACGTTAGTGAAACCAAGGTAAAATTACCGTTTTAGGCTCATAGTTAGCGACTACACTAAAACACATGATATAGAAGTTAGAGGTAGCTGGTGTTGTCAACATAAGAATATGCTTAACGTTACTTGGCCTAGAAGCTAACTTACTCATTTCTACATCATTCTGACCTATAAATTACGTATGTTGTAGCCTAGCACGTGCATAAATCAATAAGAATAAGGCAATTTATGTATCTAAACATGTTTTTTTTCCTGAACCTTCAACACAAAAAGGAAGTCAACTAGGGGAGTTTGATGAAGATATATTTTCAACCTTATTCACCTGTAATACATTAACAATGGAGGTGTATGTTAATAAGCTCATTCAGCCTTTTAAACAAAATATTCAGAATCAATAGCTCAAAATTATATGAAATGACCTGTTCACTGACCTCGCCTCAAATTTGCCATCAGAAGATCATCTTTGAGAATGTGGTCCAAGTTTGTGGCAGCCTTAGAAATACTGCATGTCCATTGTTTGTGTGTCGTGTTTAGATATAATTGAATGTTGCATTGCAATATTACAACAGTTGTCACAATTTCTCACTTATTTCTTTTTCACAGCACAGAGTAAGTCTTTTTCAAGACTTTCCCCACATGTTTCACGTCTTCCACATCCACGTGGTTGTGTTGCAGACTTGAAGTTCAGGTATGAAGTTAAAATTATTTACATCTTTAACACCTAGACCAGCTGTGTTGTTTGTCTATACTTTGTCAATGGTGTATAATGGCCTCTATCAAACTGTATGAGAGGGTTTTCCCTATCTTAGCATTAAAACTCATTCAGTCTGTTAAACAAAATAATCAGAATCAACAGCTCAAAATGATATGAAATAGCCTGTCTGGCCTTGCCTCAAATTTGCCGTCAGAAGATCATCTTTGAGAATGTGGTCCCAGTCTGTTACAGTTTGACAGCCTTAGATATAATGCATGTCTATTGTTTGTGTGTCATGTTTTAATAGTGTTGCATTGCAATGTTACAAACATTTTCACAATTTCTCACATATTTCTTTTTCACAGCACAGAGTAATAGTCTTTTTTAAAGACTTTTTCCATTCACGTCTTCATTGGTTGTGTTGCAGACTTGAAGTTCAGGTATGAAATTAAAACTATTTCCATCTTTAACACCTAAACCAGCTGTGTTGTTTGTCTATACTTTGTCAGTGGCGTATAATGCCCTCTATCAAACTGTATGAGAGGATTTTCCCCATCTCTCAACAAATTCCTTTAGTCTTAGAGTGCTTCCACAAGTATGTAATTGACCTGACATTTTCCATTGTGAATGTGGCAGTTTAATGGACTTGAAACTGTGGACATGGGCTACTATAAATTAATTGCATTTGTGTTTTGGTAATTGCAATCATACAATTAATGTAATTGTTATGTTACAGTTGTCCCAATGTGATACGCAATAGTTATTTTCCTCAGCTAGCTGTTAAGATTTGTTTTCATAACAGCTATGCTGCTTCCAGACTAAAGCTGCTTTTTCATTACCATTTTCCCACTTGTTGTTAGTGTATTGAAATCAGTGAAAACAATGTGACTGACAGACCTAGCAAGCTGTTTAAGCTAGTTTTGCCCTTGCCTTGCTCTACATCAGTATCACCTGCCTTAAACTGAAATGAATTATACACAGAATTCTGCTTTGTTTACTGAGCAATGAAGAGGCAATGAAATGTTACAGTATATTGAACTACCACTACAGCTTGATGGTTCAACAACATTACTTTTAGATATTTAAGTTGTAATGAACAATTGTAGGCATTCTTTGTTTTAAAAAGTGTTAAACTTGTTTATTGGCTTTTGTCTTTCAGGCTTGTTCCAGACCAGACCAGTTTGGTGGCTGAGGGCCTTTCTGTGTGCACAACACACTGACAACATATCCTACTAATATACATACCTACAAACATATCTGAGACAATATCTGAGCACATGCCTATCTGAACATATCTGAGCACATACTGAGACTTCTACTAAGACTTATTCTGAGAACTATACTGAGATTTATCCTGAGAGCTATACTGAGACTTATTCTGAGAATCATATCTGAGCACATACTGAGACTTCTAAGATTTATCCTGAGAATTCTACTGAGATTTATCCTGAGAGCTATACTGAGACTTTTTCTGAGAACCATACCTGTGAATCATATCTGAACATATCTGAGCACATACTGAGACTTCTACTAAGATTTATCCTGAGAACTATACTGAGATTTATCCTGAGAATTCTACTGAGACTTATTCTGAGAACTATACTGAGATTTATCCTGAGAACTATACTGAGACTTATTCTGAGAGCCATACCTGTAAATATCTGTCAGCCATTCATACCTTTGAATCATACCTGTGTTGTGAAATCTGTGAAACGTAGCTGTACTGTTAGACCTGAACTGTGTGAAGATTGAGATTCTAACCTAGATTTTGTCTAAAACTGACCATCTGAAGGGCTGACTCTTATTCTTCAGTCTACATCACCATCAAATACCATTAACTGAGAACTCTGTTACTCTGTTGACCATCTGATCTCTCCCTGACCATTAAATTATTCTGTAGCTTCATTGTGTATTCTGGAGTGTCATTGTGCTGCTGTTTCTACAGTACCATTTCATTTCTGGACCCATTTTATTTTATTTGTACTGACTCATATACTCTAAGCTACTAAGTGGTTTTCAAGAATACTGTAGGCCTATGTAATTTGAATAATAATACTGCAAGTAATTTGTAAAGCTGACTTTTGGATATCCTACCCTCCATTTAGTTGCACAATACAGTTGTTGTAGTTTATATTTTGTATTATATAGTGTGTATATATATATCAGCCTACACCGTTGTCCAATACATTTAGTTGCATGGTACAGCATATTAAGTAGTTAAGTTTTGAAGCAAGCATGCCAAAGAAAGGCCGCCGTTCAGAAGCTCAAAAAAGACGATGGCAAAAGTTGGCCCTCACTGAAGTTGAAACAACCAGTCATTCTTCATGTACACAACATGAGTTGGAGATAAGAGAAGAGCTCAGTGTTGCCCAAAGGGAGATGGAACAGAATGGCATTTTCCATGTTAGGGCATCACATAGCCAAGGTCATAACAGGTATGGTATAAACGCCAACAAGCAGTGCACATGCAATTCCTTGACATTTCTTGCTGTTCTTCATCAGCGAGCTGTGCTGAATAGTGATGATCTCGACTATGTTTTGCAGAAAGGTGTATAGTGATGCACAGATAATGTTAAGAACAGGTGGCAATGTGGCACCAGCTCACTTAGCTATGGATGAGCTACCTGACCGTGTTGAAATCTACGGAGAGATCTATCATGTTCACAAGTACCTATCGCGGTATGGTTATCTTAGACAAGAGGGACCTGATCGTGCAGACTTCTTAAAGCTCTCTGACAGACTGCATTGTTTATCAAGTGATGTCAACTATGCATTACTAACTGTAGGGAGTCTTACGATTGCTTTGTTTAAAGATAACTTTGAGAGATATGGGTGGTTTGATCCTCACAGTAGGACAGCTCATGGACTCCAAATTGAGAATGGTACTGCAGCGATGTTGATCTTTACTAATTTTACTGATATGGTAGACCGGCTGCTTGTGTTCTGGGCCCTGGTTGATTCAAGCGACGAATGGATTTACGAGTTGATGCCAGTATCGTTCACATCTTATAGGACTATCCACAATGAACAGACATGCTCCATTAATAACAATATGCAGCCTGCTGTATCGCCAACTATCCACAATGAACAGACATGCTCCATTAATAACAATATGCAGCCTACTGTATCGCCAACTATCCACAATGAACAGACAGACACCATTAATAACAATGTGCAGCCTACTGTTTCGTCAACTAAATGTAAACGTAACAAAGATCAAAGAAAGGAAAATTCAAGTAAAGCTTTGAAATGTCAAAGAAAAATGTCAACCAAGGAGAAGAATAGGGCAAAACATCAAAAGTATTATGAAAAGAACCGGGCAAAAAAGCTGGAGTATGCAAGAAACAGATATGCAAACATAGAACACAATCAGCGTAAGAAATGTCACCACAGACATCAATACATGCATGACCCTACCTATAAATTGCAAAAAAAATCATACATCACTAGTCGTTACGCTCAGGATTCAATTTTCAGATCAAAGCAACAAGCTTATATGAAGCGTCGTTACAACCATGATGAAAATTACCGTTTGAAGCAACGAGCTTACATAAACCAGCGTTACAACTGTGATAAAAATTACCGTTTGAAGCAACGAGCTTACTTTAAGCAGCGTTATTCACAAAGTGATATCCGCTCAAGGCAGAAATTGGCCATGAGAAGCCATTATGCACGCGTTCTTAATTACAGACAAAAAAAGAGAGAAGCTTTTGCTGACAGATACAGAAATTATCCCTGTTTCAGATATTATCGTTATCTACAGAGAAATAAATCTGTCGATGACAGATTCCAGAAAATGCTTCATAAAATGCGTTGTGCTTCACTAATACAACGCAAGTACCATCAGATAAGATCACATAGATCTGAGCAAGACACTGAGCAGTCAACACTGACAGAAAGCACTCTTTTGCATTCAAGTATTGCATCTTTCAGAATGGCTGTACAGAACGGCCCTACTTATGTTTGCACAGTATGTCACAGAGCTTTGTTTTATAATCAGGTGAAAAAGTGCAATCATGAATCTTATCAAAGGAACCCAGATATGGTGAAGAGATGCTTGACAGGGAAATATGTG
The DNA here is from genome assembly GCF_046254945.1 of Alosa pseudoharengus. Lineage (NCBI taxonomy): Eukaryota > Metazoa > Chordata > Actinopteri > Clupeiformes > Clupeidae > Alosa > Alosa pseudoharengus. Next base: position 48,081,218 of record NW_027468718.1, on the reverse strand, counting down.
CATACATGTAGCGATCAGTGCAGTTCCCTTGAGTCTTGTTGTTCACCTGAAAAAAAGGCAGAGTGGATTTGTTATAGCTGCCATGACAACTTGAAAATAGGAAAAATGCCACCGATTGCTGCCATCAATATGTTAGAACTCTCACCAATTCCCCCAGAACTCAGCATTATGAATATACTTGAGAGGCACCTAATAGCCAAGTACATACCATTTGCGAAAATAATCAGTCTCCCCAAAGGCCAACAGAAATTAATACATGGTGGAATTGTTTGTGTACCCTCAGAAATACAAGCAACAGTCGATGCTTTGCCGAGGCCCAGTAGCCAGTCGCAGCTTTTGAAAGTGAAGTTGAAAAGAAGAATGGCCTATACAGGGCATTACCAGTTCCAGACTGTTGACATGACCAAAGTATTATGTGCCTTATCGAAATTGAGAGAGATTCATTCTGAATACAGGGACATAAGTATAAATGATGACACACTGATCTTTGAGGACGGAATGAGTGGCATGGCAAATGAGAATTACATCAATGATGAGCTCAGTGTAATGGAAACAGATGCATTGGACGACTGTGACATGACTGAAATGAGACCTTCGGAAAGAAATACTGTAGACAATCAGCACAATATTGAAAACCAGGAGTTACACAATGACCAGGATTCACCCGACACTGAGGAGGGTACAAGTCAGCAGAATGGTGGTTGCTCAATAGATTCATGCTTACAGCCAGCTGATATTGCACAAGAAATGATGACATTTGGAGAGGGCATATTCACTGTGGCACCAGCTGAAGGAAACAGGCCAATGAGTTTTTTCAGAGTTCCTAAACTAGAGGCAATGGCTTTCCCTGTGCAGTTCCCCACCGGAACAAACACTTTAGATGAAACCCATAGACTCAGCAAATTATCGCCAAGCGGATACTTCAATGCACGTCTTTTTTCTGTTGACAATCGATTTGCTCTCGACTACAATTACATTTTTTTTGCACAGTTTGTCACAGAAATGCATTTGGCCAAGTCTTCTATGTCGATTCAACTCCGCAAAGGAAAACCCATGACCAGAGATGGACGCAAAATAACGGCAAGAATGCTGCAAGACAAACGGGAGGTTGAGAAACTGGTGCAAAACAGACGCGACACGGTTCATGCAGCCTTTGAGAGGAACACCTGCTTACTGGGAAAAGACCCTCAGAGATCTCTTTGCAATGATTCGCCAGCTTGGTACCCCAACATTCTTCTGTACATTTAGTGCTGCCGAAATGAGATGGGCAGAGGTCATACAAACAATAAAGGCACAACAAGGAGAGCAGGTTGACGTTTCTGAGCTTGACTGGGCCTCAAAATGCGAGATATTGCGTAGCAACCCTGTCACCACCATGCGCATGTTTGACAAACGCGTTGATGCACTACTCAGACACCTGATCCTGTCACCAGCGCAGCCCATTGGTGAGGTTGTTGACTACTTTTTCCGGGTGGAGTATCAAGCTAGAGGCTCACCACATATACATATGTTGGTTTGGTGTAAGAATGCACCTGTATTTGAGGAGGAAGGAGAAAGTGTGTGAGTTTGTTGACAAGTATATAACATGCCAGCTGCCTGATCCAAACACAGACCCTGAGCTTTTTCAAATTGTTACAGAAGTGCAGACTCACAGCAAACGGCACTCCAAGTCATGTAAGAAGGGAAATAAGCACTGTCGTTTTGGATTTCCTAAACAGCCTGTAGAGAACACATTCATAACATGACCGATGCCAGCTGAGCATATGGACGAATCTGAAGATGAGGCAGATTGTGACCGTGCCTTCATGTCTCCTGAAGATGCCAAAAGAAAACTGAAGCCTGTGTGGGAATTACTGAATGATCCAACATCATCATATGAAAGCATCCCACAGCTACTTGCACAATGCAACTTAAACTATGAAGAATACTTAAACTGTGTAAGTTCATTAACAACGTCCAGCACACTGGTGATGAAACGTAAACCAAAAGACTGCAGGATAAATGGCTACAACCCACATTTGCTGAGGGCATGGAATGCAAACATGGATATTCAGTTCATCCTTAACCCTTACTCCTGTCTGATGTACATTTTGTCGTATATTTCCAAAGCTGAACATGAGATGAGTGAGTATCTGAAGCGAGTTGTGTCAGACACCTCTCAATCCAATACATCTGATTGTGACGAAATGAAACAGATCATGCAAGCATACTCCAAAAACAGAGAAGTTAGTGTTCAAGAGGCTGTTGCACGAGTTTGTAGCTTGAAACTGAAATCTTGCTCTCGAAATGTGATATTTATACCAACTAATGACAATGCTTTGAAAATGAGCGTCCCTTTAAGGTTTTTGAATGACAGAATTCCAGAGTCAGAGAATGTTTGGATGTCTGGATTGGCAGACAAATACATTAACAGACCCGATACTGAAGAGTTTACAACAATGTGTTTGGCCGAGTTTGCTTCCACGTACAGAGTGGTGTATGGAAGGCAAAAACAAGGAAAGAAAGTTTTACCTCTCCAGAATGAGATGGGATTTATCCAGAAGCGAACTGGTAGACCTGCCATCATCAGATACGCCCGATTTTCAGAGACAAAAGCTCCAGAGAAATTCTATGGCACGTTACTCAAACTGTACCTCCCTTACCGATCAGATTCACAGTTGAAACCCACAGGTTTTCCAACATACGAGTCATTTTACAAGACAGGTTCTGTAAAGCTTCCTGGAAAAGACAATCCAGAGAATGTATTTTCTATTGTCAAAGAGAGAAGATCACAGTTTGAAAAAAACAGTGAGGCCATCGAGAAAGCCAGGGAGAGTTTGGAAGAAAATGGGCCTGTGGAGGATGCATGGACAACCCTCGCTCCTGAGACAGAGCTTCTTCGTCTTGAGTGCATTTCAGAGCGTGAGGAAATAACCTCAGACAATATAAATGAACAATATGATATTCCTGAATACAGCACAAGTACCACAAGCAGAGGAAGTGAGGTACCAATGTTTGAGGCTCCTCAAATAGACCCCACTGTTGTCCGAAACATGTACCAAAATCTAAATCAAATGCAGGCATCCATATTCTATACAGTGCGTAAGTGGTGCATGAGACGCGTGTGTGGACAGAGTGCCGATCAATTTTTCTACTTTGTCACTGGTGGAGCTGGAACTGGCAAATCTCACCTTATCAAATGCATCTACACAGAGGCATCAAAGATACTCCGCAAGTTACCCCGCATCACAGAGGAAAGAGACATGTCCATGCCCACTGTCCTTCTCACAGCATTTACCGGCACAGCAGCTTTTAACATATCAGGCAAGACACTGCATTCTGTCCTGAAACTGCCAAGAAGCCTTAAACCACCTTACCAGTGTCTTGGAAACCGTCTGGATGAATTGAGAGTAACCATGTCCAGTGTTGAGATTATTATTATTGATGAAGTGTCCATGGTATCAAAACCACTCTTTGCATATGTCAATTGGAGGTTACAAGAAATAAAGGGGAGTAAAAAGGCATTTGGTGGTGTGAGTGTGCTAGTCTTTGGCGATTTTTACCAACTCCCTGCGCCAGGTAAAGCTAAACCACTCTGCGTATACGAGAATCATGTTGTTGATTTCTGGAAGGATCACTTCCAAATGGTCACTCTCACAGAAATAATGCGCCAAAAAGATGATGTGGCATTTGCTGAGCTGCTTAACAGGATTAGAGTGAAACGCAAGGATGAGCCATTGACTGAAGCAGACAGATCTCTACTTTCCCAGGCCATATGTCAAGCTGAGGATTGTCCCAAAGACGTCCTGCATGTTTTTGCTACAAACAAAGAAGTGGATAAACACAATGCAGACACCATCTCTGCTATATTCTCAGAACTGGTCAATGTGGAAGCCCATGACTACAGAAAAGATCCTCAAACTGGTCGTATGGAGAGACAGAAAGCACCCTTTGAAGGACGTAAAGGGGATCTACCTGATAGACTGCAAATTACTGAGGGTGCCCGTGTGATGCTCATCAGAAACATAGATGTAGAAGATGGACTCGTGAATGGCTCATTTGGAAAGATTGGCAAAATCGTTTACCAGGTCCAAAATGGCAAAACTGATGTGAAGATGATAGGCATTGAGCTAGATGATCCAAACGCAGGCCAGAGACATCGCAACAAAGTGCCGGGCAGAGCAGACAACCTGGTGTATATTGAAAGAATGGAGGAACGTCTGAGCAAAAAAGGTGTCATTAGATTTATGTTCGGGATCTCCTTATGCTACAGTGTGACCATTCACAAATGCCAGGGAATGTCCCGTGCTACAGCTGTGGTCTCATTGTACCGAATCTTTGAACCAGGTATGGCATATGTGGGCCTAAGCAGAACTACCTCATTGCGTGGACTGCGCATTATTGATTTTGACGAAAAAAAGATTTACTCCGATCCAGAAATATCAATCTCTTTGGAAAAAATGCAGAGAGCAGATTTTGCAAATGCTATGCCCCTTCTCCACCATGTCCCATCAAACAGTTCATCATCAAGTCTGACACTGATTCACCATAACACAGAGGGACTGTCAGCTCATATTCAAGATGTCAGGGTGCAAATAGCCTTACCCATAAATAAAACATTGATAAACAATTAAAGTTATTTGATCAAGATAATGCTAATATGGTATTTACTTATGTATGTTTAGCCAATAAAACAGTGATACAACTAAAAGTGGATAATCTCAATGTAAACTGAGCGTATGGCAGTTTATCGTTTAATTGTCAGACAAAAAGGTTAATAAAGGGTTAATTAAATTCATTAGACTACTATTTACATACACCCTTCACTTGCATATTGTCTAATTGTATAGGCCCAGTCCTTTATAATTGTCAGAAAGCCTACTGTAAGGCTGTTAATATTAACTGCAATCAACTTTTACGCCAGTTAAAAAATGCTTATGAGTAGTGAGTGGTTTATCATATTCATGGTAGGCACATCTATGAGTTATTTGGTCTAATTTTGCTGTCAAAACACTGGGGTGAAGATTATGTAGTGTAGACAACTCATGACTTTATGCCATCACATCTTTAGCCTGTCATTTAAACGCAAACATTTTACTTCCCAACTAGTATTACTATTGTATAGACTATTGTGTTCTACAATGCTGCTCACAAGCTAAATACAACTATTTACCTGAATGTAGCCCGTGTATGAATGTATCACGGTCACCATTTATTTATTAAATATAAAGTATATTTTTTCGTTCTCTCTGATATAGGCCAGTTCATTCCACGGTGTCAGACCAGGGGGTGGATTTCTGACTATGGCATTGACTTTCAAAACAAGTGAAAAAATAAAACTTATTTTTTAAACTGATATTAAGTTGTACATGGTCATTTTAAGCTCATGATAGCCACAAAATTAAACTAAAAGTCCAAACTAAAGAAAACTTCAAGTCCTTCCCAGGATCGCGCTACAGTCTTTAGATTTCCAACCAGGAAACAGGTAGGCCGCGAGTATAATCCACTGTCGGAACGCAACGGAAAAAATATGTAATCCACAACAAAAAGGCAAAAAGTCAAGCGATGATTCAGTGGTATACCACGCCAAAAAAATACTAAAACGAGATAGATCTCACCAGATCCGTAGAACGTCGGGCAACGTTAACAAGTGAAGTTGACGTTTGGGGTCCGGGCACGTCCTCTTGCTGGAGACGCGCGTAAGAGTCACAGTCTATGCAGCTGCACAATGTTCTCTCCTCTCCCCCATAAAGCAGTCGCCTAAGAAGAGTTTGAAGCGCTATCAAACCCAAGGGACTAGCTTTAACTCTCTGTAGCTGCAGCAAACAATACTGGCGCCACGTATACAAACACATCCGCACTTGCTGAATCTCTCCACGGCCCCCCCACACACCCGACGCACCCACCTAAGTAAGCTTGGGTGCGCGGTCATAGGAATCGCGGGCGGCCGAAGCCTTAAAGAGACACCCCACATTTTTACCAAAACCACAGTGGACAATAAATATATAACACAGGTATACATATGAATATCATTCCTCATACATAAATATTATATGAAATCGAGGCCTGAACCCCGAAGTAGGGCTTCAGGTTGAACACATCTTACCTTACACTTCCTGCTCTCACAACCATTACCACCGACTTAGGTTCAGTCATGGACAGACTAAATACTCTTGAGACTGACTTCAGAGATTTTGTTAATAGTGCCTTGAACAGAGAAGCAGGTATAAGGAGTTATGGGGACCGAAGTGTTGAGGCGCTTTAGCAATGCATGATAACAACACTGAAGCAGTTTGAGGAAAAATTAGTGGAGTGCTTACAAAGGCGTGATGAAAAATGGAAAGCAGAAATTGAACGGCTGAAGCGCGCCAGCCTTGTTGCTCTCCCGAGGCCTTATCCACGCACGGGAGCTACTATTCTTCCACCTCATAGCCGCTCCACTCCTGCTCAAGTTTCCTATGGTGTTCCATTGGCACCTAGTTCCTCCAGTGCATTCACACAAACACATGCTTCTCTTAGCACGGCAGGGCCTATTATGACCCCGTCTATCAGTGGCATAACTCCTCTTCTCCCCAACATGACCACTCCTGACGTGGCAGCTAGTTCTGACAGTGCTGTGCAGCCCTCTACTCATGTTCAAGAGCTCATTCCAAGCCAACCAGCTCATGGTGTGGTAGGTGCCCAGCTTCAGACGCCCTTCATGGGAGCACTGTCTCAGCCGCCTACACAGCCTTTTACACTAAGCACGAGCCTCTCACCTCTTTTGAGTGCTTCAGGTAGCCAACCCACCCTCAGACCTGCTGTGGTTTATTCCAGGCCGGCTATACAGATGGAGTTTCCTTCTTTTAGTGGGTCCAGGGAAGTGGCCGATGTTCTTAATTTTGTTGATCGCTGCGAAACGTTTTTTGCAGTGCGGCCATTGTCTGATGCAGAGCTGATAGGCGCCCTGTCCAACACGCTTAAAGGGCCAGCACATAGCTGGTGGATGGTGGCGAAAAACCATGTGCACAACTGGCCTGAGTTTAAGAATGCCTTTAAGGATGCCTTCCTCCCTCCTGATTACCTCACCGAGGTAGAAGAAAAGCTACGGGACATGGTACAGTTGCCAGATCAGTGTCTGAGGGATTTTGCTTACGACTACCGTGCTCTTTGTCTGCGGTGGAAACCGGACATCACAGAGACCGAGTTGGTGCGCAAGATCCTAAACAACTGCAACCCTCGAATAGCTGGCTGTCTCCGGGGCACCGTCACAAACGTGGACCAGCTGGTTCAGATTGGCACCCTGGTGGAGAAAGACTGCAGCTCATCTAAAGAGTACTGGGGAAAGGTAGACCAGCAAAAGGCCAAGGAGAAGGGCTTAAAGAAGACCCAGGACAAGGGGCCTTCTAGGGATGCAAAGAAACCTGCTGATGTGGTGGCAGTAGTGCAGCTGGGACAGAAGCCTCCAGTGGTACTCCTCCATGTCCCAATCGGAGTGAGGGGAAAGCAGTGCCATGCTGTGTTCGACACTGGATGCACCTACTCACTCATGCAGCAGAGTGTCTGGCTGGAGCTGGCTCGTGACGGTGAGCGACTGAAGCCGAGTGATAACCAAAGCTTTGCCCTGGCCGATGGAAAGACTTATGGTGCTGTGGGGAAGACACAGATTTTGTACACCTGGCATGAGGTGATATGGTCTCTGGAGACGTTTATCATGGCTGACGACCACCTGGCTTTCCCGATCATCCTAGGCTTGGACTTTCTCAGCAAAACCTCCACCATCATCAATATGGGAGACCAGACCTATGGAGTGAAGGGACCCAGGGCCTATACTTTCCATCCTTTTCTGTCTCACCCGCTAGAGGGAACATTGAGGCAGGAGCCTGAAGCTCGTTCCAATGCCAGCCTATATGTAGCTGTTCCCGGCTCAGGCTCATTGGGTCCATTCCCATCATTGGAAGTGGCGCCTCCTGTTTTTCCAAACCACCCTCCAGAGGTCAGGGAACTGTTCCAGGCCTGGCCCATGGTATGCTCTGGGACACTAGGCAAGACCAGAGTTGAGGAACACCGGATCTTCACCACTGACGAGGTGCCTGTCCGCTGCAGGGCATACAGGGTGTCGCCCTTCAAGCGGCAGATCATCGCTGACCATGTGGAGCAGATGCTCAAGGATGGCATTATTGAGCCATCACAGGCTGCCTGGGGTGCTCCGGTGGTCTTAGTCAAGAAGCCAGATGGATCCATTCGATTTTGTGTGGATTTTCGGCGTCTCAATGCCAAAACCCATCCAGATGCCTACCCCATGCCTCTGATCCACGAGCTACTGGAGTCTATGCATGGTGCAGCAGTCTTCAGCACCCTTGACCTGAAATCCGGCTATTGGCAGGTCGCCATGTCCGCAGACAGTAAGGCCAAGACGGCCGTGATAACACCTATGGGCCTCTACCAGTTCAGGTGTATGCCATTTGGGCTCATGAATGCCGGAGCCACGTTTCAGCGGCTAATGGAGAAGGTCCTGGGGGAGCTTAGAGGGAAGATCTGCTGTGTATACATTGACGATGTCATAGTCTTTTCACCTACGCCTGAACAACATCTCCGGGATCTGCACGCCGTCCTAGGGAAGCTTCATAAGGCTGGACTGACCCTTAACCTTAAAAAGTGTGCCTTTTTCCGGCAGGAATTGAAGTTCTTGGGCCATGTAGTCTCGGACAAGGGCGTGCAGGTGGATCCAGAAAAGACTCTGGCAGTGACCATGTATCCACCACCCACTAACATCAAGACTCTCCAGCGTTTCTTAGGCCTTGTGGGGTGGTATCACAAGTTTATTGACCATTTTGCAGACCTGGCTGCCCCATTGAATCGGCTGAAGAGAAAGGATGTGGAGTGGGTCAGGTCAGAGGAATGTCAGCACAGTTTTGATCAGCTGAAGAAGGCACTGGTGGACGCACCTATCCTCATGCAGCCTGACACCTCCCTGCCATTTGAAGTCCACACGGATGCCAGTGATGTGGGTTTGGGGGCTGTGCTGGTGCAGAAAACCGCTGAAGGGGAGATGGTGATCGCCTACGCATCCAGGGGGTTGCGTGGTGCAGAGTGCAATTACTCCACATCTGAAAAGGAGTGTCTTGCAGTCGTCTGGGCGGTTGAGAAGTGGAGGCACTACCTTGAGGGGGTGGAGTTCACCATACACACCGACCATGCCGCCTTGACCTGGGCCTTCAATTGTCCGAAAACCTCCTCTCGCCTGACTCGCTGGATCCTGCGACTCCAACAGTTTAAATTCAAAGTCCAGTACAGGAAAGGCCTCCATAACATCGTGCCTGATGCCCTGTCCCGAGCTGTTACACCTCCCTCTTCAGCTGCAGTCTGTGTTTTGGCGAATGCCTCCGACTCCTCCGATCTGCCCTCTTCCCTGACTGAAATAGGGAAGGCACAAGAAGAGGATTCAGAGGTCACAGACCTAGCCAAAGAGGCAGACACCCTTAGTAGGCCGGAAAGGATAGGCTTCACAAAGTTGCAAGGCCTCCTGTATCGACGGTCGCCTGTGAAGGAAGGGGGGGGAAATATCAGCTGGTCGTCCCAAAGTCTCTTGTGCCTGTCTTTCTGGCCTACTTCCATGATCATCCTCTGAGTGGGCATCTGGGCAGGCTGAAAACACTCCTGAGGATCCTTGAGGTAGCCTGGTGGCCATCCATTCGCAAAGACGTTTGGAATCACGTCAAGGTCTGTACCATCTGCCAAGTATACAAGGCTGAAAATCAGAAGCCGGCTGGCCTCATGCAGCCTACTCCAGTGGAGGACCCTTGGGAAAAGCTGGGGATGGACCTCAAAGATGGCAAGGCACACCGCATTGTGTCCATCTTGAAAGATGAAATCTTCACCCGCTTTGGTGTCCCACGGGAGTTGGTTTCTGACCGGGGGCCGCAGTTCACTGGACATGAAATGGCTAACCTCTGCAAGACCTGGGGAGTGACGCAGAAATTCACCACCAGTTATCACCCCCAAGCCAACCTCACTGAGCGGTCCAACCGGTCCATCAAGACAATGATTGCGTCTTACGTGGGGGACCAACATAAGAACTGGGACCAGTGGATCAGGGAGTTCCGTTTCGCCATCAATGCTGCCCATCATGAAACCACAGGCCGCACACCTGCAGAGCTGGCGCTCGGAAGGACCCTGAAGGGTCCACTGGAGAGACTCATCAGTTCACCTCCTACGCCGCACCAGTCGCCATACACCCTCGTGGAGAGGCAAAAACAAATGAATGAACAAATCAAGAAGAGAGTTGAGGCGTGTCAGTCCAGACAAGCCAGGTATTACAATACCCACAGGAGAGGTGCACAACTCCTGCCGGGAGACCTGGTCTGGGTCCGTACTCACCCACTCTCTAAAGCATCAGAAAACTTCTCATCGAAGCTTGCACCCAAGTGGTCAGGTCCAGCTACTGTGATGAGAAAACTAGGCCCCATCAATTACCGTATACAGTGGAATGACCAGAACAAAAAGATTGACACTGTTAATGTGGTCAACCTGAAGCCCTACTTCGGGGTTCAGGCCCTGATGCCTCCGGCTGGGGGGGGGGGTGTTCCTTATAGTTTAGTATTGCACAGTACATATTGCCTCGATTTCATATAATGTTTATGTATGAGGAATGATATTCATATGTATACCTGTGTTATATATTTATTGTCCACTGTGGTTTTGGTAAAAATGTGGGGTGTCTCTTTAAGGCCGCCCGCGATTCCTATGACCGCGCACCCAAGCTTACTTAGGTGGGTGCGTCGGGTGTGTGGGGGGGCCGTGGAGAGATTCAGCAAGTGCGGATGTGTTTGTATACGTGACGCCAGTATTGTTTGCTGCAGCTACAGAGAGTTAAAGCTAGTCCCTTGGGTTTGATAGCGCTTCAAACTCTTCTTAGGTGACTGCTTTATGGGGGAGAGGAGAGAACATTGTGCAGCTGCATAGACTGTGACTCTTACGCGCGTCTCCAGCAAGAGGACGTGCCCGGACCCCAAACGTCAACTTCACTTGTTAACGTTGCCCGACATTCTACGGATCTGGTGAGATCTATCTCGTTTTAGTATTTTTTTGGCGTGGTATACCACTGAATCAGCGCTTGACTTTTTGCCTTTTTGTTGTGGATTAAATATTTTTTCCGTTGCGTTCCGACAGTGGATTATACTCGCGGCCTACCTGTTTCCTGGTTGGAAATCTAAAGACTGTAGCGCGATCCTGGGAAGGACTTGAAGTTTTCTTTAGTTTGGACTTTTAGTTTAATTTTGTGGACTGAGACAAAGGGGGGGGGGGATTCAAGTATTGTGTGGTTGCACGGGATAATTGGTGCAATACGAATATACTGCGCTAAGCGCGTCATTCAATTGAAATGTTTGGTGCGTCTTTTCTTGTTTGTGTTCAGCGCCGTCTGAATATTTGTTGGTTGCTGTGTGCTTTATTAACAGCAGTATACCTGCTCTTATGCACATGTGTTTGTGTAATAAGGCATTAAGTATTTGTGACAGTATTGCAGTGTTTCTTATGGTCGATTACTACCTTCATTCCCAAGAACCCCTTGTGCGTTTATAGTAACACAGCTGTTTACAAAGAACGTTAAAGGGCTGATTGTTACATGCTTCTACATGTCTATCCATGGCCTCCCAAAAACCAGGCTGTACTGGAGCCCTCAAACAAGGGTAGAAGCAGTAGCTAGCACCATGACGGTAAATCGCTGGGAAAGCATCAAGCGAAATCTCCACTTTGCCAACAATGACAACCAGGTGCCAGGGGAAGACAAGCTTTTCAAAGTCAGGCCTCTCCTAAACTACCTGAGAGAGCGCTTCAGTACCATTCCCATGGATGAACTACTCTGCGTGAACGAGCAGATGGTGCCCTTCAAGGGAAGGAGTTCATTAAAACACTACATACGCATGAAGCCAAAGCGCTGGGGCTTCAAACTGTTCATTCTTGCTGACCAACATGGCATTGTGTACAATTTTGATGTCCACTCCGGCCCAATCCTAGCACAACAAGGATTCCCAAACATTGGTGCCAGTGGGAACATTGTTTTGCAACTTGCCTCCATCATCCCTGAAAACATCTCCCACAAGATGTTCTTTGACAACTGGTTTTGTGGTGTAGACCTTCAGATTTTTCTGGAGAAAAAAAAGATCCACAGTGTGGGCACGGTGCAACAGTCAAGGCTGGCAGGGTGCTCTTTCATGGATGACAAAATCATGAAAGCCAAAGGAAGGGGTACTTTCCAGGAAAAGATGACTACTCACAATGGCGTTAACCTGTGGGCTGTCAAGTGGTTTGACAACCGTGCTGTGACTCTCTTGAGCACCTTTGTGTCAGCCAACCCTACATCGGAAGTCCAAAGGTGGGACAAGAAAAGGAAGGAAACTATACGTGTGAAGCGTCCCAACATTGTGGGAGCTTACAATAAGAGCATGGGGGGAGTTGATCTTTTGGACTCCCTAATAGCCCTCTACCGAATCAAGATAAGGTCCAAAAAGTGGTACCATCGCATCTTTTTTCATTCGCTGGATCTGACCTTGGTGCAGGCATGGCTGCTTTATCGCCGTGACGTCCAATCTCTGATGCCAGGAAGTGAGGAACTTCCACTGTTGGAGTTCAAGATACAGGTAGCCTCCTGCCTGTGCCTGGAAAGGAAAAAGGTCTACAAGAGAAAGGGGAGACCTGCCCAAGCTGTGGTCTTGGAAAAGAAGCGAGGGCGCAACAGCTTTGTGCCCCCAGATCCTGTCAGAAGGGACAGCACAGACCACTGGCCCTTGCATGCAGCTGACAAAGGAAGGTGCAAGATGCCAGGATGCAAAGGCATAGTGAGAAACAAGTGTTCAAAATGTGATGTTTTTCTCTGCATCACCCAGGAGCGCAACTACTTCATTGCCTTTCATCAGGGATGAAATCAATCTGAAATGTGGATTTTTAAAAATGTGGTTACTGATGACCAAATAAGATTTTTTTGTACCAAATGATATTTTTTGTACCAAATGAGATGAATGACATGAATGAATATCAAATATTTTAGGATTTAGTGATGTTAAACTGGAGTTGAAGTGTTTTTCAATCGAATAAATTGTGTATGTGTGTGTTGTTTCAGGGGTATATAAATGCCTTCTTACAGTGTTATTATTAATATTCTTTGTAAACTACAATGAAAACTAAATACATTTGATTGTAAAACAAGTTATTCTATACATTTTAACAAAAGTAAGTTGAAATTGTTCAGTATTTTCTTTAATAAAAGCATGTTTTTAAAGAAATAATGGATTTTAAGGCACTTTCCACGAACGCGCGTTGTTGCCATATGGCAACAAATTACCAACTACCCCCCCTTATAATTTTTTTTTTTTTTTTTTTTAGATTTGCATTATTTGAGCAATCTTAAGTCATAAAAACACATCAACACATTTTTATCATGTTAAAAAAGAATTCATGCAATAGAGGGTTAAAAGAATATTGATCAATATTGAATTAACAATTAATTTGTACTGACTGTCATATACTGACTGTCATGTACTCTAAGCTAACATCTAACCAAGTAGGCCTAAGTGGTTTTCAAGAATACTGTAAGTCTATGTAATCTGAATAATCATACTGTAAGTAATGTTATAGGCTACACAGCAGTTTTTTGCATTTACATGCAATGGTAATTCCCTGGAATTACATTTTCTAGTTGGGGGCCAAGCAGCGAAGCTGCGCGGCAACCCATAGTGATTCTACCTTTTCTTATTAGGGGTCCGTGCAGCGTAGCTGCAGGAACCCTATTGTTTCTGTACCGTTCATTTTTTGGCCAAAATTCTGTAAAAGTCATACTGCAGCCTAAACCGTAACTCCAAAACTCTTGAAATTTTCAGGTATGGTTACCGGTACCCCCCTCTACCCATAACCCAAAATTTGGGGTACTGCACCCAAAGGTGGCGCTATTGAAAAAAAAAGTTAATTATGCTTATTTCTCCTTACCAGATTCACCTAGACTCAAAATTCTTTCAGAATATTAATCTCTAAACTCAGATGCATCTTTTTGGCCCTGGTCTTATGGTCTACAAATGTTTACTTTTTCCACAATTTCATGGAAAAGCCAAACATTATAAAAAGTTTCACACTCTTCAAAAATAATCGAATCTTCACCAAAATTCTCACAGACAATATTTAGACCAAGCCTCACAAAAGTTATCGCTCAGAATTTTGATATTTTGTTCCATTTCAGAGATATAGGCCAATAAAGTTAGACCACTTAGGCCTTTTTTCCTAGATCACCTATATTCCTATAAACCGTAAGTCCTAGAAACTTGACATTTTCAAGTATTGTTACCAGTAACCCCCACTACCCATAACCCAAATTTGGGGTACTGCACCCAAAGGTGGCACTCTTGTCAAAAACGCTTATTTCTCCTTACCAGATTCACCTAGACTCAAAATTCTTTCATCATATTAATCTCTACATTCAGATGCATCTTTTTCACCCTGGTCTTATGCTCTAAAAATGTTTACTTTTGCCACAATTTCAGAGAAAAGCCAAACATCATAAAAAGTTTCACAGGCTTCAAAAATTATCAAATCTTCACCAAAATTCTCACAGACAATGTTTAGACAAAGCCTCACAAAAGTTATCAAAAGAATTTGGATACGTTGTTCCATTTCAGAGATATAGGCCAATAAAGTTCGACCACTCTGCCCATTTCTCCTATATCACCTATATTCCTATATGAGTATTTTTTTTTTCTTGGATAACAACCATACAACCATCATTAGGTGGATAACATTAACAGTGCACATTTTCAGATATGTACTCTTTTTTATAAAGCCCTTAATTCTGTGGTCAAATGTATGCTAGGAATTTTCTTGATGTTGTGTGTTTGCCAACACACATTTTCACCATTTGAATGTGACTGCTCAATGTGTATGATTGTCAGTGGCTGAGTGGGATAATGCCTAGTGCTGGTGTTTGTTAGGTTGAGAGTTCGAATCCTGCTAGAGCTTTAGGCTCAAGATGCACATGCTATTGGTTATTGAAGATTCACACTATTGAACAGCACCTGAATGACATCAGACAATTAACATTCACACTCAATAGTTGCCAAGAATCAGAATGCCGACACACTCTATGACATATAGGGGAACTTCTTTGTTTACTATTTTTCCTTCATCATTAAGTCTATCATATTTATATTTCATCCATTACTGTTCTTCTCTATAAATGTCTAATTGCCCCAGAATATCCAAAAGTTTTCAGGTGTACTCTTTCAGGAAAGCCCTTCATTTTATTGTCAAATGTATACTTGGAGTTTTTCTTGTGTGTTTACCAACACACATTTTCACCATTTGAATGTGACTGCTGAATGTGTATGATTGTCAGTGGCAGAGTGGGATAATGTCTAGTGCTGGTGTTTGTTAGGTTGAGAGTTCGAATCCTGCTAGAGCTTTAGGCTCAAGATGCACATGCTATTGGTTATTGAAGATTCACACTATTGAACAGCACCTGAATGACATCAGACAATTAACATTCACACTCATTAGTTGCCAAGAATCAGAATGCCGACACACTCTATGACATATAGGGGAACTTCTTTGTTTACTATTTTTCCTTCATCATTAAGTCTATCATATTTATATTTCATCCATTACTGTTCTTCTCTATAAATGTCTAATTGCCCCAGAATATCCAAAAGTTTTCAGGTGTATTTTTTCAGGAAAGCCCTTCATTTTATTGTCAAATATATACTTGGAGTTTTTCTTGTGTGTTTACCAACACACATTTTCACCATTTGAATGTGACTGCTGCATGTGTATGATTGTCAGTGGCAGAGTGGGATAATGTCTAGTGCTGGTGTTTGTTAGGTTGAGAGTTCGAATCCTGCTAGAGCTTTAGGCTCAAGATGCACATGCTATTGGTTATTGAAGATTCACACTATTGAACAGCACCTGAATGACATTAGACAATTAACATTCACACTCATCAGTTGCCAATAATCAGAATGCCGAGACACTCTATGACATTCAGGGGAACTTCTTTGTTTACTATTTTTCCTTCATCATTAAGTCTATCATATTTATATTTAATCTATTAGTGTTCATCTCTACAAATGTCTAATCGCCCCTCCATGCTTGGAGTTTTTCTTGTGTGTTTACCAATACACATTTTCACCATGTGAATGTGACTGGCCAACATGTAGGATTGACAGTGGCTCAGAGGGATAATGCCTTGTACTGGTAATCCTTAGGTTGAGAGTTCAAATCCCACTTGAAGCATTAGTGAGTTGTGGATGTTAGCATACTACAATAGAATGCTGTTGGGTTGTGGAGGATAACACACTATAACATTACAGCTACTTGTCAATATGGACTTGTAGTGCAAGGCAAGTATTACTGTATAATTATAAGCTGTAGCCTATAATTATTTGTTATTCTTATAATATTTGTCATTTCTTATACATATTTAGTCGGCTCTTCCACTTGACAGAACAACTCTATATCGGTTAAGGATGTCACGCATGAAACAATGCTGCAGAAACATGAAAATACGACTTTGAGTTTAGTAGGCTATAATTTTCAGTTCCTGTTTATCTATTGCACAATGGGTAATAATTTAAAGGAATCATGTTGCAGTCTTGTAAATAGTGACCCTTCAAGATCCCTAGTCATTGCAAAATCATAGTCTGTGACTTAAAACTCTACTACTTGTCTTTAGATGTGAGAGGGTCTGAGACTGTAGTCTTTCAAAAATCTTTTCCAAATCTTTGCAAATCTTTCCAAAGTTTACCCGCTGGGAAACCCTGTAGCTCCGGAGCAGGGGCTCAGACCAGGATAAATTGTTTGCTCGCCCTCAGTTCGCTCTTTTGTTCATCTCAACCCAGCACTCCAGTGTGTCCTGCTCTGTGTGCGTCTTTGAGTTAACGTAAGTCATCACTTTAATCACCCTCACTATGACTTTTGTGATGTTTATCAGTTTGTAGAGTAGCTCTGCCATCATGTGTAAAGTTAAGGTCTTTGTTTGTTGGTTTGGTGTGTTGGAGTCCCATGTGAGAGATGATTAGGTGATGTTGGTTGACTTGGGATGTCAAGTATTGTTTAGTTGTACCTTATATAGCCATATGATTTCAGTTTATTGTTCAAATGTCAATTGGTTTGTTTGTGAGTTGGGATCGATCTGTACTGATTTACCCCATTTCACTGATTACTCCATTTTCTGTTTGTTTCCTCTTTGATGCAGCACACATACAAGTAAAGAACAAAAGAACAGATGAATTGAAACTCAAATAAAGTTAACTTGTGTGGCACCGAAACCTGCCATTTCCGTGTCATCACTCCATACCATTGAGCCTTCTGAGTCACACCATTGAACAGCACCTGAATGACATCAGGCAATTAACATTCACACTCATTACACACTGCTGGTGTTTGTTAGGTTGAGAGTTCGAATCCTGCTAGAGCTTGAAGCTCAAGATGCACATGCTATTGGTTATTGAAGATTGACACCATTGAACAGCACCTGAATGACATCAGGAAATTAACATTCACACTCATTAGTTGCCAAGAATCAGAATGCCGACACACTCTATGACATATAGGGGAACTTCTTTGTTTACTATTTTTCCTTCATCATTAAGTCTATCATATTTATATTTCATCCATTACTGTTCTTCTCTATAAATGTCTAATTGCCCCAGAATATCCAAAAGTTTTCAGGTGTACTCTTTCAGGAAAGCCCTTCATTTTATTGTCAAATGTATACTTGGAGTTTTTCTTGTGTGTTTACCAACACACATTTTCACCATGTGAATGTGACTGCCTAATATGTCGGATTGTTAGTGGCTCAGAGGGATAATGCCTAGTGCTGGTGTTTGTTAGGTTGAGAGTTCAAATCCTGCTAGAGCTTTAGGCTCAAGATGCACATGCTATTGGTTATTGAAGAGTCACACCATTGAACAGCACCTGAATGACATCAGGCAATCAACATTCACACTCATTAGTTGCCAAGAATCAGAATGCCGACACACTCGAAGACATATAGGGGAACTTCTTTGTTTACTATTTTTCCTTCATCATTAAGTCTATCATATTTATATTTCATCCATTACTGTTCTTCTCTACAAATGTCTAATTGTCCCAGAATTTCCAAACGTTTTCAGGTGTTCTCTTTCAGGAAAGCCCTTCATTTTATTGTCAAATGTATACTTGGAGTTTTTCTTGTGTGTTTACCAATACACATTTTCACCATGTGAATGTGACTGGCAAAGATGTAGGATTGACAGTGGCTTAGTGGGATAATGCCTTGTACTGGTCATCCTTATGTTGAGTGTTCAAATCCCACCTGAAGCATTAGTGTTAAAATACTGTTGGGTTGTGGAGGTTAGCATACTAGAATAGAATGCTGTTGGGTTGTGGAGGTTAGCACACTATAACATTACAGCATTACAGCTACTTGTCAATATGGACTTGTAGTGCAAGGCAAGTATAACTGTATAATTATACGCTGTTTATCTTATTGACTCCGACACAGAACCCACCACCACAAATACAATTCAATTCTGTGGGAAACACTGCCTTCCATTATCAAACCCTTCATCTTATCCACAACAAATAAATAGTCCTGTAGAATCAAGTATTGTTAGAATACTGTTGGGTTGTAGAGGTTAGCACACTATAATGTTACAGCACAGGGTAATCCTAATTTTATGCATCAAATTTATTCCAATCCAACTCAAAAGTTTTGAACGACACAAAGTGAAGGTTTTATCCAGATCAAAACCAAGAATAGATTATGTGATCTAATCCAATTTCAGGATCCTTGTTTCCCTTTGAACAACCCATTTTCAAGATTTGATCCAATCCGATAGCTGAAATCCGGTAACTGAAATCCGATAACCGAAATCCGATCACGTTTCTTTTGAACAATTGTGCCCAAACAATCAAAGCATATGTAAAACTAAAAAGCTATGCCATCATGTTCGTTTTGCTCGGACCCCGTAAATCACCGCTTGCGGTTATATTTATTATTATTACACATCTTTCCGCTGCCATTGAAGTCTATGGCAGCCCATAGAACCGTACAGTAAAAAGTTGTGAAATTTGGCACATACATTCCATACATTCCCATATTCCATTTCACAAATTTTCAAGTCTGAACCCCAGGCAGTCTAGCGCCACCAATGGGTCAAAGTTGCCATTGCATCCATGCACTTAACTTTTGAACCGTATGTCCAATTTTGAACATCCAGATACAGTTGGAACCCCTGGACTGACCTGAGTTCACTAACTCCTATTACGTTACTTTCCGCCATATTGGACCTCCGCCATATTGTATTTCATCAAAAACACTTAAAAGTTTTCACAGGTCACAAACTTCATCCAATTTTCACGAAACTTCACACAGATGATCTTCAGACCATGCCTCATAATTGCATTGCCTTTGACACCCATACTCAGAACTGGTCGCCTGTCACGACCAATCAAAATTGGCGGCGAAGCCGCCAAACAGGAAGTGAACTCAGATCTCAGCAAGGCTTTCACATATCAAAACCAAACTCAGTACATGAACTCAGGACCCAATTAGGAGGAGGCTCAATAAATTTCATGACTTTTGACCTACAGGTGGCGCTATAATTAACAAAACTACGTTTTGGCCTCTATGGGGTGATGTGTTTGAAATTAAAACATATTAGTGATCTCTGTTAATACTTTGGGAGGTCCTTAGGCTGACACATATCAACTTTTGACATTAACATAATTGATTGGACCGCCATATTGAATTTCATCAAAAACACTTAAAAGTTTTCACAGGTCACAAACTTCATCCAATTTTCACGAAACTTCACACAGATGATCTTCAGACCCTGTCTCATAATTGCATTGACTTTGACACCCATACTCAAAACTGGTCGCCAGTCACGACCAATCAAAATTGGCGGCGAAGCCGCCGAACAGGAAGTGAACTCAGATCTCGGCAAGGCTTTCACATATCAAAACCAAACTCAGTACATGGGCTCAGGACCCAATTAGGAGGAGGCTCAATAAATTTGATGACTTTTGACCTACAGGTGGCGCTATAATTAACAAAAGTATGTTTTGGCCTCTATGGGGTGATGTGTTTGAAATTAAAACATATTAGTTATCTCTGTTAATACTTTGGGAGGGCCTTAGGTTGACACATATCAACTTTTGACATTAACATAATTGATTGGACCGCCATATTGGATTAAATCAAAAACACTTAAAAGTTTTCACAGGTCACAAATTTCATCCATTTTTCATGAAACTTGGCACAGATGATCTTCAGACCATGTCTCACAAACGCATTGCTTTTTTGACCTTTATTCAAAACAGGTCGGCCGTGACGACCAATCAAAATTGAAAAGCCGCCAATCAGGAAGTGAACTGTTATCTCAGCCAAGATTTCATGTATCAAAACCAAACTCGATACATGGGCTCAGGACCCAATTAGGAGAAGGCTCAATAAATTTGGCGACTTTTGACCACTATGGGGGCGCTATAATCACAGGAAGTAGGCTCATATCTCAGCAACACTTTCACATATCAAAACCAAACTTGGTATATGGACTTGGAACTCCTCCCTGAGGACACACAATCAATTTGGTGACCTTCGACCACTAGGGGGGCGCTAGAGTTACAGGAAGTTAGCTCCTATCTCAGCAACGCTTTCACATATCAAAACCAAACTTGGTTCATAGACTTGGGACCCCATCCTGAGGACACACAAAACATTTGGTGTACTTTGACCACTAGGGGCGCTATAATTAGCAATACTTTCTCGTATCAACCTCAAACTTGGTACGTGGACTCGTGGTCACAACCTGAGGACGCACAATACATTTGGTGACTTTTGACCACTAGGGGTGCCATAATTAGCAAGACTTTCTCGTATCAACACCAAACTTGGTACGTGGACTCATGAACACATCCTGAATAGCTACAATACATTTGGTGTCTTTTGACCACTAGGGAAAACTATGACATGAATTAGGCTCAAATCTTACGCTTTCATGGATTGAAATCAAACTTTGTACATGGACTCAAGACCCAATCCCAATCCAGTCCAATTCAATCCAATCCAATCAACAATCACATGAAGTAGGCTCATATCTCAGCAATCCCAATCCAATCCAGTCCAATTCAATCCAATCCAATCAACCATCACATGAAGTAGGCTCATATCTCAGCAATCCCAATCCAATCCAATCAAATCCAATCCAGTCCAATCCAATCCAGTCCAGTACAATCCAATTAAATCCAATCCAATCGACAATCACATGAAGTAGTCTCATATCTCAGTAATCCCAATCCAGTCCAATCAAATCCAATCCAGTCCAATCCAATCCAATCCAGTCCAATTAAATCCAATCCAATGAACAATCATATGAAGTAGGCTCATATCTCTGCAATCCCAATCCCAATACAGTCCAGTCCAATCCAATCCAGTCCAGTCCTGTCCAATTCAGTCCAGTCCAATCCCAATCCAATCCAATCCAGTCCAATCCAATCCAGTCCAGTCCAGTCCAGTCCAGTCCTGTCCAATTCAGTCCAGTCCAATCCCAATCCAATCCAATCCAGTCCATTCCATTCCATTCCATTCCAATCCAATCCAATCCAATCAACAATCACATGAAGTAGTCTCATATCTCAGCAATCCCAATCCAGTCCAATCAAATCCAATCCAGTCCAGTCCAGTCCAATCCAATCAAATCCAGTCCAGCCCAATTAAATCCAATCTATTCAACAATCACATGAAGTAGGCTCATATCTCTGCAATCCCAATCCAGTCCAGTCCAATCCAATCCAGTCCAGTCCAGTCCAGTCCAGTCCAATCCAATCCAGTCCTGTCCAATTCAGTCCAGTCCAGTCCAATCCCAATCCAGTCCAATCCAATCCAATCCAATCCAATCCAATCCAGTCCAGCCCAATTAAATCCAATCTAATCAACAATCACATGAAGTAAACTCATATCTCTGCAATCCCAATCCCAATCCAGTCCAGTCCAATCCAATCCAGTCCAGTCCTGTCCAATTCAGTCCAGTCCAATCCCAATCCAATCCAATCCAATCCAGTCCAATCCAATCCAGTCCAGTCCAGTCCAGTCCAGTCCAGTCCAGTCCTGTCCAATTCAGTCCAGTCCAATCCCAATCCAATCCAATCCAGTCCATTCCATTCCATTCCATTCCAATCCAATCCAATCCAATCCAGTCCTGTCCAATTCAGTCCAGTCCAATCCAATCCAGTCCAGTCCTGTCCAATTCAGTCCAGTCCAATCCCAATCCAATCCAATCCAGTCCAGTCCAGTCCAGTCCAATCCAATCCAGTCCAGTCCTGTCCAATTCAGTCCAGTCCAATCCCAATCCAATCCAATCCATTCCATTCCATTCCATTCCAGTCCAATCCAATCCAATCCAGTCCAGTCCAGTACAATCCAATCCAATCCAGTCCAGTCCAGTCCAGTCCAATCCAATTCAATCCAATCCAATCCAATCCAATCAACAATCACATGAAGTAGTCTCATATCTCAGCAATCCCAATCCAGTCCAATCAAATCCAATCCAGTCCAGTCCAATCCAATCCAGTCCAGCCCAATTAAATCCAATCTATTCAACAATCACATGAAGTAGGCTCATATCTCTGCAATCCCAATCCCAATCCAGTCCAATCCAGTCCAGTCCAGTCCAGTCCAGTCCAATCCAATCCAGTCCTGTCTAATTCAGTCCAGTCCAGTCCAATCCCAATCCAATCCAGTCCAATCCAATCCAATCCAATCCAGTCCAGCCCAATTAAATCCAATCTAATCAACAATCACATGAAGTAAGCTCATATCTCTGCAATCCCAATCCCAATCCAGTCCAGTCCAATCCAATCCAGTCCAGTCCAGTCCAGTCCAGTCCAGTCCAGTCCAGTCCAATCCAGTCCAGTCCAGTCCAGTCCAATCCAATCCAGGCCTCTCCAATTCAGTCCAGTCCAGTCCAATCCCAATCCAATCCAATTCAATCCAATCCAATCAACAATCACTTGAAGTAGGCTAATATCTCAGCAATCCCATTCCAATCCAGTCCATTCCAATCCAGACTTGTCTAGTCTATCTTAGTTTAGTCCAGTCCAATCCCAACTTCTGCTTATTTGCTTGGCCCCCACATTGCTGCTTGCAGCTATATTTGGGGGCCAAGCAGCGAAGCTGCGCGGCAACCCATAGTGATTCTACCTTTTCTTATTAGGGGTCCGAGCAGCGTAGCTGCAGGAACCCTATTGTTTCTGTACCGTTCATTTTTTGGCCAAAATTCTGTAAAAGTCATACTGCAGCCTAAACCGTAACTCCAAAACTCTTGAAATTTTCAGGTATGGTTACCAGTACCCCCCTCTACCCATAACCCAAAATTTGGGGTACTGCACCCAAAGGTGGCGCTATTGAAAAAAAAAGTTAATTATGCTTATTTCTCCTTACCAGATTCACCTAGACTCAAAATTCTTTCAGAATATTAATCTCTAAACTCAGATGCATCTTTTTGGCCCTCGTCTTATGGTCTACAAATGTTTACTTTTTCCACAATTTCATGGAAAAGCCAAACATTATAAAAAGTTTCACACTCTTCAAAAATAATCGAATCTTCACCAAAATTCTCACAGACAATGTTTAGACCAAGCCTCACAAAAGTTATCGCTCAGAATTTTGATATTTTGTTCCATTTCAGAGATATAGGCCAATAAAGTTAGACCACTTAGGCCTTTTTTCCTAGATCACCTATATTCCTATAAACCGTAAGTCCTAGAAACTTGACATTTTCAAGTATTGTTACCAGTACCCCCCACTACCCATAACCCAAATTTGGGGTTCTGCACCCAAAGGTGGCGCTCTTGTCAAAAACGCTTATTTCTCCTTACCAGATTCACCTAGACTCAAAATTCTTTCATCATATTAATCTCTACATTCAGATGCATCTTTTTCACCCTGGTCTTATGCTCTAAAAATGTTTACTTTTGCCACAATTTCAGAGAAAAGCCAAACATCATAAAAAGTTTCACAGGCTTCAAAAATGATCAAATCTTCACCAAAATTCTCACAGACAATGTTTAGACAAAGCTTCACAAAAGTTATCAAAAGAATTTGGATACGTTGTTCCATTTCAGAGATATAGGCCAATAAAGTTCGACCACTCAGCCCATTTCTCCTATATCACCTATATTCCTATATGAGTAATTTTTTTTTCTTGGATAACAACCATACAACCATCATTAGGTGGATACCATTAACAGTGCACATTTTCAGATATGTACTCTTTTTTATAAAGCCCTTAATTCTATTGTCAAATGTATGCTAGGAATTTTCTTGATGTTGTGTGTTTGCCAACACACATTTTCACCATTTGAATGTGACTGCTCAATGTGTATGATTGTCAGTGGCTGAGTGGGATAATGCCTAGTGCTGGTGTTTGTTAGGTTGAGAGTTCGAATCCTGCTAGAGCTTTAGGCTCAAGATGCACATGCCATTGGTTATTGAAGATTCACACTATTGAACAGCACCTGAATGACATCAGACAATTAACATTCACACTCATTAGTTGCCAAGAATCAGAATGCCGACACACTCTATGACATATAGGGGAACTTCTTTGTTTACTATTTTTCCTTCATCATTAAGTCTATCATATTTATATTTCATCCATTACTGTTCTTCTCTATAAATGTCTAATTGCCCCAGAATATCCAAAAGTTTTCAGGTGTACTTTTTCAGGAAAGCCCTTCATTTTATTGTCAAATATATACTTGGAGTTTTTCTTGTGTGTTTACCAACACACATTTTCACCATTTGAATGTGACTGCTGAATGTGTAT
Source organism: Alosa pseudoharengus (assembly GCF_046254945.1). Lineage (NCBI taxonomy): Eukaryota > Metazoa > Chordata > Actinopteri > Clupeiformes > Clupeidae > Alosa > Alosa pseudoharengus. The sequence continues at coordinate 48,056,409 of NW_027468718.1, read as the reverse complement.
GATTGTCAGTGGCAGAGTGGGATAATGTCTAGTGCTGGTGTTTGTTAGGTTGAGAGTTCGAATCCTGCTAGAGCTTTAGGCTCAAGATGCACATGCTATTGGTTATTGAAGATTCACACTATTGAACAGCACCTGAATGACATCAGACAATTAACATTCACACTCATTAGTTGCCGAGAATCAGAATGCCGACACACTCTATGACATATAGGGGAACTTCTTTGTTTACTATTTTTCCTTCATCATTAAGTCTATCATATTTATATTTCATCCATTACTGTTCTTCTCTATAAATGTCTAATTGCCCCAGAATATCCAAAAGTTTTCAGGTGTACTTTTTCAGGAAAGCCCTTCATTTTATTGTCAAATATATACTTGGAGTTTTTCTTGTGTGTTTACCAACACACATTTTCACCATGTGAATGTGACTACCCAATATGTAGGATTGTCAGTGGCTCAGTGGGATAATGCCTAGTGCTGGTCTTTGTTAGGTTGAGGGTTCGAATCCCCGGTAGTGCTTTAGGCTCTAGCTCGAATACTATTGGTTATTGAAGATTCACACCATTGAACAGCACCTGAATGACATCAGGCAATCAACATTCACACTCATCAGTTGCCAAGAATCAGAATGCCGAGACACTCTATGACATTCAGGGGAACTTCTTTGTTTACTATTTTTCCTTCATCATTAAGTCTATCATATTTATATTTAATCTATTAGTGTTCATCTCTACAAATGTCTAATCGCCCCTCCATGCTTGGAGTTTTTCTTGTGTGTTTACCAATACACATTTTCACCATGTGAATGTGACTGGCCAACATGTAGGATTGACAGTGGCTCAGTGGGATAATGCCTTGTACTGGTGATCCTTAGGTTGAGAGTTCAAATCCCACTTGAAGCATTAGTGGGTTGTGGATGTTAGCATACTACAATTGAATGCTGTTGGGTTGTGGAGGATAACACACTACACACATTACAGCTACTTGTCAATATGGACTTGTAGTGCAAGGCAAGTATTACTGTATAATTATAAGCTGTAGCCTATAATTATTTGTTATTCTTATAATATTTGTCATTTCTTATACATATTTAGTCGGCTCTTCCACTTGACAGAACAACTCTATATCGGCTAAGGATGTCACGCATGAAACAATGCTGCAGAAACACGAAAATACGACTTTGAGTTTAGTAGGCTATAATTTTCAGTTCCTGTTTATCTATTGCACAATGGGTAATAATTTAAAGGAATCATGTTGCAGTCTTGTAAATAGTGACCCTGCAAGATCCCTAGTTATTGCAAAATCATAGTCTGTGACTTAAAACTCTACTACTTGTCTTTAGATGTGAGAGGGTCTGAGACTGTAGTCTTTCAAAAATCTTTTCCAAATCTTTGCAAATCTTTCCAAAGTTTACCCGCTGGGAAACCCTGTAGCTCCGGAGCAGGGGCTCAGACCAGGATAAATTGTTTGCTCGCCCTCAGTTCGCTCTTTTGTTCATCTCAACCCAGCACTCCAGTGTGTCCTGCTCTGTGTGCGTCTTTGAGTTAACGTAAGTCATCACTTTAATCACCCTCACTATGACTTTTGTGATGTTTATCAGTTTGTAGAGTAGCTCTGCCATCATGTGTAAAGTTAAGGTCTTTGTTTGTTGGTTTGGTGTGTTGGAGTCCCATGTGAGAGATGATTAGGTGATGTTGGTTGACTTGGGATGTCAAGTATTGTTTAGTTGTACCTTATATAGCCATATGATTTCAGTTTATTGTTCAAATGTCAATTGGTTTGTTTGTGAGTTGGGATCTGTACTGATTTATCCCATTTCACTGATTACTCCATTTTCTGTTTGTTTCCTCTTTGATGCAGCACACATACAAGTAAAGAACAAAAGAACAGATGAATTGAAACTCAAATAAAGTTAACTTGTGTTGCACCGAAACCTGCCATCTCCGTGTCATCACTCCATACCATTGAGCCTTCTGACCGAGGCTCTGCCTGCTCGCCACACACTCACTCTACCTCGACCCACATCGCCCCCTAGTTCCTTCAGTTGGGTTGTGGAGGTTAACATACTAGAATAGAATACTGTTAAAAATACTGTTGGGTTGTGGAGGTTGGCACACTATAACGTTACAGCTACTAGTCAGGACTTGTCGTGCAAGGCAAGTATAACTGTATAATTAAGTGTGCTTGCAAGCACACTTATTGTTAAGTTTTATTAGGGGTCCGAGCAGCGTAGCTCAGAATTTTGATATTTTGTTCCATTTCAGAGATATAGGCCAATAAAGTTAGACCACTTAGGCCTTTTTTCCTAGATCACCTATATTCCTATATGAGTTTTTTTTTCTTTTCTTGAATAACAACCATACAACCATCATTAGGTGGATACCATTAACAGTGCACATTTTCAGATCTGTACTCTTTTTTTTTATAAAGCCCTTAATTCTATTGTCAAATGTATGCTAGGAATTTTCTTGATGTGTGTTTGCCAACACACATTTTCACCATGTGAATGTGACTGCCTAATATGTAGGATTGTCAGTGGCTCAGTGGGATAATGCCTAGTGCTGGTGTTTGTTAGGTTGAGAGTTTGAATCCTGCTAGAGCTTTAGGCTCAAGATGCACATGCTATTGGTTATTGAAGATTCACACCATTGAACAGCACCTGAATGACATCAGGCAATTAACATTCACACTCATTAGTTGCCAAGAATCAGAATGCTGACACTCTATGGCATATAGGGGAACTTCTTTGTTTACTATTTTTCCTTCATCATTAAGTCTATCGTATTTATATTTCATCCATTACTGTTCTTCTCTACAAATGTCTAATAGGCCTTTATCACGGCAGCCAAAGTAGGAAGTGAACAGCCCTGCTCCTGTGTGAGCACAGGTGTTTCTAATTAAGTGTCAGATTCGGCCACAGTTACTTCAACCAGAGGCCTCGTTAATGTTTTTAGGAACACCTGTGGTTTGCCTGCCAACAGGAAACTGAACAGCCCTGCTTCAGCTACTGTGATAAAGGCCTATTGCCCCAGAATATCCAAAAGTTTTCAGGTGTACTCTTTCAGGAAAGCCCTTCATTTTATTGTCAAATGTATACTTGGAGTTTTTCTTGTGTGTTTACCAACACACATTTTCACCATTTGAATGTGACTGCTCAATGTGTATGATTGTCAGTGGCTGAGTGGGATAATGCCTAGTGCTGGTGTTTGTTAGGTTGAGAGTTCGAATCCTGCTAGAGCTTGAGGCTCAAGATGCACATGCTGTTGGTTATTGAAGATTGACACCATTGAACAGCACCTGAATGACATCAGGCAATTAACTTTCACACTCCTTAGTTGCCAAGAATCAGAATGCCGACACTCTATGACATATAGGGGAACTTCTTTGTTTACTATTTTTCCTTCATCATTAAGTCTATCGTATTTATATTTCATCCATTACTCTTCTTCTCTACAAATGTCTAATTGCCCCAGAATTTCCAAACGTTTTCAGGTGTTCTCTTTCAGGAAAGCCCTTCATTTTATTGTCAAATGTATACTTGGAGTTTTTCTTGTGTGTTTACCAATACACATTTTCACAATGTGAATGTGACTGGCAAAGATGTAGGATTGACAGTGGCTTAGTGGGATAATGCCTTGTACTGGTCATCCTTAGGTTGAGAGTTCAAATCCCACCAGAAGCATTAGTGTTCAAATACTGTTGGGTTGTGGAGGTTAGCATACTAGAATAGAATGCTGTTGAGTTGTGGAGGTTAGCACACTATAACATTACAGCATTACAGCTACTTGTTAATATGGACTTGTAGTGAAAGGCAAGTATAACTGTATAATTATAGGCTGTTTATCTTATTGACTCCGACACAGAACCCACCACCACAAATACAATTCAATTCTGTGGGAAACACTGCCTTCCATTATCAAAACCTTCATCTTATCTACAACAAATAAATAGTCCTGTAGAATCAAGTATTGTTAGAATACTGTTGGGTTGTGGAGGTTTGCACACTATAACATTACAGCACAGGGTAATCCTAATTTTATGGATCAAATTTATTCCAATCTAACTCAAAAGTTTTGAACAACACAAAGGTTTTATCCAGATCAAAACCAAGAATAGATTATGTGATCTAATCCAATTTAAGGATCCTTGTTTCCTTTTGAACAACCCATTTTCAAGATTTGATCCAATCCGATAGCCGAAATCCGGTAACTGAAATCCGATAACCGAAATCCGATCACATTTCTTTTGAACAATTGTGCCCAAACAATCAAAGCATATGTAAAACTAAAAAGCTATGCCATCATGTTCGTTTTGCTCGGACCCCGTAAATCACCGCTTGCGGTTATATTTATTATTATTACACATCTTTCCGCTGCCATTGAAGTCTATGGCAGCCCATAGAACCGTACAGTAAAAAGTTGTGAAATTTGGCACATGCATTCCATACATTCCCATATTCCATTTCACAAATTTTCAAGTCTGAACCCCAGGCAGTCTAGCGCCACCAATGGGTCAAAGTTGGCGTTGCATCCATGCACTTAACTTTTGAACCGTATGTCCAATTTTGAACATTGATAAATAGTTGGAACCCCTTGACGGACCTGAGTTCAATGACTCCTATTACGTTACTTTCCGCCATATTGTACCTCCGCCATATTGGATTTCATCAAAAACACTTAAAAGTTTTCATAGGTCACAAACTTCATCCAATTTTCACGAAACTTGACACAGATGATCTTCAGACCATGTCTCATAATTGCATTGCCTTTGACACCCATACTCACAACTGGTCGCCAGTCACGACCAATCAAAATTGGCGGCGAAGCCGCCAAACAGGAAGTGAACTCAGATCTCGGCAAGGCTTTCACATATCAAAACCAAACTCACTACATGGGCTCAGGACCCAATTAGGAGGAGGCTCAATAAATTTCATGACTTTTGACCTACAGGTGGCGCTATAATTAAAAAAACTACGTTTTGGCCTGTATGGGGTGATGTGTTTGAAATTAAAACATATTAGTGATCTCTGTTAATACTTTGGGAGGTCCTTAGGCTGTCCCATATCAACTTTTGACATTATCATAATTGATTGGACCGCCATATTGGATTTCATCAAAAACACTTAAAAGTTTTCACAGGTCACAAACTTCACCCAATTTTCACGAAACTTGACACAGATGATCTTCAGACCATGTCTCATAATTGCATTGCCTTTGACACCCATACTCAAAACTGGTCGCCAGTCACGACCAATCAAAATTGGCGGCAAAGCCGCCAAACAGGAAGTGAACTCAGATCTCGGCAAGGCTTCCACATATCAAAACCAAACTCAGTACATGGGCTCAGGACCCAATTAGGAGGAGGCTCAATACATTTGATGCCTTTTGACCTACAGGTGGCGCTATAATTAACAAAAGTACGTTTTGGCCTGTATGGGGTGATGTGTTTGAAATTAAAACATATTAGTGATCTCTGTTAATACTTTGGGAGGTCCTTAGGCTGTCCCATATCAACTTTTGACATTAACATAATTGATTGGACCGCCATTTTGGATTTCATCAAAAACACTTAAAAGTTTTCACAGGTCACAAACTTCATCCAATTTTCACGAAACTTGACACAGATGATCTTCAGACCATGTCTCATAATTGCATTGCATTTCACACCCATACTCACAAATGGTCGCCAGTCACGACCAATCAAAATTGGTGGCGAAGCCGCCAAAGAGGAAGTGAACTCAGATTTCGGCAAGGCTTTCACATATCAAAACCAAACTCGGTACATGGGCTCAAGACCCAATTAGGAGAAGGCTCAATAAATTTGATGACTTTTGACCTACAGGTGGCGCTATAATTAACAAAAGTACGTTTTGGCCTCTATGGGGTGATGTGTTTGAAATTAAAACATATTAGTTATCTCTGTTAATACTTTGGGAGGGCCTTAGGCTGACACATATCAACTTTTGACATTAACATAATTGATTGGACCGCCATATTGGATTAAATCAAAAACCTTTAAAAGTTTTCACAGGTCACAAATTTCATCCATTTTTCACGAAACTTGGCACAGATGATCTTCAGACCATGTCTCACAAACGCATTGCTTTTTTGACCTTTATTCAAAACAGGTCGGCCGTGACGACCAATCAAAATTGAAAAGCCACCAATCAGGAAGTGAACTGTTATCTCAGCCAAGATTTCATGTATCAAAACCAAACTCGGTACATGGGCTCAGGACCCAATTAGGAGAAGGCTCAATAAATTTGGCGACTTTTGACCACTATGGGGGCGCTATAATCACAGGAAGTAGGCTCATATCTCAGCAACACTTTCACATATCAAAACCAAACTTGGTATATGGACTTGGAACTCCTCCCTGAGGACACACAATCAATTTGGTGACCTTCGACCACTAGGGGGGCGCTAGAGTTACAGGAAGTTAGCTCCTATCTCAGCAACGCTTTCACATATCAAAACCAAACTTGGTTCATAGACTTGGGACCCCATCCTGAGGACACACAAAACATTTGGTGTACTTTGACCACTAGAGGCGCTATAATTAGCAATACTTTCTCGTATCAACCTCAAACTTGGTACGTGGACTCGTGGTCACAACCTGAGGACGCACAATACATTTGGTGACTTTTGACCACTAGGGGTGCTATAATTAGCAAGACTTTCTCGTATCAACACCAAACTTGGTACGTGGACTCATGAACACATCCTGAATAGCTACAATACATTTGGTGTCTTTTGACCACTAGGGAAAACTATGACATGAATTAGGCTCATATCTTACTAACGCTTTCATGGATTGAAACCAAACTTTGTACATGGACTCAAGACCCAATCCCAATCCAATCCAGTCCAATTCAATCCAATCCAATCCAATCAACAATCACATGAAGTAGGCTCACATCTCAGCAATCCCAATCTAATCCAGTCCAATTCAATCCAATCCAATCAACAATCACTTGAAGTAGGCTCATACCTCAGCAATCCCAATCCAATCCAGTCCATTCCAATCCAATCCAGTCTTGTCCAATTCAGTCCAGTCCAATCCCAATCCAATCCAATCCAGTCCATCCCAATCCAATCCAATCCAGTCCAGTCCAATTCAATCCAATCCAATCCAATCAACAGTCACATGAAGTAAGATCATATCTCAGTAATCCCAATCCAGTCCAATCAAATCCAATCCATTCAAGTCCAATCCATTCCAATCCAGTCCAGTACAATCCAATCCAGTCCAATTCCATCCAATCCAATCAACGATCACATAAAGTAGTCTCATATCTCAGCAATCCCAATCCAGTCCAATCAAATCCAATCCAACCCAGTCCATTACAATCCAATCCAGTCTTGTCCAATTCAGTCCAGTCCAATCCCAATCCAATCCAATCCAGTCCAATTCAATCCAATCCAATCCAATCCAATCCAATCAACAATCACATGAAGTAAGATCATATCTCAGTAATCCCAATCCAGTCCAATCAAATCCAATCCATTCAAGTCCAATCCAGTCCAATCCATTCCAATCCAGTCCAGTACAATCCAATCCAGTCCAATTCCATCCAATCCAATCAACGATCACATGAAGTAGTCTCATATCTCAGCAATCCCAATCCAGTCCAATCAAATCCAATCCAGTCCAGTCCAGTCCAATCAAGTCCAGTCCAGTCCAGTCCAGTCCAGTCCATTCCATTCCAATCCAATCCTGTCCAATTCAGTCCAGTCCAATCCCAATCCATTTCAATCCAGTCCAATTCAATCCAATCCAATCAACAATCACTTGAAGTAGGCTCATATCTCAGCAATCCCAATCCAATCCAATCCAGTCCATTCCAATCCAATCCTGTCCAGTCCAGTCCAGTCCAGTCCAGTCCAGTCCAGTCCAGTCCAATCCAATCCAATCCAATCTAATCCAGTCCAATTCAATCCAATGCAATGCAATTCAGTCCAGTCCAGTCTAGTCCAGTAAAGACCAGTCCAGTCCATTCCATTCCATTCCATTCCAATCCAATCCTGTCCAATTCAGTCCAGTCCAATCCCAACTTCTGCTTATTTGCTTGGCCCCCACATTGCTGCTTGCAGCTATATTTATTATTGGGGGCCAAGCAGCGAAGCTGCGAAGGCACCCATTGTGTTTCTATCTTTTCCTACTATTATTATTATTATTACACATCTTTCCTCTGCCATTGAAGTCTATGGCAGCCCATAGAACCGTCTGGTGAAAAGTTGTGAAATTTGGCACTGTAATTAGGCAGAGTCCCATGATTAATTTCACCAAGTTTCAAGTCCGCACCACGAGCGCTCTAGCGCCACCAACAGGCCAAAGTTGGACATGCGTTCACGCATGTATCTTCTGACCCGTTGGCCCGATTTTAAAAATTGAGGTACCATTGGAATCCTTGGACCCGGCCGAGTTCAACGCACCCTATGGCGTCGTTTTCCGCCATGATGGATTTTCCGCCATATTGGATTTTAGTGAAAGTGAAACAAATTTTTCACAGGTCACAAATTTTGTCCGATCGACACCAAACTTGACATACATGATCTTCAGACCAAGCCTCACAAAAGTTGTGGTATTTTGTCTCCGGAACTATAACCGTTCATCCATAATATACAATTGAAATTTGCGGCGAAGCCGCCAAACAGGAAGTGAGCTCATATCTCAGCAACCCTTGCATGTATCAATGCCAAACTTGGTGGATAGACTCAGGACCCAATCAGAGGGAAGCTCAAAAAATTTGGTGACCTTTGACCTCTAGGGGGCGCTGTAATTAAGAAACATGCCTTTTGGCCTGTAGTTGCTGTTGTGCTTAGAATTAAATTGCACTAATGATGTCTGGTAATACTGTTGGAGTTCCTTAGTTCGACCCAAGCCAACTTGTGATGTCATCGTAATTGATTCGGCCGCCATATTGGATTTAATCAAAAACACGTACAAGTTTTCGCAGGTCACAAATTTCAGCGGATCCTGACCAAAATTGGCAGAGACCATCTTCAGACCATGCCTGATGAGTGCATTGATTTCTGGAACAATTGAAAGAAGTATTGGCCTGTACCAGCCAATTGAAATTTGCGGCGAAGCCGCCAAACAGGAAGTGATTTCATATCTCAGCAACGCTTTCATGTATCAAAACCAAACTTAGTACATGTACCTCCGACCCCATCGGGAGGAAGCTCAAGAAATTTGGTGACATTTGACCTTTAGGGGGCTCCGTAATTGACAAAAATGCATTTTGGCCAGTAGTTGCTGATGCGCATTATTTTGCAATGGAAGTCAATGGCCGCCCATAGAACCGTCTGGTAAAAAGTTATACAATTTTGCACACTAATTGGGGACAGTCCAATAATTCATTTCACCAAGTTTCATGACGGCACCTCAAGCGCTCTAGCGCCACCAACAGGCCAAAGTTGGATTTGTGTTCACGGACGTAACTTTTGACCTGTTGACCCGAATGGCAAAATGAGGTATCATTGGAATCCTTGGGCCAAGCCGAGTTCAACACACCCTATGACGTCAATTTTTGACCTCTCTGTTTAAATCACAGCAAGTGTGATCGATCATATGTCAGTCAATCTTTTATTTTTGATGTGAAACTGATGACAGCAAGTTCCATCCAGTTCATTCTAATGTGTGCGTGCAAGGGTGGGACGGGGTGGGATGGGCAGGGGCGGTTGCGGCGGTGGACTGGCTGGGGGAGGGGGCGCCGACACTCAGCCCTGGTTCAGCCCCACAAAATCAGCTATGTTTTGATGTGAAACTTGACCTTGTAACTCAGCCAATCTTGGGTTGTATGGCATGGAACTTGCTGTGACTGCTTAAGCCTACATGTCTGATGCAACGGCATTGACTTACATGGCAAATCTGGCCTGCTGAACTGCCTGCTTGGCCCCCTCATTGCTGCTTGCAGCTATATTTGGGGGCCAAGCAGCGAAGCTGCGAAGGCACCCATTGTGTTTCTATGATTTCTTATTATTATTATTTAACATCTTTCTTCCGCCATGGGAGTCTATGGCAGCCCATAGAACCGTCTGGTAAAAAGTTGTGAAATTTGGCACACCGATTAGGGACAGTCCCATGATTAATTTCACCAAGTTTCATGTCGGCACCTCCAGGGCTCTAGCGCCACCAACAGGCCAAAGTTGGACGTGCGTTCACGCACGTAACTTTTGACCTGTTGACCCGATTTTGAAAAATGAGGTACCGTTGGAATCCTTGGACCAGACCGAGTTCAACGCACCCTATGACGTCATTTTCCGCCATGATGGATTTTCCGCAATATTGGATTTTAGTGAAAGTGAAACTAATTTTTCACAGGTCACAAATTTTGTCCGATCGTCACCAAACTTGACATACATGATCTTCAGACCAAGCCTCACAAAAGTTGTGGTGTTTTGTCTTCGGAACTAAAACCGTTCGCGCGTAACAGCCAATCGAAATTTGTGGCGAAGCCGCCAAACAGGAAGTGAGCTCATATCTCAGCAACCCATTGATCTATTATAACCAAACTAAGTACATGGACTCAGAACCCAATCAGGGGGACGCTCAAGAAATCTGGTGACCTTTGACCTCTAGGGGGCGCTGTAATTAAGAAACATGCCTTTTGGCCTGTAACTGCAGTTGTGCTTAGAATTAAAACACTCTAGTGGTGTCTGGTATTACTGTTGGCGGTCCTTAGGCCGACCCAAGCCAACTTGTGATATCATCGTAATTGATTCGGCCGCCATATTGGATTTAATCAAAAACACGTACAAGTTTTCGCAGGTCACAAATTTCAGCGGATCCTCACCAAAATTGGCAGAGACCATCTTCAGACCATGCCTTATCAGTGTATTTTTTTCTGAAACAATTCATAGAAGCGTTCGCCTGTAACAGCCAATCGAAATTTGCGGCGAAGCCGCCAAACAGGAAGTGAGCTCATATCTCAGCAACCCTGCAATGTACCATGACCAAACTTAGTACATGGATTCATGACCCCATTAGGAGGATGCTCAAAAACTTTGGTGACCTTTGACCTGTAGTGGGTGCTGCAATTAGCAATATTGCATTTTGATCAGTAGTTGCTGATGTGTTTTATTGATCTTTTATTTTTTGATGTGAAACTGATGACAACATGTTCCATCCAGTTCATTCTAATGCGTGCATGCGTGCAGGGGCGGGACGGGGCAGGACGGGGTGGGACGGGCAGGGTTGATTAGGTGGGGGGGCTGGCTGGCGGTGGCAATGGCAATACTCAGCCCTGTTTCAGCCCTACAAAATCAGCTATGTTTTGATATGACACTTGTTGAAAGTGTTGATCGCGGGTGTCTGCTGAGTTCTATCTTGTCACCGTGGCTACTCCGGCCTATTCTGCTTGGCCCCCTCATTGCTGCTTGCAGCTATATTTATTATTATTATTTAACATCTTTCCTCTGCCATTGGAGTCTATGGCAGCCTATAGAACCGTCTGGTAAAAAGTTGTGAAATTTGGCACACTGATTGGGGACAGTGCCATGATTAATTTCACCAAGTTTCATGTTGGCACCTTGACCGCTCTAGCGCCACCAACAGGCCAAAGTTGGACGTGCGTTCACGCACGTAACTTTTGACCCGTATGTCCGATTGTCACAAATGAGGTATCGTTGGAATCCTTGGACCAAGCCGAGTTCAACGCACCCTATGACGTCATTTTCCGCCATGATGGATTTTCCGCTATATTGGATTTCAGTGAAAGTGAAACTAAAACTTCACAGGTCACAAATTTTGTCCGATCGTCACCAAACTTGACTCACATGATCTTCAGACCAAGCCTCACAAAAGTTGTGGTGTTTTGTCTTCGGAACTATAACCGTTCACCCGTAATATCCAATCGAAATTTGCGGCGAAGCCGCCAAACAGGAAGTGAGCTCATATCTCAGCAACCCATTCATCTATCATAACCAAACTAAGTACATAGATTCAGGACCCAATCAGGGGGACGCTCAAGAAATCTGGTGACCTTTGACCTCTAGGGGGTGCTGTAATTAAGAAACATGCCTTTTGGCCTGTAGCTGCAGTTGTGGTTAGAATTAAAACACACTAGTGGTGTCTGGTAATACTGTTGAAGGTCCTTAGGCCGACCCAAGCCAACTTGTGATGTCATCGTAATTGATTCGGCCGCCATATTGGATTTAATCAAAAACATGAATAATTATTCGCAAGTCACAAATTTCAGCTGATCCACACCAAAATTGGCAGAGACCATCTTCAGACCATGCCTTATCAGTGTATTTTTTTCTGGAACAATTGGCAGAAGCGTTCGCCTGTAACAGCCAATCGAAATTTGCGGCGAAACCGCCAAACAGGAAGTGAGCTCATATCTCAGCAACGCTTTCATGTATCAAAACCAAACTTACTACATATATTCATGACCCCAGTAGGAGGACGCTCAAAAAAATTGGTGACCTTTGACCTGTAGGGGGTGCTGCAATTAGCAATATTGCATTTTGATGTGTAGTTGTGTTTTATCAATCTTTTATTTTTTGATGTGAAACTGATGACAACATGTTCCATCCAGTTAATTCTAATGCGTGCGTGCAAGAGCAGGGCAGGGCAGGACGGGGTGGGACGGGCTGGCGTGATTAGGTGGGGGGGGCTGGCTGGCGGAAGCAGTGGCAAAACTCAGCCCTGTTTCAGCCCTACAAAGTCAGTTATGTTTTGATGTGAAAGTTGTTGAAAGTGTTAATCGCGGATGCCTGCTGAGTTCTATCTTGTCGCCGTAGCTACTCCGGCCTATTCTGCTTGGCCCCCTCATTGCTGCTTGCAGCTATATTTATTATTCAACATCTTTCCTCTGCCATTGAAGTCTATGGCAGCCCATAGAACCGTCTGGTAAAAAGTTGTGAAATTTGGCACACTGATTAGGGACTGTCCCATGATTAATATCACCAAGTTTCATGATGGCACCTCAAGCTCTCTAGCGCCACCAACAGGCCAAAGTTGGACATGCGTTCACGCACGTAACTTTTGACCCGTCAGTCCGATTTTCAAAAATGAGGTATTGCTGGAATCCTTGGACCATGCCGAGTTCAACGCACCCTATGACGTCATTTTCCGCCATGATGGATTTTCCGCCATTTTGGATTTCATCAAAATCACTTAAAATGTATCAGAGGTCACAAATTTTGTCCGATCGACACCAAACTTCAAAGATATCATCTACTCACCATGCCTCATTAATGCATTGCTTTTTGTCTCCGGAACTAAAACCGTTCGCACGTAACAGCCAATCGAAATTTGTGGCGAAGCCGCCAAACAGGAAGTGAGCTCATATCTCAGCAACCCATTGATCTATCATAACCACCTAAGTACATGGACTCAGGACCCAATCAGGGGGACGCTCAAGAAATCTGGTGACCTTTGACCTCTAGGGGGCGCTGTAATTAAGAAACATGCCTTTTGGCCTGTAGCTGCAGTTGTGCTTAGAATTAAAATGCACTAGTGGTGTCTGGTAATACTGTTGGAGGTCCAAAGGCTAACCCAAGCCAACTTGTGATGTCATCGTAATTGATTCGGCCGCCATATTGGGTTCAATCAAAAAAACTTACAAATTTTCGCAGGTCACAAATTTCAGCGGATCCTCACCAAAATTGGCAGAGACCATCTTCAGACCATGCCTTATCAGTGCCTTGCTTTCTGGAACAATTGACAGAAGCATTCGGCTGTAACAGCCAATCGAAATTTGTGGCGAAGCCGCCAAACAGGAAGTGAGCTCATATATCAGCTACCCTTGCATGTATTAAAGCCAAACTTAGTACAACTATTCAGGACCCCATTAGGAGGACGCTCAGAAATTTTGGTGACCTTTGACCTGTAGGGAGTGCTGAAATTTGCAATATTGCATTTTGATTTGTAGTTGCTGATGTGTTTTATCAATCTTTTATTTTTTGATGTGAAACTGATAACAACATGTTCCATCCAGTTCATTCTAATGCGTGCTTGCAAGGGCGGGGCGGGACGGGGTGGGAAAGGCAGGGGTGATTAGGTGCGGGGGGCTGGCTTGCGGAGGCGGTGGCAATACTCAGCCCTTTTTCAGCCCTACAAAATCAGCTATGTTTTGATGTGACACTTGTTGAAAGTGTTGATCGCGGGTGTCTGCTGAGTTCTATCTTGTCGCCGTGGCTACTCCGGCCTATTCTGCTTGGCCCCCTCATTGCTGCTTGCAGCTATATTTATGGATTGTTTTTGCAGTATTTACAAATGTCAACACACAACATCCCACAATAGCAAAAACAATATTCCAAACCTTAGATACAGTATAAAAACCTCTGCTTCTGCAATTATATCAGTTCAAAAGCAATATATCTCAGCTGATAATAAACAAACAATTCAATAATTGACACACAGCTGATTTATGTTGGGTAAATTGGACCAATCACTGCTGATTCCAGTCTGGCTTAAAAAGAGGACTTTGAGGAGTGATGTTTTTGGAAACAGAAAACTATAACTACACTATAATGTCTGAAACAGAAACAGAAAACTATAACTACACTATAATGTCTGGACGAGGAAGAGTAAGACCAAGGGGCCCAGGGAGAAGAGCAGGAGCAGTGAGAGGTGCAGGAGCAGTGAGAGGTGCAGTGAGAGATGCAGTGAGAGGTGCAGGAGCAGTGAGAGATGCAGGAGCAGAGAGAGGTGCAGGAGCAGAGAGAGGTGCAGTGAGAGGTGCAGGAGCAGAGAGAGGTGCAGTGAGATGTGCAGGAGCAGTGAGAGATGCAGGAGCAGTGAGAGGTGCAGTGAGAGGTGCAGGAGCAGTGAGAGATGCAGGAGCAAAGAGAGGTGCAGGAGCAGAGAGAGGTGCAGTGAGAGGTGCAGGAGCAGTGAGAGATGCAGTGAGAGGTGCAGGAGCAGTGAGAGGTGCAGTGAGAGATGCAGTGAGAGGTGCAAGAGCAGTGAGAGGTGCAGGAGCAGAGAGAGGTGCAGTGAGAGGTGCAGGAGCAGTGAAAGGTGCAGTGAGAGGTGCAGTGAGAGGTGCAGGAGCAGTGAGAGGTGCAGTGAGAGATGCAGTGAGAGGTGCAAGAGCAGTGAGAGGTGCAGGAGCAGAGAGAGGTGCAGAAGCAGTGAGAGGTGCAGGAGCAGTGAGAGGTGCAGTGAGAGATGCAGTGAGAGGTGCAGGAGCAGTGAGAAATGCAGTGAGAGGTGCAGGAGCAGTGAGAGGTGCAGGGAGAGGTGCAGGAGCAGTGAGAGATGCAGGAGCAGAGAGAGGTGCAGGAGCAGTGAGAGGTGCAGGGCCAGGGAGAAGAGCAAGCCCAAGGAGAGGGCAAGGTAGAGGTGTTAGAATGTGTGGTGGTGGCATTCCAAGGGCTGCAAGAACAGTAGTCAGTGATGAAATTTGTGCCACTATCATTGACCATGTAATCAACCATGGTCTTTCACTAAGAGAGGCTGGTGATGAGTGCAGCCCAATTTGAGGCAGTCAACGGTTGCCTCCATTATACACGTCTTTCAACAAACCAACAGGTAAGTACTGCATTTTACATGGATTGTTTCTATTCTCACTTGACATGTCAATATGGTCATACAGTAATGCATATGTTGAATGTTTTGTCCCTCTAAAGAATGCAACGTCTTCCACCCTCTGGGGGAAGAGGAAAGCTCCTCAATAATGATCAAGAGCTTGCCATTGTAGAAATGGTTGTTGCAAATAATGCAATAAATCTGCATGAAATTAAAACTAGAATTGTGGAGGACCATGAGATATTTCACAATATCGATAGCATCAGCCTCACAACCATCACACGGACATTGTCCAAACACAGAGTGCAGATAAAGCAGCTCTACACTGTTCCCTTTGAGAGGAACAGTGAGAGAGTCAAGGAGCTACGACGACAATATGTCCAGGTATAGTTTATATTCAATTCAATGTCCAGTTCTATAAGTTTTGCACTTTGCAAGTAGGTAACTTACACAGTAATAGGTTACAGTAAAGTATGGTATACAGTAATGACATGACTCACATAAACTTTGTTTCAGAGAGTTATGGAATTTGAGGCCAACCAGGCCCCTCATGAATTCATATATATAGATGAGGCAGGATTCAATCTGGCCAAAAGGTGTCGACATGGGCGAAATGTTATCGGAAAAAGGGCCACAGTTACTGTGCCAGGACAGAGAGGGGCAAACATTACCATGTGTGCAGAAATTGGAAATGCAGGATTACTCCTTCAAAGATGTCAGATTGGACCCTACAATACCAAGCGCCTCCTTGCCTTTCTCAATGATCTCCACCAGCGCCTGGTTTCAGAGCAGGAGGGTGAAAACATGAGGACCTTTGTAATCACCTGGGACAATGTGGCTTTCCATCACTCGCAAGCAATAACAGCAATAACAATAAACAACTAGAAAAGCATTTCCTGAAGGAAATACAGTGCATGAAAATGCAAAAATATGATGAGTTCATATGGTTAAATTATTTGCTTGGTAGATAAGGTTTACTATAGTTGGAATGACTGAACAGTTAAATAGGTTGATAATTGAAATGGTTAAATTATTTAGGCAGATAGTTGACGATAACTAACAGTTGGAATGGCTCTAATGTTTGCTAGCAGTTATGCTAACTATGTTAACAAAGATAATAATGCTAACCAAGTAACTATGCTAACTAGCATGCTAACAATGTTAAAATGTTAACTATGCTAACCATATGACTTAGCTAACCTAGCTAATCATTTTTATTAGTTATGATAACTATGCTAATTAGCATGCTAACATGCTAATTATGTTAACCATCTGACTTAGCTAACTTCATTAATCATTTTTAACAGTTATGCTAACTATGCTAATTAGCATGTTAACATGTTAGCATGCTAACTATGCTAACCATGTGACTTAGCTAACTTAGCTAATCATTTTTAGCAGTTTTGCTAAAAATGCTAACTAGCATGTTAGCATGCTAACATGCCAACTATGCTAACCATGTGACTTAGCTAATCATATTTAGCAGTTTTGCTAAAAATGCTAACTAGCATGCATGCTAACTATGCTAACCACGTGACTTAGTTAACTTAGCTAATCATTTTTAGCAGTTTTGCTAAAAATGCTAACTAGCATGCTAACATGCTAACTATGTTAACCATGTGACTTAGCTAACTTAGCTAATCATTTTTAGCAGTTTTGCTAAAAATGCTAATTAACATGTTAACATGCTAGCATGCTAACTATGCTAACCATGTTTACTAGCTACAGTGGGTAGAAGTCATAGTTGATGACAAGTAACAGTTACAATGGCTGAACAGTTAAAAAGTTCAGTAGTTTAAAGGGTTAAATTGTTTAACAGTGAAATATTGTAGTGAGGACTTTTATTTTGAAACAGTTTTTGGCAGAGGAAGCAGTTGAATAGGGTGTGTAGTCTTAATTCATACTTTGCACGTGACGTCACAACCACTGGCTGGCGGGCAGAAACGTCGTTCTCCAGCATCGAAATCCAGTAAATTAGTCTAGGATCTGGCCAGGACGTCGCCAGTTTTACTATACAAAAGTTGGTGTTTTGAGGTGTAAATAACATGCCAGATAGTTGTTGTGCGATTGGATGCACTAACCGCCGAGGAGATAAGCCGGGGTTATGTTTTTACCGGTTCTGATAAGGAGAATTCAGAGAGAAGACAACTATGGATACAGGCTATCAGACGTGAAATCGTTTCAGGAATGGGACATGGCAACCTTCAGAGTATAGGCCCTACACGTCTGTGCAGTGATCATTTCATCAAAGGTAATTTCAACATTTGTTTGAATACAATGGGTGTATGATCATGTAATTAATCGTGTCTTAAGTTACCCTGTAGTTTCGTTAATCAACACCACCAGATGGTTCCGCGAGTCAGCTGTTTTTGTTATGAGTCTAAGCTAGGCTAAGAGCTGTCGTCTTTTGCTAACAACAACAAAAGTTGTGTGATAGGTTGTTTTGAGGTTTGTGATATCTATGGTTTTCAATAAGAACCAGAGATGACCCAACAACAGTAGAGCTAGATTATTTACGGAGGAATTATTACTGCTCGATTATTAAAAAAAAAAAAAAACTTGTCTGCTTCACACAATTTAGCTAGTTACTGTAATCCCAGTCCCTTATGCAGCTAGCTTGCTAACAGACTTGATAGTTACTAGAAAGACCTGGAACTAACGTTACAGGACTCAATGTTGAAAATACCCAAAACTTTGTGTGGCAATAACGTGTTTTATCTATTATATTATCTTATTTGATTATTTCAGGTGCCAAATCTGATGATCTGCTGTCCCCTGATTGGGTTCCGTCTGTCTTCTCTCACACCTCTGCCACCAAAAGGAGGAAAAGGGAGAAAGACATGGAAAGCTTGTCCCATCATTTGTATTTTGGCCACAGAGAGAAGAGCTTCGGCTGTCAATGCCCATGATATTTAGACAAACTTACCCTAGATGTGCCTGCATAATTGATTGTTTCAACATTTTTATAGAAAAACCCAAAGACTTAGAAGCAAGAGCACAAACATATTCAACCTATAAACATCATCACACCATAAAATACCTAATAGGCATATCCCCACAAGGAACAGTCATATTCATATCTAAGGGATGGGGAGGCCGAACAACAGTTTTAGACAAAGTAGTCCATGTGTGTTGTGCCCTTACAAATGTGGCACCCTCAATCATTCCTTCTGGTTAAATACTACAATAATGTAAATATGCAATGATTTATTTATACAAACACACACTGTAAATAATAATAATAATGAATATATGACATTTTATATATTACAATAATACATGTATTACATTTTCACTTTAAATACCTTTGTGCATTGTATTTATTTGTATTCATCTGTTTTATTTATCTATGTATGTGCATTTTATTTATTTATTGAATAAATCTGTAATTGACTGTCTAACAGTGCAATTCAAAATGTAGCACTTTTCATTTGTTTTCTTTGTGCACGCTTGCGTTTTGCCAATTCCTGTTTGCAGACACCACCTCCAATTCAAAACACTAAGATCAGTAGTCTGCAAACAACTTCTGTGCATGTACAGTCTCTTACAGATTCCTGATGTACACTACATGTGAGCACACTTCACCTAACCCGGCCATACAGGTGCAGTGGCCAAATCGAATCAGTCCCTCCTTTTCCACAGCAACCCAAGTTGTCAGAGGTGATTCATTCAAGCTGTAGGAATGATGTACCTAACATAGAAAAAGGTTTTAGTTAGATAAAGTATATAATTCACAAGCACAGTAGCCTACAACATATTTTTTAAAGCTACACATTTCTTTCCTTTTTTTACCATATATGTTTACATGTGGCATCACGTGGGTAGACAAATCAGACGAACTGCAAGCTGTGCGACCTGCTGGGTTTCACTTCTAAGTGACGGTCATGAAGTCTCCTGTCATAGAGACAGTTGACATAATGGATAATTTCAGATTTATGATTCGCTGATGTTGTTTCATTTATCTTAACTAAACGTGCTTACACGTTCGCCAGTAGGTGGCGAGAACGCGTTATCATCTGTACGTGATTTGATATGAAGAAGAGTACATGGTGAATGAATGACACGTTACTGTTGTACTGCGTCTACTAATTACTTACAGTTACTTTGCATGCATACTATCGTACACTTATTACCACTACATTACAACCTAACAGATTGCTAACAGGATTATACGCATTTCGCTGCCCCAACTGCTCTTGTCTGTTGTCTGATGCTATGTGGAGTGGATAAGCAGGTAGGCTACAATGTTGACATCCTGCTAGCCATATATGATACAGTTGGCATACGTTTTTTTTTTAAACTACTTATCAAGCTGTCATTCGCCGGCAGGCAGGGTGTGCATATTCAGATGAAGACTTCATCACACGATGGAACAGATGTCACTTTGTGTAATTTATAGCTACAAACATGCAAACATTAGCAAACGGGTGACGTTAGCTAACTAGTAACACTCACCTTTTATGAAGATATTCCTGTTTTTCACCTCCCATACGACCATAGGTGCCAACTCTCACGCATTGGCCGTGAGACACACGCATTTGATTAGTTTCACACACTCACACGCCACACCTCCGATTTCTCACGCTGAAGTGTCAACCCGGTCGGTCAGATGCCTGAAAAATGAGTTTAACCTATAGATCTACGTGTTGAGCCACGGTTATGCTTTCAGAGACGGTGAGAGGGTTCAAGAGCACCCCCTGTCTGTGGAATTTTCTACATTTTCTCTCATTTGCGATCAGGGGCGATTCTAGATCTAGAGCTTTGCTGGGGCACAGCCCCCCCCCCCCCCCCCCCAACTCCCAATAGCCTACATTAAAAAAAAAAAAATGTGCGCGCAATATGAAATAAATGGCTAGCCTACGGGTAGGCTACAAGCTTCAAAATCATTATTGTCACTGTCATACTGTAGGACCAGCACTCTCCCTCAATTGTTGTAGCAGCCACTATCCAGCAACATTCAAAAACATAGGCATAAGTAGGCCTATACTCACTGCATGAATTTAATAGGCTTTCCTACTAACACAAGGGAAGCTTATTTTTAGTCAAAATTGAGATATACTTCCCTCCCAGGCAAGGGTCCTATAGTCATCCTGGCAATACTGCAGTTCTTTGTAGCTTACTAAAGCCTTCATACTGACTTTTGGTGATAATTTCCAAATGTAGCCTATCAGAGTCTGATTCTGTGTAGATTATTATAGGCTACATTTGCAAATGCAGCAAACTTATTTAAGTTTGCCATTAAACCATAGATCAAATCACAGCACTGGCTACCAACATAAATGTTAATGTTATCGTTAATGTGGGCAATTATCATACCTCCCTCGTCCTCCTCATCTCTCCTCACTGTTCCTCTCCCTCTGTTCAGGAAGAATTTTCTAATGTCCATCTCTGAATAGTTTATCAGAAGGCTATGTTTAGTTTTACAGTAGGACAGCTTCACAAACAGTATAAGCTACTTTTACAGGACTCTCTCTACAGTATACGTAAATCATTAATTCTCCGCATGTGTGCATGCAGCCTACGCATGGTGTGAGTGTGTGTGTGAGGGAGAGAGCACAAGCTGGTAAACTGTTGCTAAATTTAGGCTACAGTGACGCTAAGCATTGAAAAACAGATGCTAATTATGTGGGCAACATTCTCTAACAGCGATCAACTGTTTTCTGTCAAACAAGCTGTGAATTAGTTGTAACATTAAAACAGGGGACGACTTACTCTGCGCTCAAAGTGATGTGATGAGCTCCAGCAGTTTCCACAATACAACGAAACACTCGGAAGAATCATGTGAACGATTTTCATTGGTTGTTGCGTTCAATCTTACCCAGCTACAGAGGTGCTATTTTCTGATTGGCTATTATGGCCCCTTTCTTTTTTTCCTTTTTTATTTTTATTGGCTGGTAAGTGACAGGCTCGAGTCATGACTAAAGCAGGCACGGAGATGCGCTCATGAATGCCGTTTACAGCGAGAGCAGCGCTAAAATTTTACTGGGGCACTGGAGACTTTTACTAAGGCACGTGCCCCAGTGAATAAGGTCTAGTGACGCCCCTGTTTGCGATGCTACTTCAGAAGCTGTCCCAGGCGCATCCCCCCCGCATTTCCCCGGCTTCAGGTATGCTTTGAGTAGGCTATTATTGAGTATTTTTCACGCTGAAGTGTCAACCTGGTAGGTCAAATACCTGGCAGATGAGGTTCAACTAAACTAAACCTATATATCACACATCAGGTGAACATGCGGAATCTAAGCTTTCCAATGATATTACCGCCAAGTTGCTGTGATAAATGGGAGAAAATTAACATTGAACCGACGTGCAATTCACCTTTGGCTAAGCCCCGCCCCCCTTAGTTACTGTTGCTACGTCCGACAACTTCTGGGCTCTAGTTTTCTGACTGGTAAGACTATCAACAACATGGCTTATGCTGTGACAGCTCTTCCTGCTGAACTTTTGTCAAAGTTTTATAAAGCAGCAAATAAAGTGTCCGATAGGAGTAGACAAAAAGGTCTGCAATATGCGTTCGAAGGCTATATTCAGGACATACAAGTGAAACGCAAAGAACAAGGCATCCAAATAGAGGCAAAAGCATACCGGTCACAGTCAAAAAATGAACCACCGCATATCCTACTAATCGAGACGGAGGCTGGGACTGACAATATCAAGGAGCAACACTGTTCATGCAAAGCTGGGTACGTCTCTATTCACTTCTAAAATCGTTATTACGAAGCAAACGGACTAACGTTACGCACGTATACGTTGTATTTATTCAG
Source organism: Alosa pseudoharengus (assembly GCF_046254945.1). Taxonomy (NCBI): domain Eukaryota; kingdom Metazoa; phylum Chordata; class Actinopteri; order Clupeiformes; family Clupeidae; genus Alosa; species Alosa pseudoharengus. The sequence continues at coordinate 48,034,165 of NW_027468718.1, read as the reverse complement.
CATGTGCTAGCGTATCAACAACCGGTAGACTATTCAACTGTAACTTAAGGTGATGTTATGGTTAGCTCCACAGGGTTTTGCGCGCACATCATTGGGCTTATCCATACCCTGGATCTCTGCAAGGCACAACACATAAACGCTGTGCCAGTTCAGTCCTCCACAAGCTTACCCCAACAATGGCATAAGCCAAGAGGTGCTAAAGTAGCACCACAGCCTGTGACAGCAGTCGTTGTGGCCAGGGCCAAGACAGAGCGAAAACGGAGACCCATCTTCTGCCAATACCGCAATGACAGGTGAGTCACAGCTATGTTTATTTTTAACACCATGTAGGCTGGCTATCCCATTGTGTCCCTCCACCATAAGCAACTTAATTGTATGTAGCCTATGTGTTTGAGAGCACATGACATACGCAGAAATGTATTTTGCATTTCAGATTACTTGACATACGTAGAAATGTGTGACTTTTCCATCTCACAGGGCCATCTCTGAGGTAACAGATCAGGATTTGTTGTTATTGAGACAGCTGACAGGGACACCTATGAGCTACATAGCAAGCAAACCCCCGATAGATGTAGTGATAGGTCAGGAGAAGTACCCTCTTGGAAGTGGCTTGAGCTACCAGGTAAAGCAGATTATGTAAAACTGTTAAAGATAATGACTAATTTCTTATCATTTGCAGGAAGACATTTTATTACAGTCACATAGCCAACATACATTTGATTTAATTTTCAATAACAACACAATAATTGATTTATCATGTTAAAAAAAAACATTCAAATTCAGGAGCTTAACTGTGTGTAGACAGATCATTGTGCTGTATCCTATGCTTTTATAATGTTCGGCTGGAAATTGGACAGCATACAAACCATATCTGATTTATGTTTCCAAGTCTGACATTAGGGATCCGTCCAGAAACCATTTTAAATTTCTTCACTTTGGCTATGGCTCTTTCTACATGTACTCGGTGTTTGGCTATTTTCTTTGTCATCTCAACGTCTGTAGCTGGCATCTGACTATTTGATTTGGCAAAGGGGGGAATGTTCAAATTAAGCCCAAGCTCCTTTACATCCTTCTCAATAAGAAAACCCTTATCCACCATGAGCCCATCACCTGCCTTAAGATAGCCACACTGAAGCAGACCTTTCAGTAAATCTTTGATCCCACATTGTCTAAATAGCTCTTGGTCTGAGATTGATCCTGTGTAAAGTGTGGATACAAAGATAATGGCACCACGAGGATCACAGGCAATAAGACATTTAAGTGTGTTGGCAGATTTGTAGTTTGAGTAAGTCTGACTTTGAAGTAACAGTGATGTTGGTTTTTCTGTCTTAATCTCTGTACCATCAAGAATAGCAAATGTTGTTGGGAACTCTGCTCTGTAGGTGTCAGGCATGTTTTGTGTTATTGTGTCCCTGTGTGGCCAAATAGACATGTTGCCTAGCCTACCATACATGAAATCAATCCATGAATTGAATAAAGTGCTAACAGTTCGTTCTGGAATTTGAAATTTGAAGGCCAGCTCTTTCAGATCAAAGTTTTGCCTCAGCTTCATAAGCACAAGTAGGAACTGTTGTCTTAAAGGCATGAGGTTGATTTGCTGATCTACTCTGTGGTATGTCACAGGGCTAAGTGTTTGTGTATCTGTTGCAGTACTGGGTATACTAAAAAAAGCACACAGCTTGTTGAACTCATCATAACTAAAACCTGTGCTGTACTTAAAGTACTCAGGCACATTGCAGTTAGATATAGTCTCCGGTGTGAGTTGGTAATGAACTTGAGTGGGTGTGGTGTGGGTGAGTGAGTGAGATGAGTGAGTTTGAATCTCTTCCCTCAGCAAGGCATTTTCTTTTTCTTTATCGGCAAGTTGCCTCTTTAATTGATTTATTTCTTCTTGGTCCTCTGTGCGATCCTGGTGTGGATCCTCTGTGTGAATGTGGTCTGTGGGAATCTGGTCTGCTGTGTGAATCTGGTTTTCTGTGTAAAAACACAACAATGACATTAATAAAATGAGGCCTAGTAAAAAAAAATAAAAAAAACAAGAAACATAATGTAAATAATAAATGTTTTTTTCCCCCTTCAATGCATACAGCTCCCACTATTGGACAACACTTCACAAGCATCCTCCCAATCAAACTCCAGTGACTTCCCAGCATTCCCTTTGCCACCACAGCCAGGCTCTTTCTGTACTGTCCTTAATGAAGTGCAGATGGAAAGGTTCAGTACCATAGTAGTCTCAAAGGCTGAGGCAGAGGCACTTGAGAAAAACACCAGACAGCAGAGTAGCAACAACATCTGGCATCATGTCCGCTCTATCCGCCTAACCTCATCGTCCTTCAAAAGAATATTCTCTAGAAGAGCTGACTTTGAACAACTTGCCATCATCATGCAGAGGAAGAAGAAGAGCATCATGACAAAAGCCATGAAGAGAGGCCTGGAGCTTGAGCCAGCCGCTGCAGCCCAGTATGCGGTCATCACTGGTAATGATGTGCAAGTGTGTGGGTTTGTCATCAACCCTAACGCCCCCTATTTGGGTACATCCCCTGACAGAAGGGTTCAGAGTGATGAGAGTGAGACCTATGGACTACTCGAAATTAAATGTCCAATGAAAATCAGCTACACCGATTGCCAGTACCTTAAAAAGGGTAGCGATGACACCTACAGGCTCAATCGTACACACGAATATTACTTCCAAATCATGGGACAATTGGGGATAACTGGGATGCCATGGTGTGACCTTTTTGTGTCATGTGAAAGTGACTATCACCTGGAGCGAATTTGTTTTGATCCCGAGATGTGGAGGAAAATAAAAGATAAACTTGACTGGTACTTTTTTGAGCACTTTCTCCCTACAATGTGCAATGACAGTCCACAACAGTCACATGAACTGTAGCCTACCTGTTTCAATGACGATGGACAACTCCTCTGATGTGGTGTCCTGCACTGATGAGCCTGATACTGTGGAGATGCCTCTGTAAATAGATAGATACATACAAATAAATACATATGTAAAATCGATTAAAGTGTTTGATATTATTCTGATACTGTGTTGTGGCTGTAATATTTTTTCTGTGATTGAATTATATAAATATACCTCTTACCTCTTAGTTGGCAGTCTTCGACTTTTGACTGCACTTCCTCCACCAGGAATAGCAGGGACTGGATTTGGGGATTCGGGACTCCGTTAACAAAATGCTGAAATAGTGATGTAAAATATTGTTGGACTGTGGCAACACGGTGGCGGTAGTCACCTTAAAAACTACCACAGCGTATCTATAACATTAACGTTAGGTGTTTGTAACTTTAATAACGAAGTTAGCTAGCTGCTAACATCCAGCCGCTAGTCAAAGAAAACAATCCTGATTTACGTGATAGCTAAGCTATCCCTAAACTTGCTTGCTTGCTAGCACATTGATTCTTCAATAATTAGGTTAGAGAACCGAAATCATAACCTAACACAGCATAAAATTGTCTAACTAGTATATCATATAACTTCACAGTAAGATTAAAAGCAAAATTTACCTTAGAGCACACAAAAGTGTGCTTGTTGATCCTCGAGGGGTTTAGCTGACTGTGAGGACGTCCACACAGTTTAATCCAAAGACGACACTTGTCAGGATTTGACTTCGGTTTTGGGAAGGGGAAAAAACGGACACCCCCCTCCAACCTTTCTGGGAAACGCGTATCTGTATTACAAATGCCCCAGGCACAACGTTTAACCATATTTTTGATCAAAATACCTGCCGAGACCGAAAATATGAGACGCCTGCGTTAAAGTCAATGGAGCGATGTGAAAAAGTGTCGGACCTCTATGGGAGCTCGTTGTTGGCTGCGCTGTGATTGGTCAATCTACATTCTAGGGTGTGGCTTAGCCAAAGGTGAATTTAGGCTAATCATATTTGCATTTTGCACACAGTGCACACCCATTACTCTCGGTTAAATATTTCACTAACCCTTCACGTGGCAAACCCAATATCACAATAAACAGCAAACCGTACCGAATACGAGGATCTAAGTGAATAAGTGATTCCTGAGTAATCCGGTTTTGAAATTGCAACACATTTCTACATAGCCTCATTGGGGTGAAATTATAATGTATTCTAATGTAAACTATTTGTCAGTAGGCCTACATACATTTTTGTAAATTGCTCAGCCATAGATTATCCCACTATCATGGTTCTTATATTGTCAGGTTCCAGCCATCCCATTACAGATAAATGAATATATTTATATTGGCATGCTTCCTAGTGACATTAATGCAAAAATATGAAGAAAATCAAATAACGAGACACAAATATTGATATAAAGTCTGACATAAGCCATATGCAAACATTCACATCATGCAGATATGGGTACATCCTGAAAAAGGAATAGCATGTAGGCTATAGGCTATGGCCATTACAATGACCAATATATTATCTTAAATAAGCTGAATATTTATATTATTAAACTAGCTGAATACACAGGTGACCACTTCTGCATAATTTCATGGAGTGCTGAAATGTACACACATTTTTTAACATTTCTGAACTGTGAAATGTAGCATATGTTTTTGTGGTTGTGAACTTATTGCAATATCACCATAACTATTCCACCTGTGTGTGCATGGTTATAATTCTGAAGTGCAAAATAGCTTAGGCTACAGCACAAATATTTCCATAAAAATAAGCAAGTCTGACCTCTGAATTTATTTTGAAAGAGCACCTGATTGATGCATTTAAAAGTTAAAATATACAAACATTTCTTAAATTCTTACAAAACACCCACCCACTTTTTAAAATTGTTAGTTTGGACCCCCTCACTTTTGTTGTGCGAAATACCAGTGCTGTTTTCAGCATCTGTTTAGTGCTTCATTGTCATTTTCATTGGATTCACGGTTTAGTTTGATATTTAATTTACTTTTGGACTGTTTGATTATATTGTTAAATGTTGGGACTGATGGGCACTGAAATCTGGGGAGGTATTTGATGATCACTATTACGTTCCATGTAGTTGAAAGAGTGTCTGGATTTCAAACAAACCATCCGCTTTCATGCGTTCATTGAACGTCTGCGGTGCTGTAATGGAAACCTTATTGCGTAGCCAAGTAGCCTATTGAGTTATTTTTAAATTATGCATGATTTACTTTTTATTAATTTCGTAGGCTGGCTTTATTTTGTTATATAGAAGTATCTAAATAACCTGTTAAAATGTACCAGAATTCAGGAAATTGCATCTAGTCCAAAACAAATAACAATACCAATGTTCATTTAACTCTGGGACCCTGGTCCCAGGGATGGATTACTGCACGGGCCTTCCGGGCCCAGACCCAGGGGCCCAAGGTGTCAGGGGGCCCTGAAGCCCAAGCCTTTGCATGGAATCATTGCCTCAATATCAACACATCAGGATGTAGGCTATGAATCTGATTGAATTTAGTATTGGCCATCCCCAAAATGCTAGCCTGACGAGCCAGACCCACATTAAAATGTAGGGTCTGGGCAATCACCGTTCGCAGTGCTCAGTCCGAGGGGCGGGATAATCGGTTGTCTTTCAAATTCCCTCTGCACACAATAGGACAGCACTGAGTCCCATGCGTTTTACCACCAGCGGAGCTAGTTGGCTAGTTCAAACTTTTGCCATCTCAAAACAAGCTTAACTCGTGTCACACTGTTGGCCAACAGCAATATCCATCTTCTTTGTTTTCAAGTAGCAGGGAATTCAAGCCAAACCGTTGCAACTCTGCCATCAATCATTATGTTATGCCCCCCTAACGACTCTATAGACGATTTGATTGGCCTGATAGAAGTTTAATTTTTCGAGCTCACAAGCCAACGGAGAGTTGCTAGACTAGCCCTGGAAGCAAATGTAATTTGCTGCCGCTAGGGTGTGTCTAGATTTCTAAGCTACCAAAATGCACCAGAATACCGGAAACCCCCCTTCCACATATGCGACAATTAGTGGGGAGCCCTTAATACATGTGGGCCCAGGGGCCCGAAAGTTCATAATCCATCTATGCCTGGTCCCTACACCTGAGAACCACTGATGTACGTTTTTTTTACTGTACGGTATAATGCTGAATGAGCCAAACAAAAATTTCTGCAGCAAAATTTTGGTTGGCCCCACCAAATCTCACTCCAAGGTTTTTTGAAAAGTTGGCAGCCCTGCATACGACAGCGTTGTTAACCCATCCACTCTTGATAAAAAGATAGCTATCTGTACTTTTGTAGGCTTTCATTTTTTGTGCGGTGTAAGGTGACGGATTCTCTATAAGATATGTAAGTTAAATATCTCCAAACTCCAAGTCTGGTAGAGACTTTGCCAGCTTCAAAGCAATGAAAACATCAGCGGGTGCTGTGTAACGTTATGGATCGATCACACGTTCCGAGTATGTTCATCTTTTCTTGATATCTATTTGAACATTTGGTGACATATGGTCTAAATAGTTAATTGATTGTAGTATTGGAAATCTGCAATTCCCCTGGCCGGCCACTGTTCGTCGCCATTTTGTTAGCGTTTCTTGCCCGCCAGGTAGCCATGGTAGTCACGTGACTGCAAAGTATGAATAGGGCCAGTTTGTATGCTTAAAGCCTGAGAATGGCAGTTGATGCAGCTGGCCCGAACACCTGCCATAGGATTCTAATTGCTGTGATGTCATAAAGGCCCAATGTTAAGTCAATGGGGAAATTTTGAATAGTTTTTAATTAATAGTTTAAAAAGTATAAAAGTTACAAAGATGAACAATACATAGCACTCTTATCCTAAGTAAGACCTACGTAACAAAGTTTGAATTAAGTTTCTACGTTAAACGGTTGAAGCTGCATTAAATGCGTTAGAAGAAGAAGAATAAGAAGCCTATAGGAAGAACAGTACTGTAATATAAGCATGGTTTGAAGTCCACCCAAGACTAGTACGTCTCTTCCTTCCACCATATTCACCCTTCCTCAACCCCATAGAGTTCTTTTCTGCATGGAGGTGGAAGGTTTATGACCATCAGCCACATGACCAGATGTCCCTCATTGAAGCCATGGATGCTGGCTGAAGCCACATGACCAGATGTCCCTCATTGAAGCCATGGATGCTGGCTGCAGCCACATGACCAGATGTCCCTCATTGAAGCCATGGATTCTGGCTGCAGGGACATCACAGTTGATGATTGCCAAGGGTGGATACGACATACCAAGCGGTTTTATCCCAGGTGCATCGCCTTGGATAACATCAGATGCAATGTTGATGAAAACATGTGGCCTAACCCTTAAGATCGCAGAGATTAGATAGAGTAATTTTGTGTTTTTTTTAGTTCCCCCATTTTTAGCTGGGCTATTTGCTGTTTCTTTTGTTCAGAATGCTCTTTTGTGTGTTTTATGGATATTTTGTTCACTGTAATCAGTACTGTAAAAAAATTCTGTTCTATCATACTGTAAACAGTACTGTACCTCCTGTAGTAAACAGTAAAGGAAAAAAAACTGATTTGCTTTTTACTGGAATGCTTTTGAATGTGAACATTTCATGTGGAAATACAGTTCCCAACCAAGAAATTGAGTGTAAAAACGATGGATTGCATGTTTTGCATGCAAATACCTGTAAAACTGGAACATAAAAGCCTATACAGTTTTTGTAATGTCAACAATAGCCAGTATTTTGAAACCTGGTGTACTTTGATTGACTGTGTGTACCTTGTGAAGTGAAAACAAGTGTTATTCTTTGACAGAATAATTTCATTTTGAGTCAGATTTCCAGTGTTTTGGTAAAGTTAGTGTGTGCAGAGAAAAATGTGTTAGTAATATATTTAACAAAATGTGTTTTTGAGAAGAAAATTATCCATTTGGCCAACTGTGTTTTGTAGGTGTGAGTCTGTGTTAAGAGTTTAGAAAAAGTATCTGAAGTATGGGTAAGCGCTTGAAAAAAAAACTGTAATAATATAAACGTAAATAACCTAATTAATAGTCTAAACATAACAATCTATACATTTGCTGCATTGTGGTATGAGCCTCAGGGTTCAAAGCATGGGGGGGAAAGTAGCAGCTTTTAGTATAACTTTGTATAGCACAGTTCATACAAATATGCAGCTCAATTTGCTTTAACAGTTTGATGGGAAAAAAAAGTTTGGCAAAGGTTTAAGGTATGCAAGGTCAAAGGTTAGAAAATCAAGGAATGACAGTCAGAAAATGACACAAAATCATTAAAGTCCTCTTAAAAATGAGTTTCTTAATATTGTAACGTTGTCTTCACACAGAAACCAGATTATTCAGCTTGACAACCATTTATTTCACAACGTGCATAAGCATGCCTTCACATACATCTTCATTGCACTGATATGGTATTTAAAGGTGGACACAGAACAAGGGGTGAAGGGTGACACATAACCACCCACCCAACGACAAGGAATAACATTCTCTGATACACGTTATTCATAACCCGCACCTCTGATACATGAACACACACTGTATACTTGTAAGCATAACACATATATAACCACAGTTAATAACCGCACTGCACCCTGGGAACATTAACACAGAACACATCGGTTTGACCACCCGCATGCACGTTACAATATGTTACTTCAAAAACTTTGAAATATTATACTATATACACTACTAACTTGGAAATACTTGTTATTTGTTTTTATTATTTTTTTTTTAGCCAGCACAAGGGCATTGTCCTCTATGCGACAAAAAATACCCAGTTATGGAATTAGAAATCCATGCAAGTTCCTCAGTCCACAGGGAGCTTTTGAAATTCAAAGTACACCTGCAATAGGGGTGGGCGATATGGACAAAAAATAATATCTCAATATTTTTTGTGATTTTGACGATAACGATAATTAGTCGATATCCCTTAAAATAAATTTGTAAAAGTCTGAGTTACTTTACAGCTCATTATTTGTGAATAGCATCAATACAATAATAACAAATAACCTAACCTGTGACTTTTTAACCAAATCAACCAATGCATTGTCACATTTCCAATTCTGCCCCCACTTGTGTGTGTGGCAATGACATGGTCTAGCCAGCTACATTAGAGAAGATGAATAGGCATAACAGTTTCCCAAGAGAAAGTCTGAAGCTGTTCCCTTCAAAAACCTTTACTTAGGATTCACTGTAAAACTAAGCAGACCAACAGAGTACATCTCAATCATTTCCTTCGAGGTTTTGTTTAAGAGAAATCATGTAGGCTAACATTCCAAATTACTGAATAGAAACTAATGCGTTAGCGTATGGCTAATGTATATGAGAAATCCCATAGAGATGCTAACGGTTAGCATAATCAATTTTAGAGCGAACTTCAGTCCATTTACAAAAGGGTTAGGCCTACATGAGAACAGTTCTTTGTTTACAACTGACTATTAAAATACTCAAAGGCTAATGTTTTCTCTCCATATAATTTCCTACCATGTAGGAAAAAACGTGACTCATCAATGCTACTTGAACAGAAGTAGCTGCACAAAATCCCAAGTAGCCTAACTCTCGCTGCACAAAATAAACATTAGGCTTGTGCGTGTGACAATGTGGACCCACTAGTGATCATGTGACACTTGCTCTGCTGCAGCCAGGGGCTTCTCTCGCATAGGCTACACCTCCTGGATTTAGTGAATGTATGGGGTTTCAATGCGTGATTTCAAGTGTTTTTTCCCCATAAGTAATTTAAATACTCGATAATGTAAATTTGCACATCGTTAAAACAACAATCACAATATTATCGCAGACGATATATATCGCCCATCCCTAACCTGCAAGCAAAAACCTATCAAGGTCTGCAGACCTCCTTTAGTCTTTGTGAAGAGTAACTATCCTGTCTTATCCAAGATGACCTGTTAAAGCTGATGTACTCGTTTTCTGTTTTATTAGTGAAACTGACATAGTAGAGTGGCGTGCAGGGAAAGTGGACGAAGCCAAGGAGTTCAAGATTTGCATCACTAGAGAAAATCTTGTTCAAAGAGGACTGCTCCAATGGCAGAGGCAGAAGAAGGCGTCACCTGACTCAATGTCACTTTCATTGGAGAAGCCGGAGTAGACACGGGAGCTTTGAGGAAAGAGTTCCTGACCGGTAGAGTGATGAGAGAATGTCCAATGTCAAGTCAAATTGATTTGTAATCCAGTTTTTCCCTGCAGAATGTGTTAGTCAAGGTGGTAGGTGTTTGTTGTTAAGGTGGTTGCATTGACTATGAAGTGCTAGGGGAAACCCTGTAATCACGGCACAATCAGTTTTCACAGCTTTTTGTTTTTGCTTAGAAATGGTGCATGGCATTGAGCTGAACATGTTTGAAGGCATCAGCAAAGGAAAGAGCCCTATTTACTCAGTCTCTGACCTAGAAAATGGTTTCTACAGGTATGCATTCTTAAAGTAGACATAACTTCCTGTATGTTGGGGTGGCAGGAGGGTGTGGAAAACCAGTGTGGGATCGCAGTAGAGTGGTATTACCGTATGGGCCCCAGAAAAAGATGTCACTTGTGTCAGGTTGATAGATGGTGGAGAGAAGTGCTAATGAGAAGTGAGGAATTTGAATTGTTTTTTTTCTCCATAATGTGATGCAGAACTGCAGGAGAGGTCTTTGCCGTGAGTCTTGCACAGGGTGGCCCTCCACCCTGCTTCTTACGACGCTGGTGCTTTGATTTCGTTGCTTCAGGAGACTTTGATGGTCCCAGATAGCAATTTCCTTTGGGCCGGATCCGCATAAAAGCCTTTAGATCCGACTGTAGCGGACATACGGTATCTGACTGTGGGCCAGATAGAGGTTTCTACAGCCAGGTTGTTGAATAAAAAAAATAATAAGACACTTATGTGTAAAGTTTTTTTTACCCCCCTAACGTTATTGTGTTTGTAGCCTAGCTTATGTTTATTAGTTGAGCTGTTGGGAAAACCTTACGAACTTTAGCCTGGGTGAACCTATAACGAGCCTGTTAGCAAATGTGTAGCAAACAGATTTTTCAGGATAATTAATTACCAATCACATTTCACATGTCAAATAAAGCCAGCTGATATCTGATAAATGGGTCCGTACCACACACAATAAGCGGATCCGTATTGCATATGATAAGCAGATCTGGAACACGTCCGTAACACAGACTATCATACGGAACTGGGCCAGTCTTAGCCCTTATTGGAACCAGATCCGTCAAACGGATCCAGACCAGTTTTGGACCGATGTGCGTTTGGACGCCGGATCAGGTCCATTATGCAGATCCGTGCCGGACGTTGTGGTAGGTGTGGCCCAGTTCCGTCCCAGTGTATGTTTGCTATCTGGGGTGTCAATGTAACCAAAGCCGATGTGGATGATCTCGAGTACACTTCACTTATAGAAAGGGTGAGTATTTGGGTGAGAATATTAAAAACAATTTTCATTGGTATTTCTATCTTTACGACTTATTAAAGACACTTGATTCAATCTCTGCTCTCAAGAGTGGTAATCTTTAAGTTGTTTAATATTTGTCAGTGAAGAAATCACAAAAAGTACATTTGACACTGTTAATAACTATTTTTGTAATTTTAGTTGCATTTAGCTACTTGAATGGTTCATTATGAGGGTAGTTCCAGAGTTATGGATGTGACAATTGGACTCATTGGTAAACAAAATGCCTTAGAGTTGGGGCAAAATTAGTATCAGTGAATTAATTTGCATAACTTTTAATGCAACCTCTGTCTTCTGAATACTGAGAAATCCTCAAATTTCATATAATCAATTTCATCCTAAGAATACAAGGCATTTTATCAGCGTTATGGATGTGACATGAAATGGACACACTTTTGTGAGAGATTACAGGTTTTCTACAAACTCAGGAAACTGCCTAAACTATGATATATGTACCATGAAGGAGACTTGAATGAACACAAAAAGTGTGTTTTTGAAACTATGCGTCATTTTCGTAATGCATTATGTAGGAAAAAACTGGCGTTATGGATGTGACGGTTTCGCGTTATGGATGTGACCTGTCTGAACCAGTCCTCGACAAACTACATAAAACACATAATTAAGTAGTGAATTTTGATATGAAACAATTGAAATGGTAATCATGAAAAACTAGCGATGAAATTATTGCTTCCTCAGTGCCCACTAAGATCCACAGGAAGAATCAGGACAACAAGTCATTTAAAATATAAAAAATAAATGTATTTTTTTCTTTTACCGTCATCAATTTTGGTCAGTGATTCCCGGGTTACTGAAACACCAGGGAACATGAAACTTGGTGGCCACTCCCCTAAATAACTAGCCCTACCTGAACCGTTGCACCCAAGATGACAAAATATTTATGGTATGTTAGTCTCAAGAGCCCGCATGAACCTAACCCATACCCACTCATTTGTGATTTGCACACATAAAGTACATGCATGCGCACGTGCACACAGGCACATGCACACACACGCACATGCGCACACACACACACACTCACGCACGCACGCACAGTCGCACACATACAGACAGGCAAGCACACACACACATAAACACATACAGACAGGCAAGCACACACACACACAAACACACACACATGCACAAACACCCACCCACATGAATGCAGACACATAAACACACACACACAGGCACGCATACGCATGTGGGCATGCAAACACATACGCACACACACACAAACACAGGCACGCATACACACATGCACACACACACACACACTCTTATAAACAAAAGCAAACTCACATATGCACACTCATTTACATGCACATGAGTTGCAGGAGTAGGAGATGGAGACAAATTGACAAGCGCGATTTATTTTTGCGAAGAGAATATGCAGGACTGAGAGGCGGTCATATTTTATACCGCTATGCGGTACATCTAGTTTATTGCTGCCCTTACTCATGTTACTCTGTGGGTATTAGCTACAGAGAACCTGACACTTATCCTGGCTAGCGCCACCACTTCTCAATGAGATGTGGTCTGGGAACCAAACGTTCATTTTCTCGTATTTGAAAAAAATGCCCAGATCCGTTTATTGGGTGCCACGGATGTCTATCAAATGCGTCTGTGCATAGCTCATCATCGTCTTGCTTTCCCCCTTTGTAGTGGAATACTGCATAGTAGCCTAGTCAAGCAGGCAACCTTAATTAGGGGGAGGGACGAGCTGATTGCTTGTTAGACTGAGGCTATTTAAGTCAGCCTGGTTCCTCCACTTGCAGGACATATTCCCTCTATGGCATGTTAGCGCAAACGCTTTCACGGAGGTGAATGGCGGTAGGTGGCCTAATACTCCCTTCCGTGTTCTGTGAATATAGATCGCTCTTCGTAAAGTAATCTTTCCCTTCATACAGGTCCCACTCAGTGTGCATCTACTGGCATTAGAGATCACTGAATTCGCTATGACTCCCTGGCGGCCTCCACATTTCCGCATTTTGTATGGGTAGATATTGACGGCGCAGGTAATATCTGCTTCATAAGGATTGCAGTGATTTCGTGTTGCCTAATTGTAATGTTGACTGCCTTGCCCTATGTCAAGCTTATCTGGGTGCCTCTGTGTTTTAGGGGTGCCATCAGCTGTTTGCTGTTTTGCCCGGGTGTAATTGTGTGTAATTGTTTGCTTTTGTCTGCGTTGGATTCCTCCTTCGTGAGGCTGTGATGTAATCCAACTGTAGCGCATGTATGTGTGTACTGTTTGTGAGCGGGTCAACTGGTATCGTAGTCTCTTTTTAAATCTGTAGATACTGTTTTCCTAGTTTGTGATACTAAGGTCTCCTGGCGTGGCGCGCTGTCTGGTGGTGGGGGTGTTCTTGTAGCTAGCCCTCCTCTTCACTGTGTGTGTGCATTAGTGTGTAGTCGCACCTTACTCTTTGATCTCCACATTTTCTAGATTTGCAGTGTAGCGCATGGCGTGATTGTACCCACGAAACACCTGAGTGATTGCATGTGTGGCGAGGTTCCCTAGTGGTGAGTAGTTGACACTCCACCCTTTTCCTCACAGGCAGCGCTGCTTCTCCTGGAGCCTGGGCTAAATCTCTGGCTGGAAGACTGCTAGTTCTGTTGTAGCTGTAGCTATTTTATGTGTCGGTTGCACTGAACTGTTTTAATAATAAATAATTATATCAATGATTTATTCCCACAGCTGCTTCCAGACTACTTTTATTCCAAATTAATAAATGGTAGAACGAATAATTTCCGCCTCTGGTCTGCTTGTTCCTCCTTTTTATGTAACTGAAATGGTATGGTTTGAGTTTATATAAACACCCGTGTCATTCCGTTACATTCTGGCGTAGTCGGCAGGATCTTAAGCAGACCTAGGTGTGTGTTATTTGTTTCTTGTGTATACCAGTTGGCCTATGTGTAGCATATTGTTGTCTGTTTTTGAGTTTCTTTTTCTAAGGGCAAAACAGCAGCCAGCTCTGCAGGAAACAAAGGATTGCATCCCAAACCATCCGTCCTGCGACCACACCCACAGTACTGCGGCCATCATGGAGGATGAAATGGAACCACTGCGTGAACTGGTGAATCAGCTCAAGGCTGGCAACACAAGTTTGCGGTGCGAGGCAGCTCAAGCGCCTGTGTTGACAGCATCGAATCCCCAGCCACAAGGGGACTATCGGGGCCCAGGAAGATACCCCTCTGGACTGTGTTGCGGTGTTTCGGCCTACTGACCACCCGCGTGTTGTGTTATCTGTTTGTGTATGTTCTTGTATGCAGGTCGACCAGGAGCGGCTTCTCCCTGTGGGGACCTTTGGGGCATGGGCTGTAGTACCCATTAGCGGGGTCTGGGAAGATCCCCTCCTGGCCTCGGTCACGGTGTTTCGGCCTACTGACCACCCGTGTTTTGTGTTATGTGTATGTGTTGTTGTATACAGGTTGACCAGGAGTGGCTTCTCCCTATGGGGACCTTTGGGACATGGGATGCGGTACCCATTAGCGGGGTCTGGGAAGATCCCCCCCCTCCTGGCTTCTGTGTTTTGGCCTACTGACCATCTGTGTTACTGTATGTATTTTGTGTGTTAAGTATAACCAGGGGTGGTTCCTCACTATTTGAGACCTTCGGGCCATGGGACCCCAGTGGGGTGTGTCTCATTAGCGGGGGTCTGGGTGTAGAGACCCCCCTGGTCCCTGTTTGTCGCGGCATTTGGCCTACAGACCAGCCGTGGACTAAGGTTTTGGGTGAGTCAGGCAACATGTAGTGTCACACCTGCAGACCTTCAGGTCATGGGTCACCGTAAAGGTGGGGCCCATTAGCGGGGTCTAGTGTGGAGGCCCTCCTTGTTCCCTGCCCCAAACCAACAGGGTAAATGCCAGAGCATACTCTAACCCACATTACCTGCCACATCCCACAGGGGTAGGCATCAAGGGGCTGCGAATTCCCAGGAGCAGGGGACCTGCAGTACGATAATGCTTGTTTTCAGGCCCTGGTGTTAGCTAAATTGTCGGGATGACAATTCACAAAGGGGGGGTGGATTGTAGTGGAATACTGCATAGTAGCCTAGTCAAGCAGGCAACCTTAATTAGGGGGAGGGACGAGCTGATTGCTTGTTAGACTGAGGCTATTTAAGTCAGCCTGGTTCCTCCACTTGCAGGACATATTCCCTCTATGGCATGTTAGCGCAAACGCTTTCACGGAGGTGAATGGCGGTAGGTGGCCTAATACTCCCTTCCGTGTTCTGTGAATATAGATCGCTCTTCGTAAAGTAATCTTTCCCTTCATACAGGTCCCACTCAGTGTGCATCTACTGGCATTAGAGATCACTGAATTCGCTATGACTCCCTGGCGGCCTCCACATTTCCGCATTTTGTATGGGTAGATATTGACGGCGCAGGTAATATCTGCTTCATAAGGATTGCAGTGATTTCGTGTTGCCTAATTGTAATGTTGACTGCCTTGCCCTATGTCAAGCTTATCTGGGTGCCTCTGTGTTTTAGGGGTGCCATCAGCTGTTTGCTGTTTTGCCCGGGTGTAATTGTGTGTAATTGTTTGCTTTTGTCTGCGTTGGATTCCTCCTTCGTGAGGCTGTGATGTAATCCAACTGTAGCGCATGTATGTGTGTACTGTTTGTGAGCGGGTCAACTGGTATCGTAGTCTCTTTTTAAATGTGTAGCTACTGTTTCCTAGTTTGTGATACTAAGGCCTCCTGGCGTGGCGCGCTGTCTGGTGGTGGGGGTGTTCTTGTAGCTAGCCCTCCTCTTCACTGTGTGTGTGCATTAGTGTGTAGTCGCACCTTACTCTTTGATCTCCACATTTTCTAGATTTGCAGTGTAGCGCATGGCGTGATTGTACCCACGAAACACCTGAGTGATTGCATGTGTGGCGAGGTTCCCTAGTGGTGAGTAGTTGACACTCCACCCTTTTCCTCACAGGCAGCGCTGCTTCTCCTGGAGCCTGGGCTAAATCTCTGGCTGGAAGACTGCTAGTTCTGTTGTAGCTGTAGCTATTTTATGTGTCGGTTGCACTGAACTGTTTTAATAATAAATAATTATATCAATGATTTATTCCCACAGCTGCTTCCAGACTACTTTTATTCCAAATTAATAAATGGTAGAACGAATAATTTCCGCCTCTGGTCTGCTTGTTCCTCCTTTTTATGTAACTGAAATGGTATGGTTTGAGTTTATATAAACACCCGTGTCATTCCGTTACACCTTGTTCTGTGATTGGTCTCCTATCTCAGGCGAAAATTTGCTCCATGGTCTCCAGGCTGCCTTAGCAGCGTGAATCAAATCGCGCGCAAGGCAGCATGGGAACACCCAGGCTACCTGACACTTCAAATGCTGTCATATCGCGTCACATTTAAAATTAAACTGTGTTAAGCAGACGTGAACGGCAGGCTGAACAGATCTGCAACAGGGTACTTGACGTGACGTGGCTTTTTCACCATCACAGAAGATAATTCATAATTATTTATTATGAAAGACATTTTCATCATTTAGAATACTGTAAATGGTTAAACATTTTCTTGTTTTACATGAATTTGTTGTTATAATACTTTTAGTTATTTTTTCTTGTTTTACAATTTTGAGCCAAATCTCAAAATCGTCCTATGGTGTGACAGTAGACACAATTATTTCATAAATATTAACTTTTATAAATAAAGAAAATAATGTTTAAAAATCTTAATGAACACTCCTGGCATAATTGTGCAAGTGTTTATTTTACTAAGTGACCATCACTTTTCCTATACATACATTTCTAAAAGTGTAGGAATTTCATAAAGTTTGTCACAGAAAAAAATGTCCTTTGGTGTTATGCAATAACCTGATATTAAGTAGGGCAATATCATGGACAACTACATTTAGTTGAAAGACCCCATTCAAGGTCATGTGACTGAAGACCCTTATGAAGCCCATGACCAGTGCACATGGTAAGTATTTCTCTCAGAATTGTTCAAATATTTAACTATATTTTCAGACCACTGAAGTTGTTAAGTTTTTTTGTCCTTTGGTGTGACGCCCCTAAATTTCATTTTTTAATTTGAATTTGTATTTTTAACAGCAGAGTTATGTAATATTATGCAAATGTACATGCCAATTGCTAATGATAGTTCAGCTAGTATTAGCATAGTTATTAACTGCCACAAAAGCTCCAGTGTCCTTTGGTGTGACACTTTGGCCGGTCACACCATAGGACATAGATGTCACACAATAGGACAAAACCTCCTTAAAGGTACATTGTGTATTTTTTTGAGTTAATTCTTAGCAAAAACCCTTTTGTTCTTTCAAACATATGTGCTCATTCATGTGTAATTACTTCCACTTACTAATCAAAGTATTCTCGTAAGTGTAGAATCTGCTATTCCAAATACATACGCGCGAGTCGCGCGATGGCTGAATCCATGTTGCGCCTCCATCTTTGAAATACATTCGCCAACGAGGGACATTCCTGGAAATTCAAGCTTCGCCTTTCGCGCTTTTAGGCTACACTCAGCTGCACCGTGACGTATGGCAGGGGGAGATTAGTCTACTCCTGACTGCCGGCAGATTTGAAAGGTTGTTGAAGATGGAGGATCACACATATTCTTGAGGTCATGAAAAGGAGTCGCCAAGGAAGCGAAAACGAGAATTAAAAAGACAACGCGACAGGAAAAACAACAAGACCAAAGTAAATATTGGAGTGGCTTTTCCAAGATGGAAAGAGCTCATGAGGAGCAAGGATTTCAAAAGGGACGCCGAAGTTGCCTGCTTTCTTCTCGACAGGTAATTCGGCCTATTCGTGTAAACCTATACAGTCTATGGTGTAAATTCGAAGTTTTACAGTTGCTTGGCTAACTATAGCATAACGCTAGAATGACGTCTAGGATACTTTTCGCGTCGATGAAAAAGGATTGTCTAGGCCAGCCATCACCAAATGGCGGACCGCGGTCCGAGTCCGGACCGTGACGTGATCCTATCCGGACCCAGACCATAATAGCCTAATTTAGATTTTCACGTAAGATTTCAAAGCTGCGCTAAATGTTTCGTTGGTTAGGATAACAGCATTTACTTCAGGAGCTTCAGGAACCATCATTTCGCTTGCTGCTACTCAGCCAGTGAAATCTGTGAATTCTGGTAAAGTCGAGTCAGTGAGTAAAGTAGCCTACTATGGAGAAGAGACTGATAGCCTGATAGCCTACTATGGAGAAGAGACTGATAGCCTACTATGGAGAAGAGACTGATAGCCTGGATATCTAAGTTAACGATAAGTAAGCTATTTTCAAATCATCGATTGCTCAAAGAGGAGAAAGCTAGACAGCGAGAACAGAGCAACGATACGGGGGCAATACCACGCCAACTAAATATGGATTGTGACAGTTTTGCGCGGAATTGCCCTGGACCTCATCTATATTGAGACAGGCGATTTATTTTAAGCGCCAATTTGAAGCACCTCTACTAGACAAAGCATAGGCTATATTTTGAGCAAGCATAGGGTAGGCTAGGCCCATTCAACAGTGAACTGAGACCACAGAATATTTTACGATTTAAGAAGGCAATATGATTGATCCACCACAATCTAGTTAAGCCTACATGCATTCACTGCCCAACAACGTGATATTCCTGGGTTTCCAGGATTTCGGGTCAACATAAAAAAAAAACTAAAACAATTAAATTAAACTTGCTGATTAATGGGTTCAAGGAACCAGCTGTGGAATATCCATCCTTGTCTCAGCTCAAATTTTATTTTAAGTGCACGTTAAGATCTTAAAAATAGCCAAGGCTACTCAGTTTTTCTCCCCAATAGGCTACTCTTATCTTGCCTTATTTCTCCTCATTTCGAATGTTGCTTTTTAGGCTACTTATTTTTTTTCACATTAAACATTACGGTGTGTTTCCACACAGCGAAACACCTCGCGATTTTCGGCCAGCGAAATTTCGCCTCGGGGGCGTGACGGCGAAACCGCTAACCTTTTGACTGCAGTGTCTAGCCAGTGGTGGCAAGCGAGCTAATTAGGCTAATCAGCTAATTCAAATGTTTAAGTACTTAATGAAGATATCCAGGGGTCTTTATGCCTCGACTAAGTTGATGTTGCATATAAACAACAATTCATGTTCATAGAAACAACAAGGTCACAAAGACATAATATATTTCATACCTGTGTTGCAGCATGTAGCCTAGCTGTCTAGCTAGGTTTACAATGCAATCCAATGTCCTAAAATACTAGCATTTCGCCTGTCAGCTAGCTAAAAAGATCGAGTGCTTAAACTAACATATATAGTGGTCTATTTTGTGGTGTATGTGCTCTGACTAAGTTCGTGTGGCATATAAACCACCATTCGTGTTGATACAAGTGCCAATGTTCGTGTAGAAACATTTTAATCACATACAAATGTTGGTGTTACAGCTCAGGTAGTCTCCGCCATCTTGGTCAGACTTTTTTGTAACTCCCGCCTCCAAACACAAAGACGCGGACCTGATTGGTTCTCGATTGGTCCTCATTTAAATAAAGTTAAACTTTGGCCAACTTTGTTTCGCCTGCCTCGGCGATTCGCTTTCATTTCGCCCAACTAGGGCGAATTTCGTCTCCATTCAACCTCAATGAGAGCGACGCGAAATTTCGTTGTGTGGAAACACACCGTTAGGCCTAGGCCTACAATCTTCTATTTCTTGAATTTCCCCTTGGGGATCAATAAAGTATCTATCTATCTATTTATCTATCTATCTACAACTAGGCTCCATCCATCCATCCTAATATTATACATATACATAGCCTAAACACACGTTAAACATTATGATGCTCCGGACCTTTGCTTGAGGAAATTTTCTGTAACTGGACCTCGCTGAAGATTAATTGAATACCCCTGGTCTAGGCTATAACATAAATCTGTGTGCTGTGACGGATCAAAGGGAAAGGGCACTGTAAATTGTAGCCTAGTTATTTTTCATTGCTTTTGCTTTGTAGCCTACACAATGTATCCTAATCTGATAATGCTGGGGTAGCCAATTCCAAGGGTGACGTTTACCTCCTGAGGCCTGTCCTGTAGTCTTATTAATTTTAGACGTAGCCTACTAATTACTAGATTGTCTGAAGGGAAAGTTTTTCACCTGTAGCCTACACCTGGGAATGGGGGAAGGGTAGACTAGTCCATTACACTTGTGAATGGAGGAAGGGTAGGTCATTACACCTAATGGGGGAAGGGTAGACCAGCCAGCCCAGAGACTGATCAGACTGAGGGTCAAAGTCATTATCATGCAGAACAATACAAAACTGAACTGACAGAACTGTTTTGATTGAACTTTAGTCAATTTACTATATGTATATGAGGTGCATCTACCAAAATACATTTTCTTCACTGTCATAAAATGAATGCACTTTGTTTGTGGTTTAGTGAGACATTCAAACATACTGCTCTTTTTTGTCCAGCTATGAGAGAGAACTTCGAGCAGTCACATCAACACCACTGAAAGGAAAGCCCTCTAAAGTATTAACTCCAGCAGTGTCCAGCATCTCTAGTGGGACAGACAGGTCAGTCACTGCATGAAAACAATTGTGTTGACTCTATGTGATTGTTGTTTGATTGTGTTTGATAATAACAGAAATTATATTTTTAATAATTTGGTGTTTACCATTTTATGTACTGTCATATGTTGTGAAACACTCTGCTTATTCATTTCAGAGATGAGCATCTTGGCGCAATTGCAGAAGCCTCTGAAATTGAGAGCCTTGAACAGAGGTAACCCATCAATGCTCATAATGTCTATACCCTAACCCTACATGTGTTCTCTATTGTATATTTTCATGATATAAGCATTTATATATATTTTTTACAAAGCCTACATGACCTGAGCATCGCGGAGGAGGATGTGGATGAAAATGTGTTCAATGACCCCATGAACAGTGTGTAAGTAGTACACCCTATAGACATACCGGTATGTTACTATTTGTACTGTGTGGAAGTTCTTTTTTTCTAAATATGTTATTTCTTACAGAATCGACTGGACAGATGAAGGATCTGCATTCCATCAAAGAGATGATGGAGAGAGGGATGACGGCTCCGACGAAGAGTATCTTCCACCAATTTCTATACGGTGTGTGCTCATCTGTTGTTACTTGGCCATATTTTGTGTTGTGTTTTGTCATACATTTTTACATGGTGCCCGTGTGTTCTGCCTCCACAGAATGGGTGGAGCATTAAAGGCAGTGCAGACTGTTGACCATCTTCCTGTAATTGGGCTTGATGAAACTGTGCATGACCTTTCTGCTCATGAAGACCCTACTGACGAGCCCTTGCCCAGTGTTGAGTTGCCCAGTTACCCAGACCCTTTGAAGGTCCAATGTGTAGATGATATCATCTGTGTCCGAGCGGCAGTGTTGTATGAGACCTGCTTGAGGCAGCTTGTCACACTAATGAAGCTGCCGGTGGACAGATGTACAGGTGTTCTCAGGACTGGTCTGGTGTGTGATAGTGTTGCCCCCTTTCACATCACCATCACTTATAAGGGCACGGCAATGATTGCGGAATGGGTAAGTCCAGGCAGTAACAACATAATACAACTGGTACTGGTAGCAATACCAAGCACATTTCTTGTGACAGCCAGTGTTGTATAATTCAAATCCATTTATCAATCTTCTCTGACTTTTAGATATGTCCCAATGGACATAGCCTGTGGAGATGGAATTCGCAGCCTGTGATGAAGTTTGGCATGCAAGCTGGGGATTTCCTTCTATCCACCAACATTTTGTTGTCGGGGAACAACTATGGGAAGGTTTCCCTATTGTTTAAATTCATGAACATGGGCATGGTGAACCCAAACACATTTTGCACAATCCAAGACACATACTGTGTTGACGCAGTCAAGGAATACTGGGAAGAAAGGAATACCGAGGCCATCCGTCGCCTTCAAGGGAAAGACGTTGTGGTGCTAGGTATGTTGAAATGGTGCATGTATAAATTACTTGCAGCAATGACATATGTTTATTATATAACCTTACTACGAAATATGCCTGGGTTTTTACAGGGGATGGCAGAAATGATTCACCAGGGCATTGTGCCCAGTACTGCAGCTACACCACGATGGAGCTTGACACCAAGGAAATCATTCATGTAGCAACAATAGACAAGCGGCATACATCGTGGAACTCCAACATCATGGAGAAGGAGGGATTTATCCAGACTGTGGACAAGCTTTCCAGAGAGATAAAGCTGGTGGAGATCTGCACAGATGCTCATATCCAGATTGGAGCCCTTATGAGTAAGTGCTCCTCTGATAACATATATGAATACAAATATTGCAAAAAGAGATGTTGTGAAATGCTATGATTTCCCACTTCACAGACCCAGACAAAGGTAAATACAAGGACCTTGGAATTCATCACAGTCTGGACATGTGGCACCGTGCCAAGAATCTGGCCAAGAAACTTGCTGCTGTAAGTTTCAAGACTCATGGGAATCATTGGCTGTAGTTTACTGTTGGGATGAAATATACATTTTCTTAGCTCTCCATGGACAATTTCTGAAATACCTCAGTATTTTGTTTTTATTTCCCAAAGGCAGGGAAGGTGAAAGGACAGTCCATTCTCCTCCACTGGTTGAAGGACATCGTCAACCATTTTTGGTGGTGTTGCAAGACTGCTGACACCAAAGAGCAGTTCCTTGTAAGCAGGATTGTTATTGTACTGATTGTAGCTGGTAGCTCTCACTATATCTATATATATATTTGTACTATGGGGACCCTTTTCTGTATAACAATTTGTTTTATATATTATGTATTATATTTGTATTTTTTGCAAAGGCACTTTGGATTGGCATTTGTCACCATGTCTGCAACATCCACACGTGGCAAATGGGAAGCTGCCAACACAGCGATCTGGGAGAAGGGAAGGAGTGGATCGAGAGAGATTCTAAGTCTCACAAAGCCTTAGTGGACATTGTTTTCAACAAGCGTTGGCTGAAGGATGTCCACAAATATCTGCGTTTCAGGTAAAGCATGTAACATTGTACACAAATTGTGTGTGTGTATGTATGTATGCACACACTAATGTGGATGTGTGTGTGATTTCTTTTCTATTCGAACAGATCAACAGCAGACCTGGAGTCATTCCAGAACCATGTTCTGATGTATGCCAGTAAGCGCTTTGCTTTCACTCCCCCGGTTTATGAGGCAAGAGTTCTGCTGGCAGCTCTTGACTACAATTTCCACTGCAACAGACCAACAAGAACTACATCTGAGGGCAAACAAATGTAAGTTTAATACATGCAGTATTGTCTTGTAAAGTAAACCCACAGGCACACAGTGGTTTGGGATTGGTATGTGCTCTCCAGTTTGTCAGTTGTTGTAATGAGTAATTGACCTGTAATAGTTTACCTTTGTGCCATTACAGTTTCCGAAGACTGTACAACAAACATGCAAGACGATACAGCTTGTACGCCCTGAAATCTGAGAAAACATATGAATACATCTCAGAACTGCAGGGGAAAATTATAAACAAGAGACTCACGAGTGGAGTTGGGATGCCTCGAAGGAGGAGCCTTCGGCCCAATGACCCAAGAAGACTTGGTGTCGTCCCCCCTATACCTCCACCCCCTATATCAGAGCTGATGCGGACACAAGTCAGCAGAGGTCTTGGTATGTGATGCACTTGCCTTTGCCTGTAACTCAGTCTAGGCGAAATAGCACTGTACAGATTAATAACAATATGTTGAACTATAAAATGGTGTGTATGTCTAATGGCACCTCATGTCTTCCACAGGAGCAGCTTTCCAGGAGGCTGCGCATTTAGAATGATCCCTATTGCTGGTCCATGTTGCTTCAAAGGCACCATGAAAAAGGAAGGGTTGTGTAAATGGGTGTAAATACCATAATTTGTTACTTTCTATAAATAAATATATATTGCAAATAACATTATTGACCATGTTACCGTCATTTGGTGTTTCAAAAGGTAAATTACTACAGCTCCTTTTTTATTATAAGTTTGTGGATGTAATGTATAAGAAATACAGCATGAATGGTCTCTTATAACAAAAATATTTTATTTTCATAAAAGCAAAATACACAGCAACTTGGGATCACTCTTTTATATTACCCTGTCCTAGAGACCCATGCATCCGGAAAATGAAATGTCTGTAGGCAGCATATCTGAACACTCTTGTCACCTGGCTCTCTTACATAGCCTAATACTGTGATGTCCTCCCTGTGAATCCGGAGAAAACCTTCATCTAGGCAGTACTGTGTGAAGTGAGGCAGAAGGCTCACACAGGTTTTCTCTCGATCGGTTGGCATGTCTCTGCAGTGTGTACAGGTACACCAAGGCATCCCTGGCACAGGTGGGGGGATGACATGTCTGCGCTGATGCATCATCAATGCATCAAACACCAGACCAGGCTGCCTCGCTAGCAACTGTGTGGTGAGGTCCCTGTGCTCTTGCAGGCTCATTTCATCCACAAATCTCTAAAGAAATAAGACACAAAAAATAAGATCAGATAGGCTTGTTTAGGTAGCAAAGTTAGATGGTTAGCAAAGTAGTAACAGTACTCTTGTCATTTTTCAAGTGTTTACACAAAATGAAGAATACTATGTGTATGGACAATGAAAAGGTGAAAACATTTTCTATAGACCATAACTTAATCATGTGTCATGATTTCACTGGCAGACAACACATCAAGCAGTTGACTGGCAACAGCTAGAAATTGCTACATATAAACAATGGAGATACAAACAGGGAAGCTACACCAAGCGCGTAACTGAAGTGTTCCGTTCGCAACGCGTAAAATCAATTTTAGTTTTTCTGGTGTATGCTAGTTGCAGCAGACGCAACGAAAACGAACGTGCCTGGTGCAGCTTCCGAGCTAATTTCGGTGTCATTGAATTGATACTGTTCAGAGAAATATATTAAAAACACAAACCTCCGTTGCTTCTCTCCTTTGTCTTTGAAGTTCTTCCACTCTCTCCTCGTCATCTTTGGAGAGTCTTCTTCTTTGCCTAGGAGGTCTCACCGATCCTCTGCCACCGGCTCTGTCTTTTGGCTTCTCTTTACCTTTCCCTCTTCCTTTTACCTTTCCCTCGCACCTCCGTAGCATCGACTGATCTCTGACTCTGCTCACTGAGAAAAATAGTAGGCTACGCTGTAAACATTGCCTTACACTATTAATCTCGTACATACAGAATAAAGATAGCACTGATACTGTACTAACATTAGCATGCATTCGTTTGGGAATCTGATAGCTGATGCTAGCAATGAAATAGTAGCCTACCAAAATAACGAAAACGTAAAACTATTATTCACTTTACATAGAGGTCATAACCAACATGTTTACTGGCTATATAACTAAATGCAATGTGTAATTGTTTTCTAAAGTAACCTCATCGCTGGAAGGAACACTGGACGAAGTCGTAGTAGGCTACTGCAAGCCATGTTAACCTTGGCATGAAACGGCCACCGTAGGAGTTAAAATGCGCTCGGAATGGGAGGGGCTAGAAAGTAATATTCAGTTGGTTGTTATATAGAATTTCACCGCTAGATGGGAGAAGTTCTTACACAAGGTAGCTTTAAAGGAACACGCCACCCAAAATCAGTAGTGATATATGTTCTTACCGTAACTTTCATGAGTTGAGTCGTACCTCTCCCGCGTCGGTAGGTGCACTCAAACGCTCTGTCGCGCGGCGCGAATGTGTTAGCATGTTGCTATGCTAGCGGGCTCTGCCGTGGCCGTAGAGAGAGGCACATAGCAGTATTCAAACACCTCCACGTTTTACCTACTTAAATACAGTTGCACGAGTAGGTTAGGGCACACAACATGAAACGTGACTATTTTCCAAGCGAATAAACATGAGAACTACAATGTGTGGCGCAATAGCACTTGGGAGTACTTCGACCTAGCGTGGTAATATTATTAACACCTAATTGTAGATCCTATCCACCACAGAGTTTAGAATCCATGCTGGATCGACCCTCAGCCTCTCCCTCCCCTCTGAGAGAGAGAGGCACACACACTAGAGATGCGCTGATGGGCTATTATTTCAACCATAACTGCATAGCAAAACTTATCATCCATCAGCCATCCATCAGCACCAAAGTTTGTTGACCAATTTTCAAAACTGCACCTGCCCACCATCCGCTGGTTGTTTTAATGTAGGCTATATGGGTGATGCAGCGCTGCTGACGTGAGGCTAGAAAGCCCTTGCCTGTTCTAATGCAGCAAATATATGAAAAGGCAAAAGTCGTACATTGGCTAGGCCTATCCCCAGAATATCAGCAGCAAACTCAGTCTCTGTCGCGCAAAACAGTCTCCAAATAAAACGCACATCGGCCTGTTGCCTATTCTGCCAGCTTGTGACAATAATTGTAAAGCAATTTACAAAAGATTCACTGAACAAAAATGCTGATGTGGTACATGAAAATGTAGCTAAAAATGTGGAGAATGCAATGCAATCAAGCATTTTGGACGATATATTGTCACAAGCTGGCAGAATAGGCAACAGGCCGATGTGCGTTTTATTTTGGAGACTGTTTTGCGCGACAGAGACTGAGTTTGCTGCTGATATTCTGGGGATAGGCCTAGCCAATGTACGACTTTTGCCTTTTAATATATTTGCTGCATTAGATCAGTGTTTCCCAAACTTTTTTTCTGGGGACCCACTTTTTAAAAATGACAGATCATCGCGACCCATTTCACTTCAAATCTACCCTGCAACCAACAATATTGTTTTAGGCCACAGGTTCTCCAACTTTTCTATGCCTTCCCAAACCATACATTGCTATAGGATCTAGATAGATAGATCCTGCTTTGAACACGGTTGTGTTGCATTTTGAGCACCATCAGCGTGAAAAGTTGGAAAATGACTACTGAAAAGATACGTTTTAATGCGCATCCGAGAGTTTGGGGAAATTCTCGCATGTTGCGCAGTCGTCATTCGTCAGCATAAGCTGTTACTTTGGAGAATAGTGTTTAAAATGTCCATTTAAATTGTAGCCTAATAATGCACTGTTTAAATCAGAAATAAGAATGTGAGGAGGTTCATAACTTTAAAGATTGCATCTACAATCGAAACTATCTACATGCAAATTGAATGGCATTATGTCCAGATGTCTGCTTTAGTTGACAGCACGGTCACTAGATTTTAATCGGTAAAGTTGAGGAGCTGGTATCTGTTAATGTTCGTGCAAATAGGCGGATTCATGTCCCTTGTAGGCCTAGTTTGCAACTGCGAGGTAGCCTACATGGCAGGCGCCCCACAGAACGGTTTCATTTTGAGAGGTAGATATCCATGCTCTGGCACCCCCTCTGCGATGCGTTCGTCCCCCAGTTTCATGCGCCAGTTTGAAAGCTTTTATGACAAAACCGTGACTGTGGTAGTTAACAAACTACATCCTAATAGAAAACTGTTAGCTTTCCTGGTATCAAATGACAAATGGCATCAGTTAGGCCTATAACACAACATAAATTGTGCTGGCAACCCAAATAAAATGTCCCCGTGGGTCGCGACCCAGACTTTGGGAAACACTGCATTAGATCAGTCTTTCTAGAACAGGCAAGGGCTTTCTAGCCTCACGTCAGCAGCGCTGCATCACCCATATAGCCTACATTAAAACAACCAGCGGATGGTGGGCAGGTGCAGTTTTGAAAATTGGTCAACAAACTTTGGTGCTGATGGATGGCTGATGGATGATAAGTTTTGCTATGCAGTTATGGTTGAAATAATAGCCCATCAGCGCATCTCTAGTGTGTGTGCCTCTCGAGAGGCTGAGGGTCGATCCAGCATGGATTCTAAACTCTGTGGTGGATAGGATCTACAATTAGGTGTTAATAATATTACCACGCTAGGTCGAAGTACTCCCAAGTGCTATTGCGCCACACATTGTAGTTCTCATGTTTATTCGCTTGGAAAATCGTCACGTTTCATGTTGTGTGCCCTAACATTTTTCATCAACTACTCGTGCAACTGTATTTAAGTAGGTAAAACGTGGAGGTGTTTGAATACTGCTATGTGCCTCTCTCTACGGCCACGGCAGAGCCCGCTAGCATAGCAACATGCTAACACATTCGCGCCGCGCGACAGAGCGTTTGAGTGCACCTACCGACGCGGGAGAGGTACGACTCAACTCGTGAAAGTTACGGTAAGAACATATATCACTACTGATTTTGGGTGGCGTGTTCCTTTAAGAAGCTATTAAAACAAATAAATAAAGTTTTTTTAACATACTTTTCATTCTTTTTTGACCAGTTTTGATGATTTTAAATTCAATAATGCCTTGCATTTTAATGATTATTGCCGTTTTTTGGAGACTACATAAAATGTTCTGAAGTGTTACTAAAACAACTATAATGTATAATGTAACAACTATAAACAAATATAAAGTACATAAATACAGTGCTACTATTTATAATGCTACTAAACCTTATTTAGAACAGAAAGAACTGAGGGAGAGATGAGTGCAAAAGAGAGGACCAGACAGTATAGGGAGCGAATTAAAAAGGATCCACAGAGAAAGGAGGCCATCCTAAGAGACTGATGGAGAAAGTAAATCAAACTGAAATGTTGCCATATACATCTTGCTGAGTGACTGCTTATTATTCAGTATCAGAATAGACCTGTGTGAGGTTCAGGTTCAACAATAGTTACATAATAAGCATAATAATAATCTATATTGTGTTTTTATAAGAAATTGACAAGTAAGTGGTTACATTTGTAAGGAAAACACAGTAGGTCATGAGTTCATAATTGAGTATACATTACATTCATTTCTCTGTTGATCCATTCAGCTATATTCTATCATTTCAAACAGATATCATGAAAAGAAGGCTCTCAGAGAATTGGATACATTCAACATTAAGGGCCCAGGAGTCAGTCAACGACAAGACAGTTATATGCAGTTACTTTCACTATTGACTGATAATGGGTTACCACCGAAAACATAGGCTGGAAAAAGCAACACTTACCCTAATATTGCTCAAATGACTGAATAAAACAACATTTATCCTGCAGTGGAGTTGCTTATATCTCGTGACAGTGCGTCTTCAGCTGTGCTCCATATGTGTCTCTCGCCTTTACCCTAATCACTTTTAACCGTCATTACCAATTTGCAAATGATGGTGAATAACTACTCATCATATTTCGTAATATCTTTGTTCTAATTATGTTTCCCATTGTAATCGTGCAATTTGTAATGCTTTGCATGGACGTGCGCTGGTGTGCGTTGAATGATAGAAGGATGGTGCGTGCACCTACCAATATGACTTGACATGCGCTCTTAAAATAGCATATGAACAACTCGCCATTGACTTCTGACCAGGTTTAGGTGGTGTATGATAGCGATTTTTAGACAATGCGCTAGTCCACTCCCTAGGTTGTTAATTGCCACACCCCTGGGCGCAATGCTTAAAAAATAAACGTGCAAAATACCGAATTCAACTTTGCGGGGGTGAATAACGAACTTTACGCCATGCGCTGGTGACCCAAAATACAGCCCTAAAGCACTAGGAAAGAAGAGACAAACTGAATTGAGGAAGATTTGGAAGGAATCCAAAAAAAGATGCAGGGCAAAGGAAAAGGCATTACTTGCCATTCTAAACACAACACCACCGTCTCCTGACAGTGTACTGGAGGAGCCAGTGGAACCTCCTGCAGGACCTGTGGCCCAACCTCCCCCTGAGCTTCCAGTGTTGCCACCAACGCCTCCAATACTACCAACACAGACCACTGAAGCCAAATTAAAAAAAAAATACAAAACAAATCAAAGGAAAGCTTACCAGACTAGAGAGGGAGAACAAACTTTTCAAAATAAAATTCAGGATGGAACAAAAGAAAAACAGTAGAATGAGAAAAAAACTAAACCGTCTTTGTGAAAATAAAGTAAATAAAAATGTCAGGGAGAAACGCAGCAAGCCACAACTGAAACAAAATGCAGTCGAAAAGAGAAACGAAGTAGAGTTGTTCTTGTCAAGAGACACCAACAGCAGACTGCTTGCGGGGAAAAAAGACACTGTGGGCAGGGTGAACAAGAAGCAGCGGAGAGTTCTGACAAAATCACTGCGAGACCTCCACAGTGACTACCTCAAAGATCCCGGATGCAAATACGGAATGTCTTACAGGCAATTTACTAGATATAGGCCATTTTATATAACAGAGGCCAGAACAACCGACCGCAATACCTGTGCCTGTTTTCAACATGAAAACATGCGCCTACTAATTGACAGCATGGCACATAGGCTTTGCGTTTGAATTAAGCCCCTATCCTCTCTGCTCAAAAGCATTACATGTAATGTTGATAAGAAAGAGTGTATGTACAGAACATGCACTGAATGCTGTTTTGAAGAAGTTCAGATGGCAGAGTACAACCCCCTTGACTCTGCAAGATGGGAAGGCTGGGCGAAAGAGGACGTGACTGTTGGTGATAGGGTCTTTAAGAATTGGGTGAAGAAGTCAAAGTCTGGCACTGTCGAAAACCTGGTAGAGCAATTCAGACTTGATCTTGAATCCATCGGTAGCCATCAATTCAACTGGTTGCTTCAGGGAGAAAAATTTAGAGAAATTAAGGAAAATGTGGCACAAAATGAGATCGTCTTGCACATAGACTTTTCGGAAAACTATGGTTGCAAGCTGAATTCGGAGATACAATCATATCACTTTGCGGGAAGCCGAAAACAAGTAACACTACATACTGCAGTTGCTTACACTTCAAGGGGGAACCAAAAGCTACGCAACTATTTCACCATCACTGAGGCATGACGAGAGAGCTGTTTGGGCACACATTGTGCCTGTTCTGGAAGATGTGATGCTGGAACATAATCAAGAAATTGACACACTGCATGTCATCAGTGATGGTCCCGTAACACAATATAGAAACAAAACCAACTGCTACTATTGAATATGTTGTTAAGCATCTGTTAAAAAATATAGTTCTTGGAATTGTTTTATAATAGAAATGTCATACTGGTGACTGGTAATATTTTAAAATTAATCAAAAGTACCTAAAAATTGAAAAAGGA
Source organism: Alosa pseudoharengus (assembly GCF_046254945.1). Taxonomy (NCBI): domain Eukaryota; kingdom Metazoa; phylum Chordata; class Actinopteri; order Clupeiformes; family Clupeidae; genus Alosa; species Alosa pseudoharengus. Next base: position 48,002,880 of record NW_027468718.1, on the reverse strand, counting down.
AATGTATGCAATCTTCATTATTTTAGATGTGTCAATGTGTTTAAATGTAAAAGTATGATTAAAAACTGTTCTGTGAATATGTTTTAGATGGAATGGAGTACATTGATCTTATACATTTATATGTTTTAAAAAATAGAATTTCATTGTAGATGATTGTGTCAAGTGTGATTAACCCTTATAAGGTGTTCGGGTCTGTGGGACCCGTTTTCAGTTTTTAGCTTAATAAAAATGCTACAAATAATTATTTTTTAAAACTAAGATTCATTGGCCTTGGCTCATTTTCTGTGAGGAACATAAATCAGAAAACATTTTCAATGAACCCCCCCCTGCATACCCCCCCTTCATATTTATATTACACACAGGATGTTCGGGTCCACTGGACCCGGAACTAGTTAAAGTGTGGAAATCATAGGTCCAGTGTGTGTGTCAGAGGGTTTTGATGGTGATGCAGAGCAAAAAGTTTCAGAAAGTGAGGATAACATTTCTGAAAAATTAGAGTCCGACACTGAGTTTGAAGAGGAGGATAAGCATCAGCCAGCTCCGAAATGTAAAAGAGCCTCAGGACTAGCCCTTCAGCAGCCAGGACAAGCCTGCAAGCAGCCAGCCCCAGGATCGATCATCCAGTGAGCAGCCAGGACCAGCCCGCAAGCAGCCAGGACCAGCCTGTGAGCAGCCGGGACCAGCCCGCAAGCAGCCAGGACCAGGACCAGCCGTGCAAGCAGCTAGCCCCAGGACCATCCCGTGAGCAGCCAGGACCAGCCCGCAAGCAGCCAGGACCAGCCTGTGAGCAGCCCAGAAGCAGCCAGCCCCAGCCTGCAAGCAGCCAGAACCAGGACCAGCCCGCAAGCAGCCAGGACCAGCCTGTGATCAGCCAGGACCAGCCCGCAAGCAGCCAGCCCCAGGACGGAGCCCGCAAGCAGCCAGCCCCAGGACCATCCCGTGAGCCTTAGGACTAGCCCGTCAGCCTACATCGAAACGCAAGCAAACCTCAGGACCAGCCCACCAGCAGCCAGCCTCAGGACCGGCCAATAAGCAGCAAGCCACAGGACCAGCTCCTCAGTCAGCTTCAAAACGCAAGCGAACCTCAGGACCAGCCCGCCAGCAGCCAGCCCCAGGACCGGCCAATAAGCAGCAAGCCACAGGACCAGCTCCTCAGTCAGCTTCAAAACGCAAACAGGCCTCAGGACCAGACCGTGAACAGCCAGCCATAGGACCAGCCTGTCAGCCAGCTCTGAAACGCAAGCGAACCTCAGGACCAGCCCGCCAGCAGCCAGCCCCAGGACCAGCCGATGAGCAGCAAGCCGCAGGACCAGCCGTTGAGCAGCCAGCCATAGAACCAGCCATTGAGCAGCCAGACATTGGACTCGACTGTCAGCAGCTTGCAAATGACAACATATGGATGTCAAAAAATGGTAGAATTGAATGGTCTTCCTGCTCAAGAAATGAACCCCCCTGCATGGCTGCCAATGTGATTTGGATGCTACCAGGACCTACATGCTTGGCAGTCACTCATGCACAAGACATCAATTCTTCTTTTTACCTTTTCATGCCATCCCCAATCAAAAAATACATATGCAATACACACACAGTGAGACTCTGCCCCTCATGTGTGGTATAGTCTGGTATAAAATTGCTGTGTTCAATGGCTTCAATGTGTTGTTCAGACAGATGTTATTGAGTATGTTCAATTTCTAATGAAATTCAAATAAATAAAACTTGCTTCATTTGTACAATTGTTGATTATTTTCCAGTTATGCCTGTTTTATGATGCATTTCCTTATTTTGTTATATTTTAATACAAAAATAAACAAAAACGAGTGGCACTTCTATTCATAATTGTGATTTAACAAAGGTAAAGGCAACACATTTAACATATGTGTTGTTTATATTACTTGCAATTGGGATGAAGTAACCATCTAGTGAGTATTTAAAAAAAAAAAAGTTTGATTATGTTGAATTAAAAGGCCTAAAATGCAATGGGTCCACCAGACCCAGCAGCACCTCCTGTGTAACAAAAAAAAGTTCATCTATTCATGGTGAAAATTATTCTAATTAGTGCTTTAATGTAAAATAAATATCACTTTAAGAAAATAATGTTTTAATAATGTGAACAATTCTGTCTCAAGTATTTTTTTTATGTTATTTAATATAATTTCTTAGTACTTTTTAAATGTCACTCCATAGGACACATTTACAGTACTGTTGACTGTAATTGTGAAAAAAATATGTAAATTCAGACACTATGGACATTGTCGCATCAACACTGTATGTGTAGCATAAACTTTTCCTATAAAACGTTATGGATGTGACATGGCCATGGAACTTGCTGAGTACTTGAACTTGCTAAAAACAAAAGCCTTACAAATGTAAGGAGTTGTGCTCTTAAAGGCAAGCTGAGCATAGACATTGCTCTACCATTCCCTTGTCAATCTGGAATTTGTCAAATGACACAATTTGTTTGAACATTGTCTCATTTATCCACTTTTGAAATATGTATAATATTACCATGTAAAAAAAGTTGTTTCTGTATGGTTGCACACCATATTTATGATGTAAAAAGAGTGTCATTTTCCATCAAATTCAATCAGATCAGTTACAAATAATAAAATATAGACCTAAATGAAGATTTTAACTCATTGAATGCCAAGCTGTTTTTGGGAGCTTTGTCCTAGAGTGCCAGCAATCTAGACCATTGTTGATGATTTTTGTACAGCCACAGCATATTATGTGTTATAGCTATGAACAGGGGTTCACTCTTTATTACGACATCCCGTTATTACGACGACCCTCTATTACGACATACCGTTATTACGACATGCCTCTATTTAGACATGCCTCTACTCCGATTTTTTTTAGTACCGCTATTCCAACATTACCAATCCTCATTTTCAATTTATCTCAGTTCCTGTATCCTATCAAATTCCAACATCCTAGATGCATGGATGAGCTGTAGTCATGTCATCTGCACCTGCAGCTACATCAACAATCCACCACGCCATCCACTCCAAACAATGTTTTTCCCAATAATTGATATTGGCACACATTTCAGTCAAAACCTTAGGTGATTTTGAACTGGCCATGTGAATAAATGTTACACATTATATGTAAAACACAGGTAGCTCTCCTCATTTTATTCTCTAAGCTCTCAGGGGAAAACGGTCGGAAACTCCATGCATCAAACAAACTGTGCGTGCAGGCCACATAGCCTATTAATTCATTAATGGCCGTCAATCAATGGCCAATTGCGCAAAGACGGGCGGAATTCTTGCTCCAGTAGCCTAAACCACTTCAGTGAACGTTCAAATAACCCCCAGAGTTCAGTGTCCATCAGGGTGTTCAAACTGGGTGTGCGATATATTCAAGTTGCTTATATTGCATTTTAGAGGACAATGATAAAGCCATGTGCAACGCATTTTGGCTTGCCAGCAGGTTGGATAAACTCAATTTACTACACAATAATGTAGGCTAGGAATATATCTTTTATATGTCATGCGTGCAGTTGTTGAATTGCACATAACATGTCTGCATATTTATTTAGTCTTCTTTCTCTCGACTCTAGGCTAGTGCATGCATTATCATGGCCCTATAATTGTGCAAAGACAGGCGAGATATCCGGCGCTCCTTTTACAGTAAACCACTTCACAACGAACGTTCAAATAACCCCCAGAGTTCAGTGTCTATCAGTCCCAACATTTAGAAACATAATCGAAAAGTCCAAGCGTGAATTGGGTGTGTTTTGATTTTGAGAGAGACTGGAGAAGGGCCGTATGTCTCAACTGCGATAACCTTGTTTTTTGAAGGCTATCCTAACCTCAAATATCCACATCTAATGAGGGTCGGCGACTATCCAATACCCAATACTATTTGCAATACCCTCGATATGAATATTATTGGAAAGTTTAGTTTATGGCCGTTCGTGTGAGTACAATAACTTAATTTTGTAAATTTTACCAAAACGACTGGTTTCGCCTTGCAGGGTCACATTTCATTTGTTGTCTTATCTTTTTTTATTCAAAACAATTCGTAGGTATCTATACTCAAGTCTAATTACCACCAGACACAAATAATCATCCCCTAGCCTAGGTTAAATCTTCTCTCTCTCTCCAAAATCTCTTCCTCTGAGATGCACGCGCTATAGGCTATAATTTAGACTACCCAACATTTCAAATGTGACTCTCTAATCCACTTGTTTTAGCTCTTAAACACGAAAAATACAATGTTCAACGGAGCTGGTGTGTGTGAGGCGCACTCTTGAAGACGCGACTAACCTTCCGGTTTCATTCGGTTAAAGTTCTTGCTATTATAGAATCCAATCCTGTCGATGCCCCTGCTATTTATCAATGTAGCCTTTTATTGTTTTTTTGCCATGAATCGTCTGAGCTGTGATGAAATCGTGTGTTGTTTAAAGTTGGGACGATTACTGTAGGCCTAGGCTATACTGCCCATATTGGAATAAAAAAAATAAAGGCCCACCCTAGGCCTACTTCGCAAAAGTCCAATCCGTTGAAAAATCCTGGCACTGTTAATGACCTCTTGTCGGAATGGCAGGACGTTTGAAAAAAGGTCAAGTGGCGCTACTCCGACAATGAAAAAAAAAATGTCGCAGTAGTGGGACGCCTGAAAATTAATGTTAATGCCGCCACTTCGACAATTAGACGCCAATGTCTAAGTAGCGGCATGTCGGAATAGCAGCATGTAACCCTATGAACACATACAATAGTTCGATTAAAAGGTGAGACTTTAAGCTCTCTGTGGGTGCAAACCGTGTATTTCTACACGCCTCTGTTCCTGAGAAATCCCAAGCTAAACAGTGGCTAGTTTTCATCAAAATCGCTGTTTTTTTCTAGAAATGAAGATATAACGTCTTTCATGAAATATGAAGTGTTGCCTGTTACTTACTTGTGTAAACTTTCCGGGAAGTGATCAGCAAAACCTGGCTAGACTGCCACCTAGTGATAGACCCACAAAAATGGCCTGGTTTTGACCTGACGTGCATGCGTCACTGATTCGACCCAAAGCGGCAACCGAGTTATGATAAAATGTCCAGATTGTGCGTTTTCATGAGCTTTTGATCGTCATATATTTCATTTCCATTCATCACAGAGTTCCCAAAATCACATATAAGGTGTGTTAGAGTGTCTAGTTTCATAATTTAAAAAAAAAGCTAAAAACTTAATATTACGTTTTTGGCACTCAACGCATGGGAAGGAAAAACTTAATATTACGTTTTTGGCACTCAATGAGTCAAAAGGGTATATTTAACAGCCCCGAACCCAGGGGCGTAGCCAGGATTATTTTATAGGGGGGGCCAGCTGGGTCCAGACTTTTTATTGGGGTGGCACTTGGGAATCAAAACTACTATATGAAAACTACTCAAAAAGTTTTGAAGATTAGGATAGCCTATTTTAATAATGGCAATAAATTGTGTAAAGCCAACACTGATGCACAGGTCAGTTTGTTGTCCACTCCAACACATTTTCCATAAATAGGCAAATGCTATAAAAAAGTACATTATGATAATGCACCTTACTTAATCAGTCTTATTCAAATTAAGTTAACTCAAAGAACAATAATAAATACTACAAATATTGTATGCAGATATTTAATCTTATACTGATGGCCAAACTATATTTCTTTCTGATATCCACTCCAAGTACTTGGCTGTTAGTAACATGGCTCTTAATTAAGAAATTAACCCTTAGAACCCTAGACTGTTTTAAGGGCTTTTCACTACCTTTAGTTAGAAGCATTTATCCTGGTCAATGTAAGTGCCATACACACATGCTATACATTGTTTTTTTTTTCAGCAGAGTCTAGGCTACCCAGATTCCATTATTATGACCGCCGCTAGCGAAGCTAGCGAAGCGGTCATATAGGGATTGTCAAAGTTTTTTTTTTTTTTTTTTTTTTTTTTCCCCGTCATCTACTTCCTGAAATTTTGGTCAACGATACCCGGGGCACCGAAACACCGGGGCACATGAAATTTGGTGGGTATGTAGCCCCACTAGACTTTTACGGAAAACTTTCGTTTGGTCCCCGGGGGCCACTCCCCCTCCGCGCTGGGCCCCCCGAAACCCAAAAAATGCAGTTTTTCCTAAATAACTACCTGAACCGTGGCACCGAGGATGAAGAAATTTTTATGGTATGTTGGTCTCAAGGGCCCACATCAACTTAGCCCATAATCACTCATTTGTGATTTGCACCCCCCCGGTAAAAAATGAAAATGCAATATCATTCTGCTTTAATCGCCCCTCTCTTCAGTAAAGACGTTCAGAACTGCACCAAAGTTTATGTGTATGATTAACCTGACATTCTCTGGGGGTATGCCAAGTTTCGTAGAATTTCATCCATGGGGGGGTCTAAAAAATTAAGTTATGTGTACATTTAGTGACTCTACACTCATTGGCCTGTAGATGGTGGTGCACACATATACACATGCACACACACACACAGGCACCCACATACTATCGGTATTAGAACGGCTGATACATAATTACAAATTCAGTAGGATTAAAAGAAAGCCAAAATAAATATTCATCATCATCATCATGGCTGCATTTCCAGTATTGGCGATAAGTAGTCGTTTGTCCACTAGATGGCGCATCGTTGCAGTGAGACGTAATTTTGTTGGAAGTTAATCTAAAGTGGGTTAGAAAGACACTATGCTTCCTACAAGGACAAGACTGTAGGCTACAGTAGTTTACCGCAGAGAACGTCTAAGGGTAGGATGATTTCTGCATGAAATGTAATTCCCATTTCCTCTTGAAGCCGAAATAAATCTGAGAATGTTTATCGGACATGCTTGTTTTTTACTGCAGGTAGGCTACGTTAATCCTATCAATAGCAGAACGTAGGTAAAATAATTTTACCGTTAGCATGGTTGAGTGATGGAGGCCAATTTGATTATTGATGTATTTGTAGAAAACCATAAATGCGTTTATAGGCTACCAAGCAAATCGATAACAGCACTAATTGTATCTTTCGACTGTCATCTCATTTGCTTATGACCATAACCTAGGCTACTAACAGGAGCTAAGTGAGTTAGCCACAACACGTTCGCTACGTGATGGTTTTTTAATGGAAAATATATAGGCCTAGGCTACCTGAAAGATAACCTGTCTATGATCCCGTGATGATCTACATCTCCATTTAAACCAGATGTTTTAGAGCGCACGTTGAGATGTATTCAGGGCAGGGCTGTACCTACACATATTTGTTGCACGTGCTACAAAAATCATTCTTTGCGATGGATGATTTAATACCAACGTTACACCGGTCAGATACAGTTTTGCCTATGGCTATTCCGTGAGACTGAGGCGCTTTTTGTTTGTTCGAAGTGCGTGTTTAGGGTGTGAGAGGGGAGTCGATGTGCTTTGATTCCAGCTTGGTAGTTGTAGTCTATGCGATTAAAAAACACGTGTGTGTGAAGTATCCAAACAATGATAACGCTTTCATTATGGCTGCTTTAGCCACAGACCTTGAGTTACTGTACAGTGGGTTGGGTTCCATTTAGAAGTGTCCACTTCATTCGCCCTTTCCGTGATTCACAGCTACGTGAAATGTATTACTACTGATATGCAAAACTATTAACTTTTCGCCAAGAGGTGGCAGCTTGATACTGTAAGGTGTAAGCCATTGGTTCCAACGGAGATTTTATTTGGGTCGCCAGCATAGCCTGGTGACAATTTGTGTTGTGTAATAGGCCTAGCATAGGGCCTACCTTATATAGCTTATAGTTTGTTAACAGTCACGGTTTTGTCATGCAATGTCTATGCATTTTTGCATTTAGAATAGCTCTAAAACCGGGGGGCGAACACGTCGCAGGGGGGGCGCCAGTGCGTGGATATCTCAATCGCAAAATTAAACCAATATTCTATCGGGCGCCTACCATGGACTAGGCTGGGTGAAAATCAAAAGATTGCGTCAAAAGATTGAGCTTAACCATGGACCTCATGGTTGCAAAATGCAAGGGAACATGAATCAGCATATTATTTGCACAAACAATAACGGAGAGTAGCTCTTCAACTTTGCCCGTTAAAATGTGTATTAACAGTCTCGCAACGCATTTCATGAAGGCCCTTTTGGACATGTCAGTTATTTGCACCACTGGGTAAAACGGCATTTTGTTTTAGACTACTGGTATTTAATTTGTGCATTGACAATAAAGCTGAATATAATTTGAACTAGATGACTAAACCTATGCATATGTAGAAGAAGAAACATTCACAAAAATCCATGACATGACCTCTCTTCTTGATAGCTGTTGAAAACTGCATGGAACTGACAGGGATTGTTTTAGTTTAATAATAAATAAATAAATACATTATGCTGCTACCTTCTGCTTTTCCCAAATACAATGTAGCCTACAGGTGTACCTTTCATCAGTCCAGTTGCAATGGATGGACTATGATGAACTGCCCTACTTGTGATTGTTTAGAGATTTTAAAGGTTTTATAACAATGTTACAGATTTTTTGGCCCAGAAACAAATCTATTCACCTTTGCAGCGCCAGTAGGCTACTTTGTGTGCGGAATGTGTGCAAACACACATTCCAAACAAGCATACACAAAAGTTTCAAGAGTGGGGGATGGAGTAGAAGATGGAGACAAATTCATTAATATGATTTATTTTCGCGGAATGGATGTGCAGGACTGAGCGGCGGTCATATTTTGTACCGCTACGCGGTACATCTAGTTAATACTTGCATTGATTTAATTTTGATTTTTAAATAATAAAAATTCTTATATTTTGACATGTATCTCACCACTGCAAGCTGTCAGCTGGTACGTGTGTGTGTAGGGCATACCTGAATATCATTGCCATGGTGGAGGGATTCTCTGGGGCTGAGCAAATGTGAAAAATATGTGGCGTATGTTTTATGGAAATAAATGCCTTTTTTTTTATTTAGCCCTATGAGCCCTATTCTATTTTTGGCCATTCTCACTAACTTTAGTGATAAGCATTTATCCTGGTCATTGTAAGTGCCATTTACACATGCTATATTTTTTCAGAACAGTCTAGGCTACCCAGATCTGCCACCAATTCATATTAATACTTGCATTGATTTGATTTTGAATAATACAAAGACAAAAAACGTATTATGCCATTCTTATTTTGAAATGTATCTCTGTCAGCTGGACATGACTTTCATGTATGTGTTGGGCAGACTGTCCTGAATCTGGCAATATAAGAACCATGGTGGAGAGGGGCTTTGGGGCTGAGCAATTTACAGACACGTGGTGTGCGCCTTACAGAAATAAATGCCTTTTTTTTAGTAATGAAAAATGACCTTTCTGCGCTCTGTGACACGAACTGATCTGACCTGACTGAACCTGAGTTTGCATGTTCTGTGTGTGCACTCATGATGATTCTAGAACAACTTTTTACTGCATTGTCATGAACAAAGTGAAAGCAAAAAGGTGTTTCTTTGTCGAATAAATTGAGATGCAATGTGAGTTTCGAATTGGATGCCATTCCTCAAACCGGATTATGAACATGCTTTGCCATAGAGAAACACATGATAGCGTTGGATTATGAACATGCTTTGCCACCACAACACACAAAAACGTGGGGTAAGTTGAGCTATATGAAGTTATTATTTTGATATAATTTCGTCTGTTTTATAACCTAGGTCCGGAGGATGTACTTGGTACCAATAGATAGCCCTGTGTCTCCTCTTTCTTCTGATATGCTTGCCATATCTATGCAATCACGGGTTCGCAAGTAATTCAAACGAGAGTAATGGGTGCACAGGTGAACTGTAAATATGAATCAATTTGATTTAATTTCATGATTTTTTATTTTCATACTTGATCGCACAGACAAGTGTTTAGTCTCGTTGGGAAGCCCCACTTCTGCTCTGTCACGCAATTAACCCTTTAGGAGGTTTTTTTCCGAAACGATCAATTTTGACATCTTCATTTCAAAAGGCTATATCTTAAAAGTGATAAGAGATAGAGACTTTCTGTAAATTAGAGAAATATTAAGGATGACCCAAAGTTTATGTAGAGATTAAATGTTTATATCTAATTTGCATATTATGACGTCATATGGTGGCGGCCATCTTGGATTATAGAATTTTCATGAAAAGTAGCATGTTTGAATGATAAAATGCACCACTTCTTTCCCCCCAAAATGTCCCTCACCTTCTGTATGCTATATTGCACAATACTGAATGCTCAGGTAAATAGTAAGTAGTGAACAAACTGTGTAAATCATTACTAATAAATGGCAGAAACAAACCAAATGCATGTAGCGGTAGACTGGCCTTTTGCTGGAGAGATTTTCCATCTACTACATACAGTAGGCACTCTGATTCCATGTATGGGGCACATATATATTATTCAGATGACACACAAACACAAGTAGACAAGACCTGTTTAGTTCAAAAGCTCATTTGCCACGGCAAGGCACAGATCAGGAGTGAGATGATGAGACAAGACAAGAGACAATGTTAGTATCAGTGTTGGGAGTAATGCGTTACAAAGTAACGCGTTACTGTAATTCCACTACTTTTAGTGGTAACGAGCATGTAACAAAGTATTTTTGTAAATCAAGTAATGCAATTACAATTACTGAAATTTCAAAGAGTTCGTTATTTGGGTTACTTTGTTGATCTTGAATGAACGACTGCAGACAAGATGACAGATGCACATTTGCTGCTTCTGATCTAACGTCTCCCGACATTAGCTGTGTTTCCAGCGATTGTGTACATGTTTAGATTGCAGATGCATTCTTTACAGTTAATAGGAGCCTCCTCACATTCCTCCTTATTTCGTATTTATGCTAAAACACACACGAGTGCATTAGGCTACAATTTAAATGGGCATCTTAAAAGCCTTTTCTCTTTCGTTTCCATCTCGTAAGCTCCACTACAGTAAAAGCGTATTGTTGTTTATTTTATCTCTCTTTTTCGCCTATTGCGCAAAAGCCTCATTATCAATTTCTCATTCTTACAACATAGCCACGCCACAACACCAATAGGCCTACATACAGTAGCCTATATATATACAAGCAAGCACACGTTTAACTCGAGAGGAAAATTCAGATTTCACTTACCAGATAAAGAAACCTCCAAATAGCCTACCGTACATACTACAGCGACTTGAGTTATTTGCACAGTATGTTTACATCGGAATTGACGTCCGTGGTGTTATGGATTCATTTGTCTGCGACAGAACATGCAACTTCTCTCTGGAACACCTTATCAGCCGAAGAGTAACCTTCTGCATAGTGCGCGACAACCCCAAACCCTCGGATACGCATTAGAACTTATTTCGGTAGGTCAGCACTTGTGAAGCGCAGGCTTTTCCCAAACTGGTGGTGCTTAAAATGCTATATAATACAACTGTGTTCAAAGCAGGATGAGGATAACCTAAGGTTGTATGTGTGTGTGAGCAGACAATAACTGCTTTGAAAATAAGCCATTTAACATTGTTTCACATTACATCCTATTGAACTCATTCCATGTACAGTAGCTTATAGGATTGCAATAATAATGATAATAATAACTTACTATATTGCAGAATTCAGTGTCAGTGCACCACCATGCATACTAGTAGTAGTAGAAGGCAAGCAGTAGGCAGTGTGCTGTACATATCTATCAAACCACCTAGATGGTGAGGGTGGTACAAAAAAAGGTCAGGAAAGCCTTCATGCATTGTAGAATGTTTTGTGGTCGGAAAAAGTTTGAGAACTCATGCACAAGGCTATTGATTTGAAGGCCCGTTGAAACTACAATAAATAGGTCTAAAAATTAGGTTTATTGTGTGTGTGACTTCAGTACTGTTCATATTGACATTTTAAAAGCAGACTTAAAAGTAACTCAAAAGTTACTTTCTCTAGTAACTAATTACTTTTGATATACAGTAATTGGTAAGGTAATTCAATTACTTTTGAAAGAAGTAACTAGTAACTTTAACTAATTACTAATTTTCAGTAACTTTCCAAACACTGGTTAGTATTTTTTTTCTTTTTGTTGTTTTTGTTGATGTTTTTTTGTTTTTTTTCTTAGCTGACAAAGACACACACATCACAAGGACATGAACACACAAAAAGGAACACATAGTGTATGTCCTAAATGATCAGGGAAATAGATAGCAAATCAACAGTGTAAATCATTACTAATAAATGGCTGACATTTTTTTTTTATGTAGCAGGCCTTTTGCTGTAGAGATAATGACTCCCTATCCCTATCCATACAGGGCCGGCATTCCCATCATCTTGTGATAGACTATGCATGACCTAATGTGTGTGTGTGTGTGTGTGTGGGAGAGGGAGAGGGAGAGAGCGTGTCACCACCTCCACCATGCGGGCAGCATGGCCAGATCTGCCTCGCGTGCGCCGAGTGGAGAGAATTTGCGCAGCTCGGACTAGGCCTACTGTCATTCTCATTGCGACTCCCCACACTGCCACTACGTTCCCCCCTAACTGTCCTATGAGCACTTCGACCTCGTCTAACATCCCCAGTGGCATTAGACAAAGGCTCCACCACGTTACTGTCGCCGCGATTGCGGAGAGGCACACGTTCAGAAGACAGAAGCTAGCGCTATAGACATTAGGCTACCTCCAGCCTCGTTCGCCACACCACTAACACCCTGCTAACTTCCCGATGAACACTTCGAACCCGTGAAACATTATTCCCACCAGTGACATTGGGCAAACGATTCAACGTTTGTGCTTGGTGTAAGCTAAACTATGGAGTAAACTCTCACTTTGTCCAGCTGCATTGCAAGGCAGGCACGCATCTGAAGCCTCACTAAACGAATCACCGTCATTTTCTGAAGGCAGATATTCCCCTTCTGAATCAGGGTCCGCGAATAGAAGACCCAACACTTCATTTCAGGTAAACTTTTTTGATGCCATTAGACGATAATCTAATGCAAATACTCGCTCTGATAAAGTAGTTCACACGCACACTAGCTCCGGTATTGCACGCACTGATTCACTGCAGCTGTAGCGCGAAAGTTTTGTTTAAAGCATGACTTTTTTCCGACTCGGGGATGACGTATGACATGTCTGCCATCTAGTGGAGTGGAGGTCGAACGAAATATGACACCCTATTTGACTAAATCGGCCGTTTTATTCAGTACCGCATCTTGTCGACTGTGGCGCCTAGAGGGTTAAGGTTTCATCTCGCTGCAATGAACAGTTCTGGAGCAATGTAACAAAAACTCAGGCAAAGCAGCCTGCCTCTGCCTGACCAGCTATGGCAAGAACCACACGCAGTCAGCAAATTATGTTTTTTTAAAAAGTAGCCTTGGCTAGGCCCTATTAGCCTACTTTTATTGGAGCCATCCGGAGATATGTGCCTAATATGCTTGCATTTCACCCGAATTTTATCGAAATATTTTTGTAACAGTGTTACCGCGGGCATCCGATCATCCGATTTTTGATCAGCCCCAATGTCAGAGCCTACCTAACAAGGACAGCCCAACGCAGCTCACTTGGCTATGATTCGTGACACATTCTAACATCTTATTAGCACTAATGTTCCAACTCATCATCAACTCACCTGTTGTTACTGAGGTTAAGTAGTAGGCTAGTCTACTGTCAAGTGTTTTTAACAGATGACTTGAATTGTCCTGCTGCTGCTGCTGCTGCACTACACTGTAACAAGATTCTGTGATTTTCACAGCATCACTGCTGTTTTTGGGGAAAATGTGTACTGTATTTGTGAATACAGTATGTTGCTGTGGTTTCGCTATGAATTATGGTCAAAAATGGTCAAACTACAGTAATAAAAATTTGCTGCGAATCTTTACTGTCTATGATCATAACACAGTAATAAATCTGACTCCTCCCTCACTTGTCAGCTTTTTGAAAATTTTGAAAAAACATGGCGGAAAATCAGTTGGGGTTTTCTGTTTTCTTTTTGCACATAAATACAAAGTTAAGCTCCCAGATAGCAAGGTGACATTGATATTATGTTGATTTTCCATCCAAATCATCATTTTGAAAAGATATTGAAAAGTCATGGATTTATGGTTTACTGGGAAATTTTGACGTGGTGATTGAAACGTGCACCGCGCGACGACGTTTGAACTGTCCGGCGGGAGATCATTTTTGAGCAACAGTTCAGTCAGTCAGACCAACTGTGTTCAGCACTCTGACAAGTTCGCAGCTCCACCTTAATGGTAAGCAAGCATTTATTTATGTAACATTAATGTTTCATTGTGAAATTGTACTACATTAAATTCGGGCATGTGTACAGTCTATGTACGTTGTACTGTCTAACTTACAACTCATCCATGCTTGTTGGATCAACTAAGTAAGTAGCAGCTAACGTTAGGCTAGCTATCATAACTTAGCTAGTTGCTGTGACGGTGGCATTAACGTTTTATGTTACGTTAACGTTATGGCAGTCTCATTTATATTAGGCCTACCTTAGTTCTCAGTAAGTTACAGTTTATTATATTCATATAATTTATATAAAACATTCACTAGTAGTGCTAGGCCTAGTATGTTACTGTCACAATGTTAGGCTGAAGATGATGTGTTGCTGGTTAACGTTAACGTGGAGGTTTAGCTGACTTATGTAACGTTAACTCCTCGTAATCATGTACGGTTTTGTGAGTTTAATAGGCGAACTTTAGCAATATTGATATAAGTTAACTTTAAGTCACATCTGACTATCATTAACCGTTGTTCGGACGAACAGCGCGAATGGCTGTTGCTGCAAGCAAACATCATCAATGAGCTCACCCAGCTGGCTAACGTTAAATATACCTTGCGAAACTGAGTTATGCCAACACCATCTTCAGCCTGGCATTTTGACAGTAAACTCAAAAAACATACAGTATATATAAAAATGATTATTCTAAAGTTTCACTTGTAAGTACCCTTCAGTTTCAGTTGAAAATTGTTATCTAACACTGTTTATCTTTTCTTCTTCTATTTCTGCTAGGTGCTGCTTCACTCTGCTACTGGTGGTGGATCAGGCTGACTGCAACCGTTGGTCTAACGTTAGGATGCAGCACACGACAATTTCTAAACGGAAAAAAGTGAATAAATGTACTTGCTTTTCAAACTGATAACAAGTTGTCAATGGTTATTTATGCAAGTTTGTGTAGCCTAAACCATACCTAGGCCTAGCCAAATTTATCCTGGCTGTAGATAAAGCAGGATATGAATTTCCCAAAATTACTGTATATAATATTACAGCACTGGTATTACTACTGTACTTAGTTACAGTATGATCCATAAGTACTGTGATTAAAAATACGGTAGACAATTCAATGCTGTATACATTACAGCACTGGTAGTACTACTGTAGTTTGCATTTACAGTATCAGGCATAGGTACTGTGATTTCATATACAGTAGGTGTACTGTAGAGTGAAATACAGCAACTTGCTGGTTATTTGCTGCCAGCAAGTTGCTGTAAATTTTACGTTAAACTTTTTACAGTGTAGGCTACTCACGATGTGATCACAACCGTGGGCTACACTTCCTGACTGGGCCAATGGTCGTAGTCGCAGATAGAGTGCAGCAAGTGTTCAGTCAAAGGTTCAGTCTTTGCTTCGCAAAGTGCCGTCGAAAACGGCAGCAATTGTTTTTTTTTACTTTTCACTGAACGGAGCTGGGGGGGCCAGCAGGGTGGCCAAGCGTTGACCAGTGGTGGCTGTGGCCCCCCCTGGCCACCACATAGCTCCGCCCCTGATCTAGAGTGAGATCCAGAGTTCCTTTGTGAAGATGAGAGAGGCTTACAGAAGAATGGCTGTCATTCTGTAAGGGTTCTCCCATGTCCACAAAATAACTTACAAAACACTCCAAACACCTGCTTTTCTTGTGGAACATTGAAGCATTGTGTGTAGATTGATGAGGGAAAAAATTGAATCCATTTTGTCTTGTGCACACGCTATATAGCCTGCTAACTAATATAGCAATAAAGCTGTCACGACCGCACTGACAGTCTGAGTTGATGGATTTGTAATGAGAAACCTGTTGTATTGTGTAGCTTGTGTGTTACGATTCATAATCTTAATGCAAAGACTAAGAGAATAAAACAATAAAATCAACATGAACAGAGAAAAAGAGGTGAATCAATGCTCATGAGAATGGATGTTGCGAGTTCAAGCAGGTCACAGAGTTTCTTCTACCATTTTCATCTACATCAAAACACAGCAGCACTGGTGTTATGGAGACTCATCAGGTCACAGGGGTTCATGCATTCTCTCATACATGAAACTACGGTACAAAATAAACACTAAATAATGTATTTGTTTAATCCTCAATTTTGGATAAAATTGTCTGCTAATGCAATCCATGTAAAATGTAAATACTAGGGCTGTCATAATAACATGTTTAATTTATTGCGATTCATTTTTATACATTTTCGATTAATTAATTACAGAAATATTAACACATTAAGAAAATAAAAAAAAATTAATCGCATTTCATAGTGACATTTGACACAGAGCAGTCTGCATCTATTTACATCTTGTGGCCTGTGTATTCACATCGTGTACAAATAGCAATGCAGATTAAGATTAGACGATTTCCTAGGCAGATATTGACTTGGGACTATATTGGGGCGAAGCACTGCTACTTGGGTGCAGATATTGATCGTGCTGTGGTGAGTGAGAAAGTACTGATGTGTAGCGTGATATCTCTGCACCCAAGTAGCAGTGTAACGTGTAACCAAACTGTGTTTATGTGTGAATGTATGCTTCATCACATACTTTGTCCTCATGTTAGCTCTTAGACAGCCCTTAGGACCTGTATCATGTGAAGGATAGGGTATTGTCCACCTGTCATCATTATTGGAAAAGTCCAGACAGGGTGAACAAGACTTAATTAATAACTACTCTTAACAACAACTTAACAAATTCTATAGGTGTGGCAAGCTATTTCTTTCTCAACTGAAGCCATGAAATGGTAACAAAATAATTTAAAAAGACACATTTCACATTTCTTTTCTCGTATGGTAAGTAGCCCTACGCAGGACAATGTATTCAACATTTTGTAAGTCACAAAGTTTGGATACAATCGTCTGCTAAATGAATCCATGTAAAATGTAAATACAGTTATGGGGATGGACATTAGGACAGAGTCTCGTCCACTCTGCAGCCTGCGCTTGTCAGTTCTCTTGTTTGTCACTTACAGTATTGTCATTGCGAGCATTCCACTGAGTAGGGAAAAAGCTGTCAACACAGGGTGTAAGGGTTGTGAGGAAGGCCTGAGGACAAAGACAGTGTGTGCGTGTGTGCAATGAGTCCCACCCCTCCATAGGCTATACCAGACAAATATATAATTACTGTTTTGAACTGTTGCTATATAAAGACCAGTCAAACAAGTCCCATCTCTCAGTGACATAATTTAAAGCTTATAGTTACGAAATGTCCACATCAGAGGGTGGGTATGGGCTAGCTCTTCAGTGAAGCAGGTTGATCCAGCACTCAAACCTGTTCTGTCTCCTCTGTCTTCCCCACAGGGGACATCAGATGGTTTTACACACAGCTTTTTCATACAGCAAAATTACGTAATTAATTATATAAAGCACACACACACACCTCTCTCTCTCTTTCTTTCTAGATGTGTATTAAATAAATAAAGTTGACCTGAAGATGAAGAGTGGTGCTCACCTCAGCCATACTGATCTTGTTAGAGGTTTGTACTCAATTTGTTTAATGTTGTGATGCATGAAGTTCCATGTTGTGTGAACTGAAGTGAATATAGCAGTGCTTATGTTTTCACCTGTGGAAAGCCATCACTCTTGAGGTGCTTATCAGTGTTGTAGTCAAGTCACTATGCCTCGAGTCCGAGTCCCCAGTGTTCAAGTCGAGTCAAGTCCAAGTCATTAAAAAAAAATTCCAAGTCAAGACCGAGTCGAGTCCACTACTCATCCGAGTCGAGTCACTATTGATCCACGTCGAGTCCCTATTGATCAAGTCGAGTCGAAGTCCAGCACTAAAGTAAGCATAGCCTTCATGTCGTTCCATTTTTTCCCATTGCAGATGAAATCCTTAAAAGCAAAACGGACAATCTTCTGTCTCCAAGCAGGGGTGCCATCACTTGTGTGAAAGTAGTATTGCCAAATTTCTTGCCAAACCCAATGTGTTGTATTTATTATATCGGAGAGAATACCATACCATAGCCATACCATAGCCTATAGGCCTACTCATAATAAATGAGCAATCCACATCCCAATCACACAGGCCATTATGCTGTTACTGACTGCTGACAATTGTATAGGCAGTGTTGTAGAAGTTCATATTTCACAAGAGCTAGATGGACGTTGGAGTAGGCCTATTTTGTAAGAGGTAGTGTGGATCATAAAAGGGCCTCCCCCGGCATTTTTTTAAAATTCTGGCTGTTAAATAGCCTACACAATTTTAGCACAGTTTGGGAGGGACAGAAACAGAGCAGGGCCCGTCTTGGTAGCTTCTTTCTGACTCCCGTGACGTGAACACTGGCTACCTGCAACTGCATAATGTTATCACTTCACTGACACTATGGAGACATATTTCACGTCAACAATAGAGATGAAAATTAGCTTTCGGTTAACGGAGATGCAGATATTCTGCCTAATTAATTTCTTTGTGCAACAGGCCACATTCTACGTTCATTTGAGCGAGATGAGTGAAATAAATGTTTTTTTAAGCTGCCATCGCCATAGGCTACTATTTGCTACGATATTCACCTGTTAGAAATAGAACAAGTTGCTATTTCCTTTTTTTTTCGTGCAGTGGATTAGGCTATCAAATCGCTCATTTGAACAGTAACAGTAATCCACTTCATTTGTGGTTTTAAATATAGTTGTTTCTGGCCTACCCACGAGAGGTTCAGTTTGTCAGTTTCACTTGCGCAGACACGTAGGCCTACATTGAAACACTCTACTAGGCAATTTAATGTTATGCTTCTATATTTTATGACACCAAAATTAAGAAGTATGCTATATCTTGATCGGGAAAACTTTTAGTTTATTTTTCTTTCATCCGATAATAGCCTGCTGCAAATTAACAGACAGAAGCACGGCAGGGCACGCCCCGAATGAAAATTAATGAATGGAACCTCTCTTCGCGCGTCAGTCAGGAAAAACACTGTTCACCAAATCATGAAGATCAGCTATCTAGCAGCAGTGTGTGATGTTTAGCCTAGGCTGAGTGTAATCTTAGGCAATGTCATGTCATATATTACTAATATTGCCTGGCAATAATACATTGAAATAGCGGCGGCCATGTCTCCAGGCATTTTGGTGTTAAAGTTAACTTTAGTTTGCTTTGCATGTGAACATGATGTGACTTGCGATGTATGACACGAAGCAGTAGCCTAACATTCCCTTGAACTAAAATTAGTAGCCTATTACAAATAATTTAGATATTAAAATCATATAGCAAATTATAGCCTAATTATAGCCAAAAAAAAGTCGTCCTCGACGAGTCATCGCGAGTGCGAATGCACAAGTCCAAGTTCAAGTTCGAGTCATTTAGTGCTCAAGTCCAAGTCAAGTCACGAGTCTCTAAATTTAGCTAATGACTCGGACTCGAGTTCCAGTCTCGGATTCGAGTACTACAACACCAAACTCTCCTGGGGCACAGTCCAATCTAATGATAATAATAATCTGCTGTCAAAGAGGCAACAGGAGGTAGTTAAAAAACCTTAATTTATTTACTGGGGCACAGCAGTTCAATACTGGGGCACGTGCCCCAGTAAAAGGGGTCTAGTGACGCCCTGTATAGCTGTCAGACTCTCAGCACATAATGTTAGACTGCTGAAAGTGGTTATGGATTGTCATTCTGCACGTGTTTACGAGTCAGGAATGTAGTGGTTACTGCCTTTACACTTGACCCAGACACAAAGATAACGCTTCTGCTGGCAATCTCTGCGTGCAGACCGGTCAAGTTCACCGTGAGTCTGTGCACTGGATGATGCTAAAGACCCACGTGCTCTCAGTGTCACATTGCATGAAGCCTCACTGCAGTGTCTCATGGGTTACACACACAGGCACACACGCAGGCATAGTGCGGCAGGTTAAGTCCATATTCCAGGACAATCGTTCACTTTGTGATACAAGCACCAAAATTGGCATGAATAATCACTAGAACCTACTTTTTGAGGAAAGCACATTAGCCACCTGAAAATCCAACATGGCGGCCATCACATCAAATGTAAGAAAAACTTTTTTTTGCTGTAGAACTTTAATGGCTGGGCGTATTTACATGATCAATTTGTATGTTTTTTAACATGGCAAAATAAATGGTGCAAAGAAAAAAATCTATTTCAAGGCTAGTTTCCAAGATGGCGGCCAGAAATAGTTGGACTGCACTCGAAAATTGTTTATCGAAGCTCACTCTCGAATATCGTTGATCCTCTTTCTCACTCGAATATCATTTATTCTCTCTCTCGAATATCGATCAAGGCCATACTTCTTGTTGGGATCATACTTAATAGTTGGGAAGACTAGTGTGAGAAAAGGCAGATGAAGAGTCCAGTTTAAATTCTGGGAGCTTGTGATGTCAATGCAATTGGTGATGTTCTCTTTGATCAGGTCTTTCAGAGAAGCAAACTTCACTTTGCATTGTCAATCATTGTCTGCACTAATCCCCTTCTTCTTGGCAAACAATAATGTCAACTATGCTAGATGGCTTTCTATACACCTTAGAGACCTGGTCTCTTTACAACAAACACATCTTCAGTTGGCCAATGAATTTCAGCAAGGGAACTTTGTAGTCCACAAGACCCACAGAGTTTTTCGGATTGGCTTTTCATCAAGCCCATGAACAGGCCAATGCAATTGTCAAAGGTGATGGTGGTGCCATTGGAATAACTGAGAACCCATCAGCCCTAATGTGTGTCTGACAAAACCAAAGTACCACCTAACTGGAAAAGCTTCCTGCGAGACAATGACAACAAGACTGAACTTTTTGGGTTTCTAGCTTACCTAATTGTGACTTGGTGTCCAGACAATGTGGTGATTGTGACCAAAGAAGAAAATGTTCTTTGCATAAACCTGACAGCCTGGAAGGCCTAAATCCTTGCAACCATGAAGAGGCTGACACTAGAATCTTTCTGCATGCCCTTCATGCAGATGCGTGTAACCTGCATTGTGTTGAAACTGTGCGATTCAGCCCTGCACACGCCCGGACTCGAACCCACGAACAGCAGCACCTTGGATGGGGAGTCGAGCGTGCTGACAATTGAGTTAAAAGCCCAGGCTACTAGCTCGCATGCCAGCAGCACTCTTGAGGCGTCGGGGAGTGAGGTTTACCAACGTTCCACACACACAGCTAAGCTACATGCACAACAGAAGAAATCTGTGTTGATTAAGGCCTGTGACACGGATATTCTTGCTATTGCACTCAGTGTTTTTCGGACTCTATGGGATGCAGGCTTAGAGGAGCTGTGGATTGAATTTGGTCATGGTAAGTCTGTCAGATGGCATGCTTTTTGTCCATGCCCTCACTGGTTGTGATGTTGTGTTAGCCTTTCGTGGTAGAGGGAAGTGGACTGCCTGGCAATCCTGAGAAGTGTGCCCTGAAGTGTCTAATGTCTTTGAGAAGCTCAGTCAATACCCACCAGTAATGGATGATGTGGATCTTAGCACACTTGAAGTTTGTCATAGCAATGTACAACAAGAACAGCACTGCTGATGGAGTTGATGAAACAAGACTTGACCTGTTTGCACGGAAGCAGAGTTCCTGTGATGCCATTCCACCAACAAGGGCATCTCTTGCTAAGCATGTGAAGTGTGGAGTTCCGGGTTTAGCCATGAGAGGATAGGCAGCAGGAATGCGGAGCTCCCCGAAAATCTTTTCAATGACCTTGAAATAACGCAGGTCGGGGCATATCTCCACCTTAATTGTTTATCATTTGTTGCAATTATTGTTTTATATCACAATTAACTCGGATTTTTCACTGACAACATGGCTTCAAGTACAAGAGCAGCTTCGTCGAAAACTCCAGCGGGAAAACTCGCCGCCATGGCAGGCACCGTTGGCTCTCCAAAAAGTTTCAGAGACCGTTTCTATGACCCAACTTGTCGCCGAATTCGGCAAACAACGAGCCTCCTTGAACGAGGACATCGCGACTTTAATTAAAGAAGCCATCGTCCCTCTCCAATCATCAGTGACTGCTTTAACAGAGACTGTAAGTGATTTCCAGTCACGACTGACTACCACTGAAACGTTGGCTGGGGATAACTTCGAAGCTCTGACTGTAGCAGAGAAAAAGATACAACATCTTGAGGAACAAAACGCGATGCTCCTCGACCGACTAGAGGACCTTGAAAATCGATCACGAAGGGCCAATCTGCGGATATTAAACGTCCCAGAGGACAGCGAGAAGGGACAGTCACTGGTGAACTTTGTATCCGAGATGCTAATGGAAGCCATGCCAGGCGTCTTTGATAAACCACCAGAACTGGAGCGGGCCCACCGCTCACTTGGCGATAAGCCCTCTGAAAAAGGCCCACCTCGCCCTTTCATCGTGTGCTTTCACAAATTTCAGGAAAAAGAAATAGCTTTGAATTTTGCAAGAGCACATGACGTGCAGTTCAGAGGAATCAGCCTACGGATTTACCCTGACTTGACCAGAGCACTCGCAAAGAGACGGGCGGAGTTCAAGGATGTTAAACGGCTGCTATATCAGAAGAAGGTGTGGTTCAGGCTGCGCTACCCATCGCAACTCAGAGTGAAATTTGGCGACAAAACATTCAACTTCTCTACCCCCCAAGAGGCTCAACAGTTTTATGACAGCCAGATTGCAACGAATCAACCGCCTTTGGAGGGACATGGACAAGGTGGCCAGCAGATGGAGGAGGGTTAAGCTGAACTTTTTTCCATTTATTATTAATAACAAAGACGGAGTAGTGGACTATTAAACTTAACCAGGCCAGTGAAAGAGTAATCAGAATTATGATGTAACGCAATTAAGAGAAACTTGTTACCTTCAGCAGGTGGGGAGATGTCTGCATGCGTGTTTTTATTTTGCATATGGGGGGCCGTATGGGCCAAAAAGTGTGAATGCTTTACTGGGAATTTAAGAGTAGGGGGACTGCGGTTCATCTTTGTTCTGTGGATGAACCTAGTTTTTGTTGTTTCTGGTTCTTAAATAGGGGTAATGGGGGTATGCCAAAAATGTTTAGTTTTTATTTTACTTTATTATTAGTATTAGTACTGTTTTTTTCTATTTTACTAAATGCTATCTCAGGAACTACAGCTGATATCTCAACATATATGGTTATGTGGCAGACTTGCTGATTACGTCGCGTTCTCTCACACATGATACAGCCTATATAGTCACTGGAACATAATGGAAAGTAGGAATATGTCAGGAGGGTCTGTAAGATTCATTAGTTGGAACGTCAGAGGTATGAATGGGCCGGTGAAAAGAGCTAGAGTATTTACCCACTTGAAAAGACTGAATGCTGATGTAGCATTTTTGCAGGAAACTCACCTTCGTTCACAGGATCCCCATTTGCTTAGAAAAACATGGATAGGACAAGTTTATCACTCAGATTTCAACAGCCGGGTAAGAGGAGCAGCCATAGTGATACATAAGAGAGTGTTATTCACTGCTTCAAAAATAATTTCAGACTCCCAAGGGCGCTATATTATAGTAGCAGGTCACATTTTTCATATGCCTGTGGTATTGGTGAGTGTGTATGCACCAAATTGGGACAACCCTGATTTTTTCAAAAAGATTTTGACCTCACTTCCTAATTTAAATACACATTCTTTAATATTTGGAGGAGATATGAACTGTGTAATAGATAGTACTTTGGACTGCTCCAACCTCAAAACAACTCCTGTGTCAAAGATGTCTATGGATTTATCCAATATTATGAACCACATTGGGTGCACTGACCCGTGGAGATTCTTTAATCCTGGAAAAAAGGAATTCTCTTGCTTTTCACATGTTCATCAAACTTACTCTAGAATAGATTATTTTTCCATTGATAAAAACCTTCTTTCTGCTGTAAACACTGTACAATACTCTGCCATAGTTGAGTCTGATCATGCACCTCTCATTCTTGAAGTAAACTTTGCCCTCAATTATTCTACCAAACCAACTTGGAAACTAAATGCAGCGTTACTTTCAGATGATAACCTCTGTGAATACATATCCAAAACAATAGATGACTTTCTTTTAACTAACCAGTCAGACTCAACATCCCCATCTATACTCTGGGAGACATTGAAGGCTGTTCTAAGAGGACACATAATATCATTTATGGCCTCAAGAAGTAAACAGCGAAAACAAACAAAAGACACATTATTAAACAGTATTCAGAAGACTGACCAGCAATACTCTCTAACACCTACTCCTGAATTATACAAAGAAAAATTGAACTTGAAATCGCAATATGAATTGCTGTCTACAAAAAAAACAGAACAACATTTATTGCGATCACGTGCCTTTTTCTACGAAAATGGGGAGAAGGCAGGTCGGCTTTTGGCTCACCAATTAAAGGAGAATTCCGGTGTGATTTTGACCTAAAGTGTTTTGAAACATGATACAGAGTGTGAACGTATGTCTCATAGCCCATCTCGGCTTGTCCCCTGCACTCCGAAATCTGGTGCTAGTTAGCCGATGCTACCAATAAGAAAATAATTCTGTGGAAATGCATGGATTACAATTTCTTCCAGTAGCAGCAACTGGAATCCATGCATTTCCACGGAATTATTTTTGGAATCTGATCCCTTATCATACCTGTTCATTCTTACTCGTCGCTCGACTTATCGTGACTAAATTCAAGATGGCTGCAAACGCTAAACTTCGAGAAGATACTGTCTGTATAAATCGTCTTGTAAGTAAACTACCAGTGCTTTTTCAAAGTTCTCAATGTCTCGTTTTAAATGTCAGGGCCCTTGGAAGTCTACCGATGAAGTGTGGAGATACATTGAGCCTCGTAAATGGTGTAAAACAGTGATTTATTTGCATGGCTATGCCGATGCCGAGGCACCACCATTGACCGCCTTGTTGGTAGCATCGGCTAACTAGCACCAGATTTCGGAGTGCAGGGGACAAGCCGAGATGGGCTATGAGACATACGTTCACACTTGGTATCATGTTTCAAAACACTTTAGGTCAAAATCACACCGGAATTCTCCTTTAAAGAGTAGAACTGCATCCAAACATATTTCAACTATCAGAAAAAATCAACAAGAACTGACTATAAACCCTCAAGAAATTAACAACACATTTAGAGATTACTATTTTAACCTATATTCTTCAGAGTATCCCCAAGACACCTCTCATATGGCTAAGACGGAATTATTTTTGGAATCTGATCCCTTATCATACCTGTTCATTCTTACTCGTCGCTCGACTTATCGTGACTAAATTCAAGATGGCTGCAAACGCTAAACTTCGAGAAGATACTGTCTGTATAAATCGTCTTGTAAGTAAACTACCAGTGCTTTTTCAAAGTTCTCAATGTCTCGTTTTAAATGTCAGGGCCCTTGGAAGTCTACCGATGAAGTGTGGAGATACATTGAGCCTCGTAAATGGTGTAAAACAGTGATTTATTTGCATGGCTATGCCGATGCCGAGGCACCACCATTGACCGCCTTGTTGGTAGCATCGGCTAACTAGCACCAGATTTCGGAGTGCAGGGGACAAGCCGAGATGGGCTATGAGACATACGTTCACACTTGGTATCATGTTTCAAAACACTTTAGGTCAAAATCACACCGGAATTCTCCTTTAAAGAGTAGAACTGCATCCAAACATATTTCAACTATCAGAAAAAATCAACAAGAACTGACTATAAACCCTCAAGAAATTAACAACACATTTAGAGATTACTATTTTAACCTATATTCTTCAGAGTATCCCCAAGACACCTCTCATATGGCAGAATTCTTAGCAAACATTGATATTCCATCAGTCCCTCAAGATGGTATGGAAAATTTGGAAAAACCACTAGAAGCGAAAGAATTTAAAAGCGCAATAACTGATATGCAGAGTGGGAAAACACCGGGGCCTGATGGCTATCCGGTGGAGTTCTACAAAAAATTTGCCTCTAAACTTATTCCTTTATTGTTAAACAGGTTTAATCACTCTCTTGAACAATCATGCTTACCACAAAGCCTCACTGAAGCCCTAATTACGGTCTTGTTGAAACCTGGTAAAGATGCTACTGAATGTGGCTCTTATCTCTGCTCAACACGGATGTCAAGATACTTTCAAAAGTCTTAGCTTCCAGAATAAATACTATAATTTGTGATATAATATCAGAAGACCAAACAGGCTTTGTCAGAGGCCGCCACTCTTTTGTGAACATACGTAAACTCTTAAATATAGTACATTCACCTGCGTCCAGGGGCACACCAGAGGTGGTGTTGTCCCTGGATGCGGAGAAGGCCTTTGATAGGGTGGAATGGGGGTATCTGTTCTCAGTTTTGCAGAAATTTGGCTTTGGTCCAAAGTTCATTTCTTGGGTTCAATTATTATACTCCTCTCCAAAAGCTGCTGTAATCACAAATTCACTGCGATCAGAATACTTCCCTTTAGGTAGAGGAACACGCCAAGGCTGTCGTCTCAGTCCATTGTTGTTCATCATCGCAATAGAACCATTGGCAATAAAACTCAGATCTACAACTTCAATTCATGGGATATATAGAATGGGGATGGAATTCAAAGTTTCTTTGTATGCTGATGATCTTTTAATTTATGTAGCGGACCCCCTGGTATGTACACCTGTGATTCTTAATATTCTAAACAATTTCAGTGGTTTTTCTGGATACAAAATCAATTACTCAAAAAGCATTTATTTCCCCATAAATAAGAAGGCAATCTTTCAATCCTTGAGGCAGACTTGCCATTTTGTATTTCAAAAACAGGATTTAAGTATCTAGGCATAAATGTGACCCCCTCTTTTTCTGACTTATTTAACGCAAACTTCTCCCCTATTTTTGAGAAATTGAAACTGGACCTTCAACGCTGGAATTCTTTATGTTTAAGCTTAGCAGGAAGAGTTAATTGTATTAAAATGAACATACTGCCTAGATTCCTATACCTATTTCAAAACTTGCCTATTTTTCTCCCCAAGTCATTTTTTCGTTCAATAAATGAGAGACTGTCACATTTTCTTTGGGAGGGAAAGATCCCTAGACTACGTAGGGCATTTCTGGGAAGGCCAAGAGCTGAGGGTGGTCTTGCTCTTCCAAACCTAATGCGCTATTATTGGGCAGCAAACCTTCAAAAAATCATTTACTGGTTTCAGGCCCCTAAAACGGGTTGGTGTGCTGTGGAAGGGAAAAGCTGCAAACTGTCATCGCTTCTTGCCCTGATCACCTCAAAACTACCTCTCTCTCCAACCCGTTTCTCCTGTAGTCCAGTGGTGGTTTCTACTTTGAGAATATGGATACAATTCAGGCAGACATTTAAGCTGACTGAAATGTCCATATACAGTCCAATCTGTAAAAATCATCTGTTTCCCCCTGCAGAACTAGATAACTCTTTCAGACAGTGGAGACACAATGGTCTAACTACTTGTAAGGATTTATTCATAGATAAAGTTTTCCCTAATTTCACTGACTTTTCAAATAGGTTCTCTATTTCTAAATCTAATTTCTTTCGATACCTTCAAATTCGCCATTTTGTTCAAACTTTGGTTCCATCATTCCCTCAAATTCCTGAAAGGTCAGTGATAGAAGACATACTTGAAAGGCCTGTAACTTGGGGTAGTCACATTTCCAACATTTATAAACTCATTATGTCATCTGAAAATCCAACGACAAACAATATCAAAACCACATGGCAAGCAGAACTTGGTATTGACATATCAGACACCGTCTGGGATAGAGCGCAGAGTTGGATTAATGGAACCTCTCCTTGTGCACGTCTCAATCTAATTCAGTTTAAAGTGTTTCATCGGATGCATTTTAGTAAGGCGAAACTAGCCCAAATATACAGTACATTGGATGATACTTGTGATCGTTGCAAGATAGCCAAGGGGGATCTAGCCCACATGTTCTGGGCCTGTCCCAAACTGACTGACTACTGGACGTCAATATTTGACATTTTAAATGAAACGTTTGGTTTGCACCTACAACCCAACCCTGCATCTGCTATATTTGGGGTAGAGGGAGCAGATGTGATAATACCTAGTAGAAAAGAGAGTGTTATAGCCTTTGCAACTCTTATAGCACGCAGGAGGATATTATTAGAATGGAAATCAGTTACTCTTCCAAAAGTTTCTGTGTGGCTGTCAGACCTTATGATGTTTTTAAAGCTGGAAAAGATAAAGTACTTTCTTAAGGGACACTCTAACGAGAAATTTCATAAAACCTGGGATCCTCTGTTGACCTATTTTGATAGGCTAAAAACGCTTCCTCCTGAATAATACACAGCGCCTATGGAAAAGCAAGGTCTTACTGCTGTAATTCCTGATTGTTTATTCAATTTATTTATTCAATTTGTTTTGTTTTATTGTACAACGGTATTATCTTTATAATTTTGTTTTTATTTTTATTTATATATATTTATTTATATTGTTTATGTTATTTAATTTATTATTATTAATTTAATTAATGTTATAATTGTTTTAACGATTATAGTTTCTTTTTCTTTGTTATTATCTTGCTATACTCAGTATTGAAAATGTTGGCATGATTGGTTCTATGGGTGGGAGGGATTTTATTAAGGGGACTTGTGACATAATGTTTTTCAACGACTGTTGAACTCCTTTAAAAGCAATAAAAATACTTGAAGAAGCATGTGAAGTGTATATTTATATATATATATATATATATATATATATATATATATATATATATATAGATATATGTATATATCAAATGAATATGTCCTGCCAACTGGGGTTGGAGGAAAGAAGGTGACATTTGGCAAGTAGTTTGGATGACACTCCCACCAATTGCTGAGAGCTGTCAACAATTGACTAAATGTGTCAAGACTGAATGTCTTGGAAGATGTAAATGCTACAGCATTAGTCTTGAGTGTACTCCTTTGTCTGCCTGCAAATGCAATGATTACATTCATTTGTAATGCAGACATTCTGATATGGCTAGCTACAGAGCAGAGGTGTCACTAGATGTTACTGGGGCCCTGTCTCTTTCCCACACATTTCCTGTTAGTCTTTGTTGTATGGTATAAAATTCTCGCCAAAAGTTTTCTGTACCTGTACCAACGTTTTGTGCTTGTAAGAATATTTTGTGCTCGTAAAAATGATTTGTGTACATGCAAAAATAATTTGTATCTGTAAAAATATTTTGTGCATGTAAAAATGGTTTGAACATCTTCAAATCCGTTTTCTCACTGTGTAGAATTTTTTTTTTGTGAATTTGCTAACGATATTTGCACGCACGGATTTTCCATTTGCAAGTGCGCATCTGTTTTCTACAGACATGAAACAGATCTACGGGTACGAAACGAATGTACAAGTACAAAACTTTTTTACAAATTTTCCCAAAACAGCCAATCACAGCACTGCTTACTGAACGGCCAGTCAGCCGATCAGCTCGCTTCTTTAATTTCTGAAACGCTGGACATAGAAAATACTGCTCTGGGTACATGTAAACACCACAGTTCAGAAGAGGTGAAACACTTAAAAAAGAAGAGCTATCTTAGCTAACAAGCAAACAGCTCAACTTAACTCTATTCCTTCCCTACTCTAATATCATTAACTAGAACTAATAAAATTCGGATCAATAGTATTATTATTAATGATATAATTGTTCTGTATAGTTATTGTGTTATAGTGTTTTCCGACTAGTCATTCCTCCCTTTGTATTTCCCACGTTATATGTGCGGTGCTTTCACGTAACGTTAGCAGAGATGGTTGATAAAAGCAGTATCTTTGACGTTAGCTTAGCCCAGCCAATACTAGCCCAGTTAGCTGCCATTACCTATTGTTACCTACTAATTACCTATCCAGTGCTCGCGTTTTAAACTATACTGTTTATTAGTTCTAGTTAATGATATTAGATTCATAGTAGGGAAGAAATAGAGTTAAGATGAGGTGTTTGCTTGTTAGCTAAGTTAGCTTGTTACCTAAGCTAGCTAGAACATAACAGTTACTGCTACATGACCAAAAAAGTTCAGGGTGGCTTTAGGCTGACTATGACTAAAGACCCATTCATTCTGGACTTAAAAGACGGATTTCACACGCCCTAACCATTGTACTTTTACACGAAATTGGGTAGTTTACCATGTCTCATTAAGAGTTATTGTTCCCACAGGGTTAGTATTATTATTAATGATAATTGTTCTGTATAGTTATTGTGTTAGAGTTTTCCGACTAGTCATTCCTCCCTTTGTATTTCCCATGTTATATGTGCGGTGCTTTCACGTAACGTTAGCAGAGACAGTTGATAGGCTGATTGTCCGTTCAGTAAGCAGTGCTGTGATTGGCTGTTTTGGGAAAATTTGTAAAAAAGTTTTGTACTTGTAAATTCGTTTCGTACCCGTAGATCTGTTTCATGTCTGTAGAAAACAGATGCGCACTTGCAAATGGAAAATCCGTGCGTGCAAAAATCGTTCGCAAATTCACAAACATTTTTTCTACACAGTGACAAAACGGATTTGAAGATGTACAAACCATTTTTGCATGCACAAAATATTTTTACAGACACAAATTATTTTTACATGTACACAAATATTTTTTACGAGCACAAAATATTCTTACAAGCACAAAACTTTGGTACAGGTACAGAAAACTTTTGGCGAGAATTTTATACCATATTGTTGTTCTATTGAGGTAATACATGGTACACACACACACATATCTATCTATATATAATATATATATATATATTATATATATTTAAACAAACACATGCATTTATGCATTTACTTAGTCCCTTTTACCTATATTTAGATATCAAGATCATCAAAATGTGATTATCCAATCCCAATCCAAGTCAAAAACCAAGTATAATGGTTTTCAATGGTGGCCATCTTGGAAAATGGCGGCTATATTGGATTTTTTGCGTGGCTAATGTGCTTTTTGGATAAAGTGGTTCCCAAAGAATATTTGTGCCAAGTTTGATGCTTGTATCACAAAGTGAACGATGGTTTCACTAATCTGCCGCACTAGCAGGCAGGCACGCACGCATGTGATATGGTAAGTGATACACCCCCAGGGCCCTTAAGTAGCTGAGCCTCTATCCACACACACACACACACTTTATCTTATTATTTTATTTGGAATGACCAATACTGATTAAAACAACACAGCATCCAAATATTCACAAAGAGCCTGCTATGTTTCACCGGACAATACAAACATTGTGCTAATATTCACAACCAACCAACCAACATGCAGACTGCATATGATTGCTGACACAGAACAGTGTTTGGCTATTTGCTTTTACTTAGTCCAGCAATTTGCAAGCCTCTGATACACATACACACAGGCGCACACACACACAGGCATGCACACATACACACACACATTCTCACATGCATGCACACACACAGGCATGCACACATACACACACGCACACACATACACACACACACACACATGGGCATGCACACATACACGCACACATACACACACACACACACACACACACGGGCATGCACACATACACACACGCACACACACACAGGCATGCACACATACACACACACAGGCATGCACACACACACACACACATGGGCATGCACACATACACACACACACACACACACACAGGCATGCACACATACACACACACAGGCATGCACACATACACACACACACACACACACATGGCAACCCGTTCTCATCTCAGGGCGTCATATAAGGCCGTTTTGTCACGTCCTTCGGCGTTTTCTATCCACGCATATAGCACCCTTTCGCGTGTAGGTGCACGCTCATGGCTTTCAACCAACTTAAGCGTAAAACCACCCGCGATGTTATTAAACGCTCTGGGCTTCACTCGTCATTAATTCACCACAATGTTGAACGACTGCACAGACGTAGGTTTTGAGCAACAACGATTTATGTTTCCTCCATGATGATTGGCTAAAACAGAAGGTCATTAATCGTTTTTGATATAGGAGTTTATTGGCCGTTTTAACACCTTTATTGTGCGAGAGAGACGCTCATGGCTTTCTCCAATGCAACCCACGGGCGTTTCACAGGACGCATTCGGATTTGGCCAAATTGCAATACAAGGGCGACATATCCGACGCTTTCAGCAACAGTGCGGACAATTTGGTTTTGTTTTAAATTATCCAGTAGCCTAACCTTAATTTAAACCTGGACGTGTGCTTGGTAGGTCTAACAAAAAAAAAACACAATAACAGGTGAAATGCCCGTGCCATCTATTGCCCGCATAGAGGAGTATATTGGCCGTTTTCAATACCTTTACCGTGCGAGAGAGAGATGGCTTTCTCCAATGCAACCCACGTTTCACAGGACGCTTTCGGATTTGGCCTTCAATCCAAGGGCGACATATCTTACGCTTTCAGGAAATGCGCTGACAATTTGCTTTTGTTTCAAATGATCCAGTAACCTTAATTTAAACATGAATGTGTGCTTGTTAGGCTTGGCCAAAAAACACAATACTATGTGACATGCCCATGCCATCTATTGCCTGCATAGAGGATTTGATTGGTCATTTTCAAAACCCTTATCGTGCGAGAGAGACGCTCATGGTTTTCTTCAATGCAACCCACGGGCGTTTCACAGGACGCATTCGGATTTGGCCAAATTGCAATACAAGGGCGACATATCCGACGCTTTCAGCAACAGTGCGGACAATTTGGTTTTGTATTAAATTATCCAGTAGCCTTGTGGCATCACCACATAAGTTTATGATTACCTTTCTTTTGTATGCATGGTCATTATGAAATGTTTACTAGCATAAAAGGACAATTCATATGCATTACTTGGATTTCTGTAGCGCACCACTGTGTCTGTCATTTAACCGATCAACGTGAGTTTGTTTATGTTGTTGGGCTAGATCAGCTGACTAGGGGTGACCTGTCAAACCCCGTCAGCTGACTGGGAATGTTTTGTCAGGAGAATGACGCGCTAAGTTTGAAGAGAATAAAAAACGAGGAAGTGCGCTAAGAGAGGAGCTTAAAATTTACGCAGGGAGCCTACGAGAGACCTGTACACTTAAGCTTACAAGGAAAAAGGTTTATCGGACATTGCATACCCGGGTCTGTTCGGAGAGAATCCAACCTCCTTCGTGGTGGATAAAAACATCCGATACCGGTGAGAAGGATCTTTTTTTTTGTTCTCTATCGCTGGAGTTGTTTTTCTATTTTTTCCTTTTGGGCAATAACGTTGTGGATTACTTTTTCACCTTTTCCATTGGATTATTAAGACTGTTGCCGTGGAGTTTGTTTCAATCGTGTCGTGTACTTTCCCGTACGTGTGGAGAGACTTTGAGATACTGTTTCCGTGCTGGCGAAGACGCGTGGCCTGCGCGCATAGACATTTAAACTGGCAGCACGATTTGTTGGATATGGTGTGATTTAATACTGTGTGTTGGTGTATTGGTGATATCGTGTGTCTGGGAAATACATGTCACATTAAGATCTATTGCAATCCCGGTGTCTTCCTGAATTCATTTAAAAGAAGCAATTTCATTAGTTGTAACTCAGTCCATGAATCCCGTGATATTTTGTTAATAATCTAAAAAAACTACCAAGCAGATTGTTACATATGGTGGCCCGTACGGGGAACTGATTTACGTTGATTTTGTATCTTTAAAAAATTCTGTCTTCATTCATTGATACTGAAATAGTATGGCAGGAAGAGATTGTGAAAGGGGGCTTCAAGCCACTCCTGAGTCAACCCTGCCACGTCATACACCTGTGTTTGGTGACCCAGATTTTACAGCTGGGCCATTTGTTACAAGAAGGTCTACAACTGCAACAGATTCAGTAACATCTTTATTGAAGTCATTGTACCTTGGTGATGAAGAGAATGACGATGTTGAAAATAATGCACATGAGGATAATGGTGTGGCTGATGGGGAAAATGGAGATGATCACGATGGTGATGATGAGGATAATGCTGATGATGAGGATGATGATATTGCTGATGATGATGATGATGTTGTTAAGGATGATGTTGTGGAAGATGTGGAGACAATTACACAAACTGTACAAACAGAGGTTGAGGAATTAACCAGTAGTGTTACTGTCCTAAAACAACAAATGAGCAAACTGGAGAAAGATTTTAGAGATTCTGCTACAAGTGCTGTAAATAGAGAGGCGAGTTTCAGGCAATATGTTGATGAGACCTTGGCTGATTTGGGAAATGTGTTAATGTCCAGCCTAGAAAAAATGGATAGAGAGGTTTATAATTGCCTCTTACGTAGAGATAAACACTGGAAAAAGCAGTTGAACAAGCTAAGGCTGACTAGCACTCCTCTAATACAGAAAACAGTACCCACAAATCTCAGTCCAGTAGTTCCCTCTATCACCACTAGTCTGTCTGGTGCATCTCCTTTCTACTCCAAGCCTCCTGTTAAACTAGAGTTTCCCACGTTTGGCCCCACTAGTGAGTCATCTGATGTCTTGCACTTTATCGAGCAGTGCGAAAACTTTCTAGAAGTGCGACCCCTCTCCAATCATGAGCTGTTAGGTGCTCTCTCAGCAGTTTTAAAAGGACCGGCACTTAGTTGGTGGAAGGCTACAAAACGGCAGATCCATGATTGGGCCTCATTCAAGGACACCTTTATGGCCGCCTTTCTGTCTACAGATTATCTGAGCGAAGTGGAGGAGAAAATGAGGTCGACAGTACAGAGACCTGATCAATGCCTCAGAGACTTTGCATATGATTATCAGGCTTTATGTCTAAAATGGAAGCAGGATATGCCTGAGGAAGAGATAGTCAGGCGCACCTTGAATAATATTAACCCTAGAGTGGCTGGTTGTCTCCGTGGAGCGGTATCAACTGTGACACAGCTCGTGAAAGTGGGCTCTATGGTAGAGAAGGACTGTGCCGGAGCCAAGGAGTATTGGCAGAAGGTGCACGCGAGTTCTGAAAAGCAAGAAAAAAAAGCATCAGAGAAAAAATTCCATTGCAATGCAGCAGAGCTTAGTGTGGTGCAACATCAGGCCTACAATAAAGAACAACAGGGTCTCCTGTTAGTGCCTATTACCATCAGAGGAAGGCAGGGGGAGGCTGTATTGGACACTGGCAGTACCTTCACATTGATGAAGGAGAGTCTGTGGCGGCAGGTGACGTCAGCAGAGGAAGTTTTTCTTCCGGCAGAAAGGCAGAGATTCGTTATGGCGGATGGAACCGTTCACCAAGCCCTGGGGAAGAAAACAATATATCTAGACTGGCACGGCAAACAGTGGGCTGTCGAAGTCCATGTAATGGAAGATCGTCACCTGGCGTTTCCTGTGATCCTAGGTCTAGACTTCCTCGCTATGACTGGTGTCATCCTCAACCTGGCCAAAAACTGTTACGGACTGAAAACCAATAGAGGTTACACCTATTATGGCTTCAAACAACCGCGAGGCCACTCTAGTGAAAGTAATCAAGACACACTCACCTCGTCACAGGGTGTTCTTCTCTACTATGCTTTGCCTCCAGGGGAATTACCTCCTTGCTGGGTTTCCACTTCCACGGCGGAGTCGGTGCCAGGTTATGACACTGACTACCCAGAAGGGCTCCAACAGCTGATGAGGGCCTGGCCGTCGGTTACCTCCAATAAGCTGGGAAAGACCAATGTGGAAAAGCATGCCATCTTCATCCAGGATGAAGTCCCGGTCAGGTCCAAGGCCTACCGGGTGTCTCCCCTGAAGAAGAGAGTCATTGAGGAGCATGTAGAGAAAATGCTAAAAGACAACATCATAGAACCCTCTCAGTCTGCCTGGTCATCCCCTGTGGTCCTGGTGAATAAACCAGATGGGTCCTACAGGTTCTGTGTGGACTACAGGAGAGTAAATGCAAAGACCTTGCCCGATGCATATCCAATGCCCATAATTCACGACATCCTTGAATCACTGGAAGGCGCCTCCTGGTTCAGTTCATTGGATTTGCAGTCCGGGTACTGGCAGGTGGCCATGACTGAGGAGAGTAAGCCAAAGACTGCCTTTGTTACATCTCTTGGCCTATTCCAATTCAAGGCTATGCCTTTTGGACTTCGTAATGCTGCAGCCACATTCCAACGGCTAATGGAAAGGGTCTTGGGAGAGTTGAGAGGAAAGATATGTTTTGTTTACATAGACGACATAATCGTATACTCTCATTCCCGACAGCAACATCAGCAAGACCTGGCAGCAGTTTTTCAGAGGCTACAGGCAGCCACTCTCAGTCTGAACATGAAGAAGTGCCATTTCTTCAAGCAGGAGTTAAAGTTCCTGGGGCACATTGTCTCAGATCGAGGCGTGGAGGTGGACCCAGCTAAGACGCAGGCAGTGTCAGACTTTCCAGTGCCACAGGATGTGAAGGCCTTACAGCGTTTCCTGGGACTGGCTGGCTGGTACCACAAATTCATTCATCATTTTGCAGACCTGGCATCCCCTCTTAACAATCTGAAGCGGAAAGGAGTGGATTGGAACTGGACCCATCAGTGTCAGGCCAGTTTTGAGGCCTTGAAGGAGGCCTTGAAGAATCCTCCCGTGCTTGCCCAGCCCCATCCAGCTTTGCCCTACCAGGTACTCACTGACGCCAGTGACGTGGGTCTCGGGGCCATCTTGTCCCAAAACACCCCCGAGGGGGAGAGAGTGATCGCTTACGCCTCCAGAGGACTCCGAGGCCCGGAACGAAACTATTCCACCTCGGAAAAGGAGTGCCTGGCCGTGGTTTGGGCTGTGGAGAAGTGGCGACATTACCTGGAGGGTGTGGAGTTTACCGTCTTCACTGATCACGCTGCTCTGTCATGGGCATTCAACTGCCCGAAGACCTCCTCCAGGCTGACCCGGTGGATCCTCCGGCTGCAGCAGTTCAGCTTCAAGGTGCAGTATCGCAAGGGATGCCTTAATGCTGCCCCGGACGCGCTGTCCCGGGCCCATGAGCCGCTCTCAATTCAGCCATCACCCTGTTGGGCGGTCGCCACCCGAAACCACTCTGAGCTACCTACTACCTTGGCCGAGATTGCCCAGGAACAGGAGAAGGACCAAAGGGTGACTGAGTGGCGATCGGACGATTCTCAGGTATCTTCCCCGGACCGCATCAGCTTCGTCATGCATCAGGGGGTGCTGTATCGGAGAATTCCCTTATCGGACCAAGGGGAGAAGTGCCAATTGGTTGTTCCCCAATCGCTGGTCCCAGAGTTCCTGTGGTACTTCCATGACAATCCACTGGGTGGACATCTTGGACGGTTGAAGACTCTGCTACGGATCCTAGAGGTAGCCTGGTGGCCAAGTGTCCGGAAAGACGTCTGGGAACACACAAAAAATTGTCAAACCTGTCAGCAATATAAGGCTGATAACAACAAACCATCAGGTCTACTCCAGTGCATCGAAATCATTGCCCCAGGGGAGATGTTGGGAGTTGACTTTATGGGTCCTTTCCCAAGAAGCAAAAAGGCCAACTCTTACCTGCTGGTGGTAGTCGATTACTACTCAAAGTGGGTGGAAATGTTTCCCTTGAGAGATGGAAAAACACCTCGTCTCGTCAAGATTCTCAGGGAAGAAATATTCACGCGTTGGGGAGTGCCGCAATACCTGGTGTCGGACAGAGGACCTCAGTTTACCTCCACCCTTTTATCTGGCCTCTGCAAGACCTGGGGGGTAGTACAAAAGCTAACCACCAGTTACCACCCACAAACCAACCTCACAGAACGCTTCAACCGGACCATAAAGACCATGATTGCATCCTTTGTTGGTCAGCATCACAACACCTGGGACCAGTGGCTGACAGAGTTCCGCTTTGCCCTTAATACAGCCCATCAGGAGACCACTGGGCGGACTCCTGCAGAGCTTGCCTTGGGCAGAAAACTCAAGGGTCCACTAGAGAGGCTCATCAGTCACCCACCATCTCCTGCTCAGCATGCAGCATACAATCTGGTGGAGAGACAACAGAGGATGACAGAGGAGGTTAGACAGAGAGTAGGAGTGCACCAGGCTAGACAAGCTAAGTACTACAATTCCCGTCGCAAAGATGTGCAATTTCGGCTGGGTGACTTAGTCTGGGTCAGGTCCCATCCACTCTCCAAAGCCAGTGACAAATTCACTTCTAAGCTTGCGCCTAGGTGGGAAGGGCCAGCTAATGTCATTAAAAAATTAGGGCCTATTAATTATAGAGTCAGATGGAGTATCCCACCTGATAAAGAGGATACTATAAATGTGGTGAATCTCAAAAAATATTATGGTGTCTCACCCTAGAAGCCTCCGGCTGGAGGGGGGGTCTATGTGGCATCACCACATAAGTTTATGATTACCTTTCTTTTGTATGCATGGTCATTATGAAATGTTTACTAGCATAAAAGGACAATTCATATGCATTACTTGGATTTCTGTAGCGCACCACTGTGTCTGTCATTTAACCGATCAACGTGAGTTTGTTTATGTTGTTGGGCTAGATCAGCTGACTAGGGGTGACCTGTCAAACCCCGTCAGCTGACTGGGAATG
This sequence comes from Alosa pseudoharengus, assembly GCF_046254945.1. Classification (NCBI taxonomy): domain Eukaryota; kingdom Metazoa; phylum Chordata; class Actinopteri; order Clupeiformes; family Clupeidae; genus Alosa; species Alosa pseudoharengus. The sequence continues at coordinate 47,964,435 of NW_027468718.1, read as the reverse complement.
TTTTGTCAGGAGAATGACGCGCTAAGTTTGAAGAGAATAAAAAACGAGGAAGTGCGCTAAGAGAGGAGCTTAAAATTTACGCAGGGAGCCTACGAGAGACCTGTACACTTAAGCTTACAAGGAAAAAGGTTTATCGGACATTGCATACCCGGGTCTGTTCGGAGAGAATCCAACCTCCTTCGTGGTGGATAAAAACATCCGATACCGGTGAGAAGGATCGATCTTTTTTTTTGTTCTCTATCGCTGGAGTTGTTTTTCTATTTTTTCCTTTTGGGCAATAACGTTGTGGATTACTTTTTCACCTTTTCCATTGGATTATTAAGACTGTTGCCGTGGAGTTTGTTTCAATCGTGTCGTGTACTTTCCCGTACGTGTGGAGAGACTTTGAGATACTGTTTCCGTGCTGGCGAAGACGCGTGGCCTGCGCGCATAGACATTTAAACTGGCAGCACGATTTGTTGGATATGGTGTGATTTAATACTTTGTGTTGGTGTATTGGTGATATCGTGTGTCTGGGAAATACATGTCACATTAAGATCTATTGCAATCCCGGTGTCTTCCTGAATTCATTTAAAAGAAGCAATTTCATTAGTTGTAACTCAGTCCATGAATCCCGTGATATTTTGTTAATAATCTAAAAAAACTACCAAGCAGATTGTTACAGCCTAACCTTAATTTAAACCTGGACGTGTGCTTGGTAGGTCTAACAAAAAAAAACACAATAACAGGTGAAATGCCCGTGCCATCTATTGCCCGCATAGAGGAGTATATTGGCCGTTTTCAATACCTTTACCGTGCGAGAGAGAGATGGCTTTCTCCAATGCAACCCACGTTTCACAGGACGCTTTAGGATTTGGCCTTTAATCCAAGGGCGACATATCTGACGCTTTCAGTAAAAGCTCGGACAATTTGCTCTTGTTTCAAATTATCCAGTAACCTTAATTTAAACATGAAAGTGTGCTTGTTAGGCTTAGCCAAAAAACACAATAATATGTGACATGCCCATGCCATCTATTGCATGCATAGAGGATTTGATTGGCCGTTTTCAACACATTATGGTGCGAGAGAGACGCTCATGGCTTTCTTCAATAAAACCCACATATGCGTTTCACAGGACGCATTCGGATTTGGCCTTTCTAAGAGCGACATATCGGACGCTTTCAGTAACAGTGCGGGCAATTTGCTTTTATTTTAAATGATCCATAATCTTAATTAAAATATAAATGTGCGCTTGGTAGGCCTAACCAAAAAGTCAATAATATGTGACATGCCCATCTAATGCCAGCTTAGAGGAGTTGCCGTTTTCAACACCTGTATCGTGCGAGACGGACAATGCAACCCACACAGGCGTTTCACATGACGCATTGGGTACGCATTCGCGGCAAAGCCCACCGCGCCGCACATAGCCCATTGATTTCCTATGGAGAGCGCAAGGTGTAGTTAACGCGTCCGCTATGCATCTCGGGAAGGCGGCGCGGCGGTGCGTCGAGAGGTTAACGCTAGGCGGTTAGCCAATGAAAGTACATCTTCGGTACACAAGTTCTCTCTTTTGCTCTAGTCTTCCGGTCCGCCTGCCAGAAATATTTGTTCCGCCTGCTCCGCGTGTTAGTTTAGTGAAAATATATTAAGCTATGGTGGCGAAGCCATTAAGTTTAGAACAAGTTCGCCACTGCACCCTATCAAAAATACCTTGTTTGCGACTTGAACCAAGACAGAAGGTGCTTTGGAGGAACATGTCAGTGATATGTGTGAGTGTTTCAATAAAATATGTTAAAATTCCTTGCATTGGTTAACAGTATTACGTACAGCTGCAGGCCAGTTTCATATTATTTTAGGGTCTTCGTGTAGCCAGTACAATTACATTTCTCTGTCCATAATATTGCATTTCTGTAGTAAAGTGCAGTAGTAATGTGCAACGTCCCAGGTAGGCTACTGTATTTTCCTGCATATGAACTGTAAATAATGGAGTTACATTTTGTATTTGAATGTTTACCTAATTTTTTAGACAAACTGAAAAATGACAGCTGTCATCTCACATAGTTTACATTAGTCATAACTTCTCACAAACAGATATGTTTATGGATGGATTTGATCTTTCTATCTATCTATCTATCTATCTATCTATCTATCTATGCGTGTGTGTGTTATCCCTCTCTCAGTCCTTCTGTAAAGCACTGGAGTACCTGAGCTACATTTCTCAAAGTGAACCCTCATACAAAGACCCTACTGAGTACTACGCAGAGGCGCCTGGCGGTACAGCTACAAGGTCAACCTCAGCATAGATGAGTCCAGAATCCACGCCCCTCAGGTGAGTTACAGTCCACCAGACCATGTTTTT